>NW_011888926.1:1514685-1558454 GCF_000151845.1 Pteropus vampyrus | reverse complement strand
TTTCTTCTTAATTGTTCCGAGAGTCTAGTCTTGACCTCTTACAAAGTAATAAATGGATTAAGCCTTTCAAACGTGGGTGCCAACCATCTGGTGCCTCCAGTCCGGTGTTAGGTAAGGATGGGAGGCCTGGCACAGGGTGGGGCTCTAGCACGGGCAGGGACTTGTAGTGGCATTTGGTCGTTGACTGCAGCGTTCTAGAGCCAGCCTCTGTGAGGCGGGGCAGCCACAGGGAGGGACTCCTGAGAGGAGTGAGCTTGTTGGGGCGACCTCTGGACGTCTGGAGCAGGTCTGGAGCAGGGCGCTGTGGGAAGAGCCCGAGCCTGGAAGGCGGGAGAGAAGAAAGTCCCTTCCTCAGTGGCTGCCCTTGCCCGCCTACCTGGGACCATGCCATTTGCTCCCTCTTTGGATTTGGACTTGGACTTGTTTATTCTTGCATAATCACCGTCACCATCTCTTTTCAAGAACTTGTGTTCCAGGCTTTCTTCCAAGTGCTTATACATATTAACTCATTGAAGAGTGCTTGAAACAGTTACCTTACAGGGCAATTTGAAGATTATATACACAGTATATGAGAAACTGCCAGCAAAGTGTTAATTAAAAAGCAAAACAGCTAATGAAGTTCTAATGCTAATTAGAACAGTGCTAATGAAGTTCTTTTCCAATTAAAAAAATCACGTTTAAAGTTTGTATGTGAAATATATAAATATACATATACTCACAGACAAACATGAGATAAATAGCAGTAAAAATCAACAACAAAAACTTTTTAAGCAGGAAAAGCCCTAGCTGTTCCAGCAGGTTCTTCTTTTGACCATAACACTTAGCACCCGACCCTGGCAGCTATTCATACAGTTTCTCTTCCAGACCCTGTGCCAGTCGAAGGCATTTAATTTTGTGTTTGGCCTAGTTAATATTCGTAGAACACGTCTTAAGGGATATGTCTTTATTGATTATTGTTATTATTATTATTGTTATTTAAAAAGAGACTTTTAGAAAGGAACAGATATCTTGTCAAGGTAGAAGGTCTCATTTGGAGAAAAACTTAATAATTTGGGTGGGAAGGTATACTTACAAAATACAAAGAGCCAAGCAAAAATCTCTCCCCTGTTCCCCCATGAGTCAGTTATATGCATGCTTACCCTGAAATTACTCTCCCATTAGCATCGAACTTAATATTGGAAGCAATGAGATGGAGTACATAAGTGCCCCCCACCACACACCCCCCAAAACTCTCCTTACTTTATTGTCATTCCAGGTCTGTCTTGCGTCTTCCAAGTTGTGATGAGTGTAAATGTAAAATCCAAGAAATGTTTGTTCTGTAGGGGGAAACTGCATAGAGGAGAGACTTGGACATGCCTGAATACTGACCTAAAGTCAAATGTGGGCCCAGCCACTTTGTAGCTTTTATGTGGAGGGATGAGGGGCTTGAGCAAGTTATTTAATTTCTTTGAACCTTATTTTAACTTGTAAAGTTGAATAATAATACTGGTCTCGGTTTATAGTACCAAGTACTTAGTAAAGTACTAGGCAAGCATTAGTTGTAGCTATTATGTCATTGTTGGCATAGAGTCAGTACGAAATGAATTTAATTTCAGTCCTATCCACTTTCTATACATTTAAATAAAACATAAATATGGTTTCTAATTAGAAAATAAATCTATTAGCTTTGTCACTGAGTTGCTTTTGCTTTTAAGCATCATAGTGTGACCTGGCTTTTATTCCGAGATTAAATTGGAACCCAACCTGAGATACCTCCTTAAAACCCCCTTTTCAAATTTATGTTAAAAAAAACAAAAACAAAAACATGAAAGAATCAAATATATTTTATTACATGCTGAGACGTATTCCTGTATACTAATATATAGCTGTCAGAGTTTGGATTATTGACATAGTTACAAGTAGAGAAACTGAGTCTCAGGGAGATTAATTTTCCAAAGGCAGCACAGCGATTACCTCACTGTACTCTCAGCCTGGTCTTGCTGGTTCCATAGGCAGTTCTTCGGCCAGTTCTCTTTCATTTAAACTTGGGAATCCCCATTCTGTTTTGCCTTCCCGTTAGTTCTTCGTTTAGCATTTTGACATCCTCCTTTTCTCCCTTAATATGGTTCTTTGCCACACTTCCCTCACACCATCCCTAGGAGGTGGCCCGTTTCTCGCTGTGGATCCTTTTTTAGCACCTCATACATAACCAGATCTTTTCTTTAATGGATTTTCAGAAAACTCTCTTCATCAGTTGACAAAGTTATTTGAGGTTTTGTTTGAGCTATTCTGATATTCTCCTCTCAAGACAGAATTTAACCCTGAGTTTTTGCTCAGAACGACTGTTAATGAGTTCATGGCGTTACGGGGCTCTGGGCAGGTCAGTGGCTCCCCTGCACAAACCAGGATGAGCACCTGCTGAGCTGGAGGGACCCCTCTTTCTAGAGCAAAGCCCTTGCTAGGGCTTTTCTTTGAGTAAAGAGAAAGACCAAGTTCACTACCGTGTGCTGCAGAATCCATCATGATTTGGCTCTGACTACCTGCGGGCCTGGCACCCAGCCAGTCGCCCATTCTCTTCAGTGGCCTGCCGCACAGCGTCAGGCCTCTGAGCCTTGCCTTCTGAGATTCCCTGGGCGTAGAATGCACGCGCATCCCCGTCAGCCTTCAGTCCAGCTCGACCTGCTGGAGTCAGTGATTTTATCACGTTCCCTATGACCTCCTTGTCCCCCATGTTCTCCTAATCTTCTGTGACAATCGCGGCAGTTGTGGTGTGTCACTTTCACTAACTCCTTGCAGTTACGGGGCATTTTCTTGTCTCTGTGGGCCAGCACACAGTGGGTACACATTTAAACTCTTGTATTCACATACCTATTTCAAAAGTAGAAGCTTTGCAGAAATTATATAGATTTGTCCAGATTTCCCAGGATAATCTAAATTTCAAAAATATCTTGTTTCATTGTGAGGCCATTTGGCCCTTCCAGTTTGGGTTCAGAAAGCATGATTTCCATTTTTATAGATTGCATGAAAGTTGCTTTGGGGAGCATTTTATTAAATTGATGCCAGGGTTTTTTTTTTTTTTAGCTGCACCCGAGTGCTTAGTACTTAGAGAAGTTACAGAGCAGTGGGAGATTTTGTCCGTGTGCTTGTGCCGCACAAGATATAAGAAAAGCATTTAAAGTAAAACTTACTGTATGTAATGTAGCAGAATAAAATTTTTGAAAAGTCACCACATATCAAAGATTTATTGACATTATAAATGAGGAAACCAACTGTATGACAAAGATGGATCTAAGACAGTAAGGAAGGGGGAGCAGAGATAACTCTGTGACACAGTGGAAGGAGACTGGCCAGAAGGTCATTGTCAGGACAGAAGAAGAAAGAGCAATGAAGCAACTATTTACACAGTAGAAAAAAAGAATAGAAGAATAAGATTGCAAATTTAGGCGCAAAACTGGTTAATGTCTTACAGGCCAACATTAAAACGAAGCCTTTGAGGTTACCTGACAGAAATGTTCTGAACTTACCAGTTTTCTATGCCTGAATATCTGACGCTACAGAATGTAGTAAATAGAAAGTCAAGCAAGTTTGTTTCTATAGAGCCACAGGTGACTTTAGGTAGGCAGGTCAGGCTACTACCTCCAGTAAAACTTTAAAGGGACACTGTCTTTTTTGGGGGGGGATGGGGGGTACTTATTTTCAAGTTTAGATAGTTTTTCTTAACAAATCACACACAAAAATAAATCACAATTGGCTTCAAGGGCTGAAAGATGGCTGGATCTCAGGTTGAACAGTCCTTGATAAAAGTAATCGTAAATAGTTCTGAAATGGAGTTGTGAAATTCAGAAAGGAAGAAGGTGATAAAAAGCAAAGAAGATGAGGCTGGGAATCACATCCAGAGAGAGGCATGTGTGGAAAAGAGAGTAAAAGATCTTCCAGGGTCTCTGATAAGATAAGGTATGAGGTAGGTGGGAGGCGAAGTCCCTTGCAGTACGAGGGAACAGCAGTTGGTAGGAAGCTTTGTTTAAGACATTCCATTGGGTTTGAAAGACTGTTGGATCAACAGGGTACTCAAAAGAAGATGATTGTCACTGAGTGGGAGGCAGAGTATGGAAGTGGAGCAGAGATAACTCGGTGATACCCTGGAATGAGACCGGCCAGAAAGTCCTTGTACGGAAAGAAGAAAGAGCGATAGGAGGTGGTGCTGAGCATCACTCTCCTGGTTGAAACTGAGAGCTGGCTCAGGTGCCCTGCCGTGTTGGACCAGAGAAGCCAGGACTGGGCCACCAAGCTGGGGCCCTCTGAGGCTGCCCCTGAGAGAGAGCCAGGTGGACCATTTGAGAATGACTGGCTTCCCTTCATGCTTTTTGCTCTCAATTTTTCAAATATTTTATTACATAATATTTGATATATGCAAAGGAATATATGACACATTTGTGTATGTTATGAAATGCAAGCATATGAGAAACCCCTCCTCTCCACCCAGTTCTTTCCTTTGTGGTTTCTTTGCCAGTAAAAGGAGTTTGTTCATCCCTGGCTTAAAATATAGGATGCCTGAGTCACTAATTTGCTGTCCTCTGTCATTCATCACCTTTTCCAGGAAGGAAGGTGGCCCAAGATCCCCTTGAAGTGCTTACCGGATGCTGACCTCATGCTCTGAGCCTCCTACCAAATAAGTGTGCCCCCTGGTGTCTAGGAGAGTGATTTTAGGCACTGATTTGCCTGTTAGAACAGTCCCTCTGTTCCTTATGTTATTGCTTGCATTTCAGGTCTTCTGTGTTGAAGGGTGTGGTTGACGGAGACACCCTTGCTCCTCTGGGTGACTTGAGTGGGGGCAACTGACGTTTTAAGTCCTGAGAAAGCAGTGGTGATCACAAAAGGCAGAATGGTGGAGAAAGGAAAAATAGTCTCATCGTCGACCCTTATGTTCAATACTGGTCTACATTTGATTTTTTTTCTTATTGTAAGATTTTTAAATTATTAGATTAAAACATCCTAAGAAGAGAGATAGGATCATCAGCTTGAAAGCAGGACATGCCAAAAGGATACTTGTTGGGAATTAGATTTTGTGTTTACTTCCTTCTCCCCCACTGATTGTGGTCTGCCTCGTTCCCAGTGGCCTGCATATATCACACACCACATTTACTTCTGTGTCCTTACGTTTGTTGGGCAGAGCTCATGTGAAAGACAAAATGAACAAAAGTCAACAAAGGAAGTTTAGGTGAATATGCTCACAGTCTTAAGGACGAGGGACTTTTAAGTGTAACACAAAACTCTGTAATTTTACTATACAGTATTAAAATGTATATATCATCAATTCTGCTGTAATGCAACATATGCATTCCTAAAAATCACCACACTATGTAAAATTGTGCAGTAAAAACCACAGGGCTTATGGGGGGATGGGATTAGGATCACAACATTCAAAAATGTCAGAAGTGACAAAAAAGATAGAGAAAATAAATAAAAGAGCTTTTTTTTTTTGTTTTAAGATAGGAACCTAATAAAACAGTGCAGCTTTACAGATGTTAAGGGGCTAAGAAATATATAAATACCACAATAAATATGGCACTGTACCCTGGAAAGTAGGTGAGGTTTGCTTGTGGAAGTGGGCGTTGGAAGGTCATAGATTGTGAGTTATTGTGAGTTATCGGTTAGTGACAGGAGGAGGCTATCTGAAGTCAGATGGAAAATCTTGACCTTTGTAGCGGAAAGTGGATGGTTGTGGTTTATAACACATGTAGTGACCTGACAAAGCTGGTAGATGTTTGAGGTGAGTGGGTGTGTACATTTTGTGTATTCCTGTGTGGCTCATTTCAGCTGGATATGGTTTTCTGCATTTTCTTGTGTTTCTGTAATGCATACATAAACACAATTCATGCTATGCTCAAATTATTCACTAATACATCCAATGCATTGGAACAAATTTGAATTTTCAAAATAAGAGTCAAAGCAAAACTTATAGTCAGAAAAACACTATGAATGATTTGTACTAGTTAATACTACGTGCCAGGCACTGCGCTGTAGATTCTATGTGAATTCTTTGTCAACAACCCCTTGAGTTAGGTATAATTGTTAGCCATATTTTATGGTTGAGAAAGCTCCAACTCAAAGAGGTAAAATTTGCCCCAAGTTACAAGGCTAGGACACGGTAACTCTTAATCACTATGCCATTCTTTTTCCTGAACTAATTAAAAGTGACAAAGTGTGGCAATATTTGCAAATATATAAGAAAGAACAAATATCCATAAGACACAAAATTTTTTTCAAAACAAATAGCTCAATGGAAAGATGGACAAAGGTCAAAAGCAGGACAAAGGAAGAAATGCAAATGGCCAATAAAATCAGGAGCGGAGACATTCAACCTCATTTAGTACTCTTTCGCGTGAGTCAAAGCTATTAGGTGGGTTCCCGCCCTCCGCCCCCCCACTATCTGATGGACAGAAATAGGTGTGGGGAAATGCTGGCAGGAGCAGAGATTGTTATAACCTTTCCAAAGCACACATACCTGTCCTTTGACCCAGCCATGTAACTGCTAGAAATTTATCCTAAGAAAATAGGGAAAAGATTTTGTACCAAGATCATTGTAAGAGTTGTTAATGCTGAAAAATTGAAAACACCCATCCATCATCACTAAGTGATTAAATTCTAGTGCATGAGTTCAATATAATACTATGAGACTCTCAGAAAGGGTGATGTTATATCCAGTATCCATAATGGTTGACAGTAAATATTCTTTATGCTTTACTAAGCAGAAAGAGATGTGTGTGTGTCTGTGTGTCTGTGTGTGTCTGTGTGTCTGTGTGTGTCTGTGCGTGCGCATGCTTGTGTATGTGAGCAAGCCTTGCTTAGGAAAGTCTGGACAGACACACATCAAAACATTGACAGTGGGTGTCTGGGGAGGTAGAATTACTGGACAATATTTTTATTTTTCATTTAACTTTTTTCTAAATTTTTCTATAATGAATATTTTATGATTTAAAAAAGAAAAGTATTTTAAAATACTGTCTAACATATACTTACTTTGCCAGCACATATATTAAAATACATTGTCTAGCACAAGGTGCATAATAAATACAAAATATAAGAGTAATGACCTAACAGGGCTAGGTAACAAATATGCTAAAGCAGCAGTCCCCGACCTTTTTGGCACCAGGGACCAGTACTCCTGTGAGAATCTAACGCCTGATGATCTGAGGTGGAGCCGAGGTGGTGATGCTAGCCCTGGGGAGCGGCTGCAAATACAGATGAAGCTTCCCTTGCTTGCCTGCTGCTCACCTCCTGCTATGCAACCCTGTTCTTAATAGGCTACAGACTGGGACCTGGGTACCGATCCACTGCCTGGGGGTTGGGGACCCCTGCACTAAAGGACTATTGACTAACTGCATTATGGAGACCCCACTTGGGACCAGAATTAATCTGCTTAGATTTCAGGTTACCTCACTCACAGATAGGTAGATGCTGCTGGGCTGAGTGGGGCAAAGTGATTTATGTTACTTACAGGTCACAAGCTCCATAAAGTGCATGTGAACTTGGGATCATTTTGGATGGCTGTTTGCAGTGCTTTTAAAGAGCCCAAAATCCAGGTATAGGTTCTTGGGGCCCAGCCACCTTATTAGCAGACTTAACCCTTAATTTAAGAAGCAGCTAAAAATGTGGCTTGGTGGGGTAGGGTAACTGCCAGGAGCGCCCCTGCCAGTTGAGCCTGGGTTTGTGGGCCTGGGGGTGATACGCGCCCATCCCCGAGGAGGCTTGTATCCAGCTTTCAGCGGCTCATCATGCAGGAACCAGAACTTTATTTTCAAAGCTCTATAAAACCTATGTCTCCTCCCAGGCCTGCCTTTTCTAGGTTTCATGGCTCTCTGTGGAAATTAGAGCCTGTGTCATCAGAGCAGGAAACAGCAAAGAGACATTAGGATGCTCCCACGGGGGCAGCTGGGAGTTACAGAGCAAAACTGAGCCTGAGGCCGGCCTCCTGGGCCTTATTTCTCCAGGCCTCATTCCAGTTGGCAGGACCTCGCTTTCTTTGTCACTGCAGACCAGATGGGGTCCCCAGCAGGCCATGTGTGCCCTGCTGGAGCAGTAGCTCAAAGAGCTTCTTCCCATTACTTCCTCCTTCAAATGCCGGGTCTTAACAGGCCCTGTGCGCCACTCAGCCCGGTGCCCATCTGCCTGGCTGGAGATAGCACCACTGGAGCTTGTCAAGTGTGGGTTGAAAGGATTTATTTTTTTTAATTTAAGTACTCCCATTCCATCTGCCTGCACATTCTTACCCTGCTTTGTGAGCTGAGCTTTGTGACCTCTCAGGTTACTTCGCCACCCCAACCACGTCTTCCCCACAAAGGGTTTAGAGGGCACTCAACGAGATGACATGAGTGGAGCCAAGTGCCTGTGCAGTGGGTGCTCGAAGCACCACTAATAGGGACCTTTATAAAGGTCCGTCTCTCACCAAGCGCTTTGCATAAATTATCTTGTTAACCCTCAACAACAAAGAAGCCAGGCGAATATCCTGAAGGCAGCCTTCTGTGGTGAGGAGACAGGGATGTAGAGAGAAGGAAACTGCCTACTTCACACAGCCGGTTAGGTGGGCCCCTTGAGACCTACCTAGTGCCAAAGCCTGTGCCCACCTACCAGGCCTCTGACCTCTGGCCTTCTGCCCTCCTTAGCGTTCCATGGATTAAAACAGTCAGCCAGGCAGTGATGCTCTTGTGGCTCACAAAGCAGGCCTCTGTATCAGTTCCCCAGAGTCGACATCTTATGGGAATTCTAGAAAGCTCAACAAATTATTGGGTTTCTTTTAAACATTTTCTTAAAGCTTCTTATAATCTTGTGTTATACTTGGAATGTGTCAGCATTGAATTGTGTTTTGTTTAAATCTGGTGCTGAGTTTGAGGACAGTGTTAGTTTAATCATGTTTTAAGGAATTAGAATTGGTATGAGTGACAGTATCTGCAGCAGTCTGTCCTTTGCTCCCTCTCGCACACAACAGGCTGAGTGAGGACAGCAGAGTGTCAAGGTGTTGGTAAATAATACCACTACACAGTCTTTAAGCTTGTGAGATGCTGTTTTGCCAACAGGTTGAATTGACTACACACTTAAAGTGCTGAACTGCTAAGCTCGTTATCCTATGTAGAGGTCACACTAGAAACCCCCAGTAGCATTCTGCCTAAGTAAGGCGTAAGGCTTCGTAGCCCAGGCCCCGCCCACACACACACACACTCAGGTAGAGACCTGGGAGGGACCTACTGGTGGAGGTTTGGGGAAATTAATGGAGATGGTGTTTTGGGGAGCAGGTTGTTTATTTTGTTTTGTTGGGTGACTTAATTAGAGCATCCTATGGTCTTGAGGGTTTGAAGAGAGGAGTACCATAGTTTGAGAACAAGCAGTAGCTTTTTGGGAATATATTGGAGAGGAAGGGCGGGAGTGGGGGTGAGGGAGAGGCAGACAGCATAGAGAATTGTAGATCTGAAAATACCTGGGACAAAGTTGAGGCTCCAGACTGCTAATGGAGACCTGCCTGTGAGATGGAAGGTGTCGTGATAGATGAATTGTTAGTTGGGTTTCGGTAAACCTTTGCAAGGACTAACCAAGGGAAGAGGCCCTTTGGTCCGGGAATTCAGGGGTCCCAGGTACTTGGAGCATGTTCCAGATGGGGGCCACGGTCTCCAGGTGGACACATCCCATTGGCCCACAGACTCCTTGCCCTGAGCGGGGGGCACAGCCAGAGGAGGGCCAGATTGGGCCCTCTAAAGCATGGGGTCCAGGGCCCAGGTTGCTCTTTCCTAACCTCTGGCAGTGAATGCACTGTGGTGCACTTGAAAACGAAGCTGGGAGACAGAGACCTGGCCGTGCCCTGACGAGCTGTGTGACCTTGGCCAAACGATTTCTCTGTTCTAGACTTCATGGATGATTTCCCATCATGATTTGGGGGCCATCAACTTCATCATCCCTGATTGTTCCCGAGGGTACCAGCAGTTCCCAGGGCTATGCCCATCATGGAGAGAAGGCCGGGAGCCTGCCTGTGATGAGGGAGAGTTAGGGTCTGGCACAGCTTTGCAGCCAGGCATGCGTGACTCCTGCTCTGCAAGGGGGAGCGGGTCTGAGACTGGAGGTGGCCTCACAGTGCAAGGCTCCTGAGCTTCAAAGCCTTAGGACAGTGATTACCCACTTCCTACCCCAGTGTCCCCAACTGTAAAATGGGACCAGCAATACCTTCCAAAAGGAACAGTCACCCAGGACAGATGTGGCTCCTGTTAAGCCTGATACAATCAGGAAGGTAAGTAGAAAGGGCCTGAATGTAGGGTGAGGAGAGAGCATCCGACAGATGGGGGCCGTCCCCTTCTTCCTTGGTTGGCCCTCTTGGCCCACGTGAATCCTCACACTAGAGGGAAGTGAGGGTTTCCTGACCTATTTCTGCTGTGATCTTGGGAACGCCATTGAATTTTCATGCCTCGGTTTCTTAAGCAAATTTGAAAGTTAATAGATATTTTGGATGGGCAATAAAACGACTCCTTTTCATTTGTTCACAGAGATGCTGCAGTTTGTCAGCAATCAAGTGGGAGAGTTTCCTGACTTGTTCTCAGAGCCTCTGTGTAGCTCATTCCCTGGTGGCGGCGGCAGCGGCGGCGGCGGCAGCGGCAGCAGTAGTAATGGCGGGGGCAGCAGTGGTGGAGCTGGGGACCCCTCGCTGCAGCGGCCCTTCGGCCAGGTCCCATTACCTTCCTTCTCTGCCTCGGGCGCCTCCTCCCAGGCTCCAGCCCTGCAGGTCAAGGTTTCCCCCACCACAGTTCTCACCCCGCCCAGGGTGACTCCGGTCCTTCAGCCCCGCCCCCAGCCCCAGCCCCAGCCCCAGGCTCAGCTGCAGCAGCAGACCGTAATGATCACCCCAACATTCAGCACCGCTCCCCAGACAAGGATCATCCAGCAGCCTTTGATATACCAGAATGCAGCTACCAGCTTTCAAGGTGATTCAAAAGTCAGATATGATAGTGATGAGTTGGTTCAAAAGTTTATGTGCCAATTGGCTGATACTTCCAAAGTTGACTGCAAATAGTTGTCCTCTAGGGATGACAGAATCTATCATTTTGGTCCTATCTGAATGAGTCTTTGGTAACTTGCACTAAGGACAGTGATGCAGGAACAGTTCACATTCTGCCTCTTCCAGTACCTTAATATCTGTTGTTCCTGCTTCGAGGATACTTGGTTGAAAAATCCAACAGGCAGAGTAGACACAGGGCTGTCCTGGAAGTGGAAGTGGCGGCTTGACTAAAATTAGTCTTGAATCTTACCCCCAGGCAACAGCCAGATCTCGGCTGCTGCAGGCTGAGAACCATTCACTCAGCAAACGTCTCATGAGCATCTGCCATGGAGAAGAATACAACTTTTAACACAGGTGCTAGGTCTCTGAGGAACAGGCCTCATAGTAGGCCCTCCCTGTATGTTGAGTTGATGAGTGATCGGCTGTGCCTTTTGTGCCTTTTCTTCAGATTTCCCTCTGGCCCTGTGGGGAGCCCTGGCTGGGATTAGCTTCGCTCTGACAGCTCTTCATTGGGCTTGGAGGATTTAGAGGCTGGGGGGAGAGACATCAGGGCAGAAAGCTGAGACAGTATACTTTCCATTTGTTTCACGGGAGGAAATGCAGCCCCAGGGCCTCCTTAGTTCTCAACACCCGTTAACTCATTAACTCCCTTGCAGAGCGCAGTCACTTGCTGAGTAGCTTCCTTCACCTCCACCCAGCACCCAGAGTAATAAAATAATTTGTACTTACTCCCTCAGAAATTGATGCAGCCCCTCTGGGTTGTTCTTGTTATCTAGACCAACTTGTAGTCTCTCCGCTACCTGCCTTTGCCTTGGGAATTTAAGAATCTCCAGGCCTAGGCTGAGTGAATGCCAGAGAGTCTTCAGCAGCAGGTGGGGAGTCGGGATTATTGTGGGGCACGCCATCTTCAGCTGTTGTCGCAGCTGCAGTGACAGAATACATTCCTCGTCCATGTGACTTTTTTCTCCTCTTCTCTCAAGTCCTTCAGCCTCAAGTCCAAAGCCTAGTGACATCCTCCCAGGTGCAGCCGGTCACCATCCAGCAACAGGTGCAGACAGTGCAGGCCCAGCGGGTGCTGACGCAGACAGCCAGTGGCACACTGCAGACCCTCGCCCCAGCCACAGTGCAGACAGTGGCTGCGCCCCAGGTGCAGCAGGTCCCGGTAGGTGGCTGAAAAGGATTCAGAGAGGCACTGCTTGGGGCTCTTGGCTGGTCTTTGGCTGAAGATGTAGTCTGCATGCTAAGAAGGACCATCGGAGTGTAAGGGAGCAGCTCGTAGGGTGGGTACTGGCGCCTGGTCCCTGTAAGGCACCAGTGAGCTGGGTACAGAGACCTCGCTGAGGTCGTATCTGAGGATTGCACTGGCACTCACAGAGACTCAGTAAATGCAGATGTGTTAACCCATTTCCACAGATGATGAGTATAAAACTGGAAAGAAATGTGCCAAAATGTTTTTAAGTCATGTATCACAGTGAAGTGTATTTTCATACTAATGAAGTAATTGTCTATTTTTAAAAAATCTTGGTTTATTATTTTTGCTTCTCGGCTAGGTTCCTGGATTTCCTGAACTTGTCCAAAATCAGACCTCTCTCCCTGCCACCATCCACCCCAAGCCGTGCCTGCTCTCCCCCCGCTAGACCCCTAGCACTGCCCTCCTCAAAGTCTTTCAGCCTTAAAATTCAGGGGGACCTCCTTTAGCTAGCTATATTCCTTTTCTTCCCCTCAACCCGGTAATCAAGTTGTTTTCTCAATTTCATGAAAATTTTATTTTCTCTTTCTTTCCCAGAGGGTCTATGCAGTAGGACGCTAATGCAAAATAGAGAAATAATTCCTTTTTTCTTCTTCCTTCTCCACCCAGGTCCTGGTACAGCCTCAGATCATCAAGACAGATTCCCTTGTTTTGACCACACTGAAGACAGATGGTAGCCCTGTCATGGCCGCAGTCCAGAACCCAGCCCTCACTGCCCTCACCACCCCCATCCAGACAGCCGCCCTTCAAGTACCAGTAAGAGCCACCTTCCCCTCTGCCTTCTGCTCCCTTTCTAGGAGGTGTTAGGCCTCAGAGGTCTTAGCAAAACCTGGGTATGCTGAGTAGGTGCAGAAGCTTTGTGGAAGGTGTCAGTCAAATTGTAAATATCACCCCCCTTAGATTTCTCCCCTTGAGAAGTCCCACCAGTGCGTGTTATGTGGTGGTGCTAGGGTCTAGAGCGGGAGAGGAACAGCAAGGCGCCCCAGTGCCTGGGCCGCAGCTCCACATGGGACTGGCTGCACTTTGCATCCTGCTGATGGAAGGTTGGCTTCTGAAGGACCCTCGACCCACCAGGCAGGGAGGGGCTCCAAGGTGAGGGACATGGGAGGCACCCACCTTCAGTTGTAGGGTTTCAGTCAGTTTTAGTATCTTCTGGCAAGAGAGTCTAGCAGAGTTAAAGGTGATCAAAATTCAAAAGCAAGCTTTATTCATAAAAGCCAAGAACTGGAAACAACCCACATGTCCACCCAGAAAGATAACATACAAATACGTGACTGAACCTCAAAAATAGTATGTTGAGTGAAAGCTGTGTATAGGGAAAGAGTTCGTTCTAATGATTCCATTTAGGAGAAGTTCAAGAAGAGCAGAATTAAGCTATGGTGAGGGGTCAGAGCAGATTACAAGGGAGGGAGGGGCACGAGGGAACTTTCTAAGGGGTAGAAATGCTCTGTGTCTGAGTCTGGCTTATCTGAGTGACACACATTGTGTACATACATAAAAATTCATCAAGATGTATACTTGATGTGTGTGTTTTTCATTGTGTGTGAATTATTTCTTGATAACTAATGAAGTTGAGCAGCTTTTTATTCTTGGTCATTTGGATATTTGAGGCCATTTATTGAAAAAAAAAAACTAAAATTAGTAAAAATAGAAACAAAGAAAGGGGAAAGCAGATTTGATGGGAGAAGTGGGGAAGCCTCTATGGTTGGCCTATTTATTTAATAAAATGGCTCTGATGAGAGTGTCATTTCTGCCCTTGAGCTTTTTGATAGCCAAATTGTTAAGGAAATGCAGTAAGTTGCTTAATTGTCATGTGAGAGGAAAAAATGTGTCAGACATTAGGAAAAAGTTTTCCTTGGGGCCAGAGTGACGTGGTGTGCTGTATGCGAGCTCAGAGGTGGTTGGTTGATGGTTTGACAGCAAAGCAGAAATCATGTGACTTGTTTCTGGACCCCTGGATCAAAGGTTAAGACAAATTTCTCCACGTTAATCCTATTGAAGTCCAGGCAATGGGCAGTGATTCTGAAAGAGGCATAGGAACTGAGGTACGGTGGCTCCTCAGGTTTCCTGGCGCCCACCTTCACCCAGAAAGGGTCTCCAGCCACCCAGAGCATTGCCAGGTGATGCCACATGGCCAAGGCCCCAGGTTCGTCTTGTGAGAGCACTTTATTCAGACTAACCAAGGGGTAATTCTGCCTGTGTCTGTTCTAGACCCTGGTGGGCAGCAGCGGGACCATCTTGACCACGATGCCTGTGATGATGGGGCAAGAGAAAGTGCCCATTAAGCAGGTACCTGGGGGAGTCAAACAGCTCGAGCCACCCAAAGAAGGAGAACGACGGACGACACACAACATCATTGAGAAGCGGTATCGTTCCTCCATCAATGACAAAATCATCGAATTGAAGGACCTGGTCATGGGGACAGATGCCAAGGTAGGTGCTAAGCAGAATGGCAGTTCACGCCCTGCCATCTCTCCGCTACCTGCCTTTGCCTTGGGAATGTAAGAATCTCTAGGCCTAGGCTGAGTGAATGCCAGAGTGAGTTAGAGCTGCTTTCTTGTTAAAGCATCTTGGAATTTTTCAAGATTACAAAATATTAACCAACATAAGGGGACTGCTGGGGCTTAGTAAGACAGTCGCCTCTCTGGACCTTTGACCCTGCTATGCGGTGATCATGGACCCCAGAGTCACAGGCAGAGAAACGCCTGCCACTCAACAATAAATAGGGGAAATTGATTTTTTTGTATATTTCTGGTGTTTCAATGAATGTGTCTTCTGGCACATAATTTTTTTAACTGTTACCTGTTTATCATTGCCTGTTTTGAAAGGAAATTTCACTCTCCTTGTAGCCTACAAATCTGAAAGGTACTAATATACCTTTACTTAAGATAACAATCTAACAGGGCCCCGGTTTTTTGTCATTTGTTTTTCTTAAAGTTTGTTTGGTGCTAGGATTATTATAGGAAGTAGTCATAGTAGCTAAATTTATTTTTCAAGTCACTGTGTGCCATGCCAGGAGCTAAGCTCTTTACATATGTTCTCTCACTTAGCCCTCACTGCAAGCCTATGATTTATATCATTGAGGAGGAAAGAGGTTCAGAGATAGCAAGTGACTTGTCCTGGCAGCACAGCTAATCAGCAGGAGAGCCAGCATCCGAACCCAGCACCTCCCGCTCCAGAGCCATGCTTTCACTCCTCGCGCTCTGGGCCACTGCTCTCCTCACTGTGCAGCCTGCACCCGTGACACTGTGTTTTCACCCGTCTTTCCAGATGCACAAGTCTGGTGTTCTGAGGAAGGCCATCGACTACATCAAATACTTACAGCAGGTCAATCACAAACTGCGCCAGGAGAACATGGTGCTGAAGCTGGCAAGTCAGAAAAACAGTGAGTGTGCTCATTGAGAAGAGGGCTGTCAGACCTTGTGGTTATAGGCGAAATCCTGTGCAGGGCACTTGGGGGGGCCCACACATGCGTACAAGGTGCCTCCTGGAGTGAAGGAGGAGCTGGGGCCATGTGCTTCTCTCCCGGCCCCGGTGGGGCTCTGTAAAAAACAGGCCATTTGCCAGGTGGAATTTTCTTTGCAGAGCTCCTGAAGGGCATCGACTTAGGCAGCCTGGTGGACAATGATGTGGACCTGAAGATCGATGACTTTAATCAGAATGTCCTTCTGATGTCCCCTCCGGCCTCTGACTCAGGGTCCCAGGCCGGCTTCTCCCCCTACTCCATCGACTCTGAGCCTGGAAGTCCTCTGTTGGATGAGGCAAAGGTATGAGCTTTTAAAACCCCTGGATCTCTCCCATCTCTAATCTGATGGTAGGTAGGCTGCAGACAGGGGCCAGGCCCCGTGTTCAGAGGGCCTGGGCTGGTAAGGAACAGGAATTCTGTGTAATTAGCCAGGTCCTGAAGAATAAAGAGAAAGAAAACTGACTCTGTGAGGGGAAACAGCCCTTCTGTTCCCCCCTAGAGTCAGCTTAACTGGTTCAGTGCAGTCCGGTTTAACGGGTCTTTGCTGAAAGGGCCCACCAGAGAGGAATGAGGGCCAGATTCAGAGCAGGAACACGCAGCAGCTGTCCCGTGCGTCCCAGGCATTGCTGGAGGCACCTTGTTACTTCCCTCTCCCGTAATGGGCCTGGGAGGACCACTTTGTGAGGTTCATCTGCTGGTTTAGGACGAGACTGCCTTTGGGTCCTCTTCCAGAAATGATTCCAATTTGCAATCTAGCAAATAACGTTCCAACCAAGGGCCTTTGATAGTCTAAGAAAGCCCCTCCAGCGGTTGTCATTTAATGGAATTGGTTAAAGGAGGACGGAGCCCAGTGATCTTCCTGGGACCCTGTGGAGACCACGGAGTCTGTGCCATTTTTTGACGTTGGCGTTTTCTAACTCTGAAAGCCCAAAGTTTTCTTCTAGTGTACATTTTTGATCAAACTTCATAGTATGTGTGCTCAGTTTTACTAAGGAAGCTGTAATTTTGAAATACTTTATAAATGTGATTGATAAAAAAAGGCCACATGACATATACATCGAATTGACAGGATATTTGAACATCAGAAGAAATTTTCAAATGGTTTTAAAATTTCGAAAAGGAGTGGAATGGTATGTACACATTGGCAGTCGGGGAAGATCTGGTGCCAGGCTTCCTCCCTCCCTCCCTCACTGTGGACTCCTCGGGTGGGTGAGGCCTCTGCCTCCAGTTCTTCCTCCATAAAACGGGGAGAGAAAAAAAGGCAACAAAGAAGATTTTAGAACAGGCACACTCCTGTGCTTAGATCCACACTGAAGTGCGGTCTTTAATCGACACTACTGAGGTATAATTTCTGTGCAGTGAAATAAATATACCTATTGTATAGTATCGTTCAGTATTATCCTTCATACACTTATATAACTGGCTCTGTAATCAAGATATAGAACATTTCTGTCACTCATAAAGCTCCTTTGTATACTTTTGTAGGTAGTTCATATACCCCTCTCCAGCCTCAGACAACTATTGCTTCGTTTGTCACTTAGATTAGTTTTGCCTGTTGTGGAATTACACAGAAACGGAATCATGCGGTGTGTTTTCTTTTGTGATGGAGCTCTATTTTAAAAGCACAGCGCATGTACCGTTGGTCTTTAGAACATGCTCTTCTCCCAGGTGGCCAGGGGCGAGTGCTCCAGTGCTGGAGAATTGAAGACTTCTTAGTCCCCTGCTCACTTTACTCCTGTCTGACTTCATGGTCTCAAATTTAAATCTCACAATCTGGTTCTGATCTGTATAAAAATAAAATGCTGTAAAAACCCATGCGGTATTCACTCATTCTAACTTCGTGGCCCTGTTTTGAAGGTCAAGGATGAACCGGACTCTCCTCCCATAGCGCTGGGCATGGTGGACCGCTCGCGAATCCTGCTGTGTTTCCTCACCTTCCTGTGCCTCTCCTTCAACCCTTTGACTGCCCTGCTGCAGTGGGGAGGGGCCCACGACTCTGACCAGCACCCATATTCAGGCTCTGGCCGCAGCATGCTGTCACTTGAGTCAGGTGGGTGGAGGCCCCCTCGTGTCACCCCGGCATGGGTAGGCTGCTGTGGGGTAGACCGACCTGTGTGCAGACTGCTCGGCTCGTCCACCAGGTCCTGACGGTTTTGGTAGGGAGCCCCCGCCTGCTTGTTTCTGATAGGGACTGGCGTAAGTCACAGTTTAGAAGTAACGGAGCAAACTTGAGTTCAGTCAGAAGGAGCAAAACAAATCGGGAATCCACACTGCCATAATCCCCAGGAATGTGGGGTGGGGGCTGTACCTATTTGAAGGAGGATGTGGTGCTTTTGTCTGAGTCATGAAACCAATGGCCTAACTCCTTTGGCTAGCAAAAGGTGGTTGTGGCACTCAACTCTGTAGTGACAAGAGCTACAGGGTTATGGTTTAGGCCCTAGAATTGCCCCAGTTTTCCCTGTAGTGTGGATTATTCCTGTCCTGAGCACTTAGACGTTGTTAATAAATGAAGCAATCTTGTTATCCGCCCTTTCTTCTGAAAATGAGGTAGAAGGCTCTTTCGTATCACAATGTCAGGGTCAGTCAGGTGCCCTGCAGTCCCCAGGGCCGCTCCAGGGGGCCCTTCCTCACGGGTTTGCTGGGACGCTGCTCTTTAGGTTCTGGGGGCTGGTTTGACTGGATGATGCCAACGCTCCTCTTGTGGCTGGTGAATGGTGTGATTGTCCTGAGCGTCTTTGTGAAGCTGCTGGTCCACGGGGAGCCAGTGATCCGGCCACATTCGCGTTCCTCTGTCACCTTCTGGAGGCACCGGAAGCAGGCGGATCTGGACCTCGCCAGGGTGAGTTCTGCCATCTGCCTTTCCCCTTCCTCCCACAGGTTCAGGTGATAACTCAGCAATTTGTGTTGAATACCCCAGCGAGTAAAGTCCTATGGGAGGTGCTTGTGGTATGCGGTTGCGGGGGAGGGACCCTGCCCCTAACAGTCACAGGACAGCAGAAATGGGGTACCTGTGTGTAAATAATTCTGTGGACACAAGATGACAGAGGAAGAGTAAGGTCCTACGAGAGTTTGGCGCAGAAGAGATGCTTTGGCTTGAGGGGACATGGGACCTGAGGAGGACAGTCAGGGTAAGAAGGGACCTGCCAGGTGGAAAGGAAGGCATGAATGGATAGGAGATTTGGGGACCAGCAAGTGGATGAGTGTGTCTGGGGTGCAAAAATGTCAGGGAGAGAGGAGGAGAAAGGCTGGTTATGTAGCTAGGGCCCAAGTTGGAGAGGTCTTGACTAGTAACTGACTTGGGGCTTTTTTCCCCACATCTGTGGAGAATGAGAAAGGATTTTGAGCAGGAAGATCAGCTGAATGCTTTCTTTTGAAATCAACAAAAGAGTTTATGGGAAGGATTCTAGGGCAACTCACAGCACTGAAGGAAGAGTTAAACATCCGTCCACATCTTGGGAGGAACAAGAACCAGCACAACCCTCAGCAGAAAACCATGGGCCTGCTCTCCTGCATTGGGGATCTGATCGACCAACCTGGATGCACCCGCCAGGCCCAGGGCTGTGGCTCCTGGAGTATAGATGCAGGATCCAGTTTGTGTTTAGATTGTCGTCCTGGCAGCTGTGTGAAGGATGGATTGGAGGAGGCAAACACAAAATGCACGGGAGTGAGTAGCAGGCTCTTAGAATAGGCAGTGGGGTGGGGCAAGGAGTGGCAGGGATCTGGGATTGAGGAAAGGCATGGGAGAGGCTGAAGATGCGGTGGGCGCTGTCTAAGCTGTGTTGTTTAGGAGCGCTATGAGAGGACCCTATAGAGTGAGAAGCAACCAGGAGACGGGCTGTGGGCGCTGAGGCAGGTCGGGACCTGAGTGTATTGGAAACTGCTCATCTGCCAGGACCATGCTCAGAGAGGGTTGGATTGGTGAGTCGGAAGAGGCACTGGCCAAAGCCTGAGCCTTGGGACTAGCCGGCCTTCATGGGAAAGCTGGGGAAGAGGAGCCAGAGGCACAAGGAAAGGCTCCCTCCTTTGGAATCTAAATACAGGTGCTTCTCCTGGCTGGAAAGATGCCGCTGCCACCGTAGAGACTGTCACTCTCGTAGCGTTGTCATCGGCTTTCCTTTCGTAATGATCCACTTTCTTGTAATGATGAAGGACAAGTACAGGTTTCATGCCCACTGCATGGTGTGCGAGAGGAGCGTTTACTTCCATTTCTCAGGACTGTGCAGCCTGAGTCTTCGAGCCCCCAGTAATGAAACAGAGAGAAGAGAGAGAGAGAAAGGGGTGGGGGGCTTCCATACAGGGCCGTAGACTCTCCACAGACCCTCCCACGTTGGCAGCGTAGTTCATCCAGATCCCTGGTTAGAGCAGTTTAGCCATGTGTTTACCCAAAACTGTGGTTCTCAGACTTTAGCAAGCATCGGAATGACCTTGGGGCCCCAACCCCAGAGGTCCTGGTTAGGTCAGGGAGGGTGGGGGGAATATGCATGCTCCCAGGGATTGATGCTGCTGGTCTCCAGGGACCACACTTTGAGAACCTAAAAGATCACGTAGTGTGTCATCTAAATCCACATTATCATCTTATGTATAAAAGCTGCTGTAGAAAACTTCAAAGGATATTTGCTTGAAGGTAAAACCCAGTACAATCCCAATTTAGTAAAAGAGCTGGGAGGAAATATATCAAAATGTCAGTGGTCATTCTGGGGGATAAGAGTACCTGTGATTTCTTTTTTCTCTTTCTTTCTTTTTTTTTTTTATTGTAGCTTTCCGAATTTTCCCAGATTTTCTTCAGGGAGCATGTATTACTCTGATAGTCTGGACAATGAAGGGAAAGTAAAAGTTTTTTTAAAAAACAAACAAAAAGCCCACAGGAAGGCCAGAAAGCATTACACCTTCTTGCTGCTTTCTAGGGGGATTTTGCAGCTGCTGCCGCCAACCTGCAAACCTGCCTGTCGGTGTTGGGCCGGGCACTGCCCACCTCCCGCCTGGACCTGGCCTGCAGCCTCTCCTGGAACGTGATCCGCTACAGCCTGCAGAAGCTGCGCCTGGTGCGCTGGCTACTCAAGAAGGTGTGCCAGCGCCGGCAGGCCACCCCAGCCACTGCAGCTGGTTTTGAGGACGAAGCTAAGGCCAGCGCCCGGGACGCGGCCCTGGCCTATCACAGACTGCACCAGCTTCACATCACAGGTGAGGGGCACCGCCGCTGCCTGGCTTGCCTTGAGGCGCGCTGTGCCCTCTCTCCACTCCCGCCTGGCTTGAGGTTTCCGCCCCCATCCAAGCCCCTTTCACACTGCTCTTTTTGTGGTCACAGACCCTCTGCCCGCACCAGGAGCCGTCACTGTAGTTCCTTGATTTACAGCACACGTACCGTTTCATGTTAAGGTCTCTGCGCTTAGGTTGTGTCCTCTACACAACGACATATCGGGGTTGAGTTGGCAGTGTTTTTTCCTTAGTGATACTTTAATGGTGAAACTTAAAAACTTAGATTCAATGAAATATGATCATTTATTTTGTTCAACAAAGTCCTGCCCTGATAGCAAGGCAGACAGGTCCGCAGCGAATCACAGTTCAACGCAGTAGAGGTAGCAGGATGGGGCTCCCCTGGGGGCAGGGCTTGTTGGGGTGGGTTCCAGGAACGCCCTCCTGGGAAGTCTGGGCTTTGCAGGGAAGGCGCATAGCGTTCACCATCTCTGCAGAAGGGAGCTGCAGAAGGGAGCATGCCTTCCAGGCTGAGAGACATTCCCAAGGAGGAGCCCCAGCTGGGGCGGCTCTGAGGAGAACTTCTTCGTATGTAGTCCTAACGTGAGCCATGCAAGGGCAGAGTGGCAGGAGCCAGGGCAGTGAAGGGCATTAGGAAAATTATGGCATCATCAGATTGGTGCTTTTCCGGAGTCGAGAAGGTTCTGTGGTGGCATGGTGGATGGAGAGGGTCACGGCTAGTGTCAGGGAGGCCGGTGGGAGCTGATGCAGATGAAGACGCGTGCCGTCAGGAGACGGAGTGAGAAAGCAGAAGTGGGATTGACAGGACTTGGGGACTCATTGGATGCGAAGGGTCAGGAAAGGAGTGGCTAAGATGGTTCCTCTGGTTTCTTGAGCCTCGGGTGAAAACATTGTTGCCACCAGGTGAGGAAGATGGGAAGAAGAGCAGTTTTCCTGGGAGCAGACAAGGAGTCCCATTTGGGACACTTCCCTGTGCAACATGGAGGGGAGTATTTAGTGGGCGATGGACATACCGGATCCGCAGACCAGGGAAAGAGCTGGGTCTCCGGCCTCCTGGTGAGAATGAAAGCTTCGAGAGCTGATGGGAGGGCTTGTGGTGAAGGGGACACTCAGGCATCACGTGGACAGGGCCAGCCAAGGACAGAGTCGGGCAGATGCTGTCAGAAGAGGGGCAGCCGGGGCGGTAAGAAGCTGAGAGGCCTGGTGCTGGAGGAGCAGTCGGAGAGGGTTTAAGAAGGGAGGTTGCTGCTCAGACACGTCATAAGCTGAGGGCCAGAAAGCGGCAGCAGGCTGTGTAGCAGGAGCTGGAAGGCGGCGGACATGTCCTGGTGGCTAAGGCAGCTTCAGCCCAGGTGGGGGCCGCCTGCGGGGTTTAACTCCTGGGCCCATGGCAGAGTTCCAGCAGAGCATCCCCCGCTGCAGATCTTCCCTGCTGTGCTCTTCTCTGCCCTGCAGCGTGCCCTCTGGCCCTATCCCAGATCTCCGATCAGGAGGCTGTGTCCTCTTAGCCGTCAGCTTCTGGAGAATTCCAACTGGAGCCGTTCACTGGGCACTCTGTGGGCCAGGCTCTGTGCAAGGCACTGACAGGGACAGAGGTGACTGAAACATGGTTTCCACACTGCCTTCCACTCTCCCCCAAAGAAGAAAGCTCGATGATACCTCCTCGGGTAGACTGACACTTGACACCCTGTGAAGTGTGGAGGTCGAGGTCTCCCTACTCTGATAAAAAGACCAGGGAGGCAGGGCGGCCCAGGGGGAAGAATGTAGAGCTGGGTGCAGTCAGGCTTGGCCACTCTCTGGGTCTCTGACATGGGCCCACCCTGAGGTTCAGCTTCCTCCTCAGTGAGGTAAGGAGACTGCTTGCCCTGGCCACCTCCTGCCCCTGAGGTAAGGACCAAAGCAAGTGACAGTGTGAAAGCTCAGAGCCTTGATGGGCCCTCGTGTTTGTGCAAGGTCACTTCTGCCCTTGTCTTCAGGTCACCCCAGATGAGCAGTGCAGCCCTCGTACAGGAGGGTGTATAAGCCTTTCTTGGCCATCCAGCTAAGCTAAGATGTGTCCAGGTGTGTCATTGGTCAGTTTTGTGTTTTTCTCCCTCAAAAGGGTATGTGGTTATGTACTGCGGAGTCTGTTTACATGAAAATAAACTCACATCAGCAATTTCAGATTTTTTTCCTTGTCTCTCTTTCAACATTTGGAGACATAGAACTGTATTAGCAGAACGTGGCTGTGCTGCTGCCACTGCTTTGGAAAGCATTACGATGTGAACCCCCGAGTGCTCTGCAAGGACCTACGGTCATAACCGCTCCCAATGCGCCCATGTGGACAGCGCCGGGTACCGTGACATGCATTTTCTCTTGTTCCCCTGTGAGGTGGAAAGCAACACACAATTGCTAAGTTACAGAGCCCGGCACCTGTCCAGGACTGTCTGATCGCAGAGCTCACGCACTTTCTCCTTCAGTGCGGCTGCTGCTGTGTGCTAGGGAAGGCAGGAAAAGGCCTGGTTTGGGGGATCTGTCAACACTGGTGTCTGTTTCTGCCGCCACAGGGAAGCTCCCTGCGGGGTCCGCCTGTTCAGATGTCCACATGGCCTTGTGCGCTGTGAACCTGGCCGAACGTGCAGAGGAGAAAATCCCGCCGAGCACGCTGGTGGAGATCCACCTGACTGCTGCCATGGGGCTCAAGACCCGGTGCGGCGGCAAGCTGGGCTTCCTGGCGGTGAGTACCTGCAGTCCCTTCCGCCAGCCTTTGCCGGCGGCTTCCCCAGCCAGGAGCTAAGACAGGTGTGGGCCCTGCCCCCGGTGCCGGCCACCTGGAGGGGTAGACAGTCATTCAGCAGGTCATTCTGCAAGTACCTGTGGCAGTGACAGAACACACCAAAAGATCCCCTTCGTGGCCCTGCGTAAGCAGGACATTTTGGTCCCTTGAGGTAAGAAAATGGATTTGGTGATAACGGAGCAACTCATGTTCGGGCGTTAGTATGGACTCTTGCTCTTCAAGTGATCGTAAAAATTCTTGCAATCTTTTGGCTGTGTTGTGTTTCCTGGTTCTTTTATTCGCTCAAAAGGTATCTTTTGGGTCCTTTGTGTTGATCACGGCGCTGTGGATCCAGAAATGGAAGACCGTTCACTTCTGCAAGGAGCCCGGGTCAGACCTGGGCGGGGGGAGGCGGGGACCGTGGTTATCAGGCGCCTCAGGAATTCACAGTTGGCTAGTTCACAGGCCCTGTTATCAGCTAGTTCCCAGCGTCTCCTGCCCTTAGGCTTTCTTTTACTGCAGCAGAAACGGGCATTTTATTCAGTGCCCACTTCCAGTAGGCTGCTGAATACATCAGCTGTATTCAAAACAGAATGATCACATCTATTTGTTTCCATATCTCATAGTGGCACTGATGAGCAGAGAGCAAACAAGAACATCCCCTATGGTGATACTGATATTTCGTAAAGTGCGTCACGATAGTCGGGGTGACAGAGAGCGTGGGAAAGTCAAGTGTGCTTTCCATGTCTCAACTTTGTTTCCGTGACCCTAGACAAGAAGCTCGTTCAGCAGATGTTACTGAGTCCTCGCGCTGAGCCAGGCACTTCTTGGGCGGACGTGCAGCAGAGAGGAGGCATTTGCCCTGTCCTCAGGGAGCAGACGGCCTGGCAGGCAGTCCAGGCCAGGACCAGGTCTTCAGGATGGTCAGATGGGGGGCGCTAATCTTGCTGCCTGGAGAGCACACTGGGCTCCCGACCCCGTGTTTGGGCGAGTTGGGGGGTGCTCTTGGAGCTAGGCACATCTAGGCTGAGAGCAGGCGCCATTGGCCAGGCTGCTCCCTGTTCCTTTTTTTTTGTCTCAGTACTCTGGGCCGATGTTGTCACACTTGTAACTTCTCTGTCCCCAGAAATTATTTCGAAGACATTAATTTTATGTAAATACCATGTACATACAGAAAAATGCACGCATTTACAGCTTGAATTTTCACAAAGTGAACTCACCCATGTGTAGTAACCAGCCAGATCAAGAAGTAAAGCATTCCCATCACCCCCAGAAGCCTCTCACACGCCTCCCCCACTCACCCTGCCGCCCTGCCCACACATGAAGGCAACCATTATTCTAAATTCTGACACTATAGCTTAATCTGCCTGTTATTTATTGTTCCTGTAAACTTTTTTTTGAAGTACAGTGTGCATGTAGGAAAGTACACAACCAGCAGACAGATCAAGAAACAAGAGCGCAACCAAGACCCCAGAAGTCTCTCTTGAGCCGCGCCCCTTGCAGTCAGCAAACTGCCCCTCCCCCTGGGCCCTCTGGCCGGAGTAACCAGGCCTGATCACCTCAGCTGCTTTGCCTCTGCTGAAGCTTTGTAGAAGGAGTCGTGCAGTGTGTTCTCTACATGCCTGGCTGCTCCCACTTGGCATCATGTGTAAGATCCGTTCATGTTGTTGCGTATGGTCATAGATTTGTCCATTCTCGTTGCTTTGTATATTCCACTGTGTGACTAGACTCTTGTAGGTGGACTTTCGAGTTGCTTCCTATTTTTGGTTATCATGAATAGTGCCACTGTGAATGTCCCTGTTCATCCCTCGGTGAACATGTGACTGTGTTCCTAGGGATAGTTTTGCTGGGCCAGAGGCTCAGCTTTAATAGACGCCGCTTGACAGTTTTCCAAAGTGATTGTACCAACTTCCATGCCACGAGTTTGGTCCGTGTCCTTACCAAACACATGATCTCGTCAATTTTGATTTTTTAAGTCCTTTTGGTGGTATCTCATTGTGGTTTTATTTGAATCTCCTAGGTGATTAATGATGTAAAGCACCTTTTCATTGGCCATTTGGATAGTTTGTTGGCTATTTGGGTGGTCTCTTTTGTGAAAACCCTCGTCAAGTGTTTTGCTTATTCTTTATTTGAGATGTCTGTTTATGGATCCAAGGAGTTCTTTATAATCTGGCTGTAATTTTTGCTGAAAATGTGCTTTGCAGGTCTTCTCTCACTCTATGGCTTACCTATCCTCTCCCTTAATGGTGTGGATTGATGAGCACAAGCTCTTAATGTTAATGAATTCCAGATTATTTGTCTTTTCTTTTACAGTTAGACATTGTATGTCCTGTTTAATAAATCTTTGCCCCTACCCCAAAGTCCTGATGATATTCTCCTGTTAACTGCTAGATGCTTTGTCACTTTTCACACATGAGTCCATAATCCACCCAGACTTGATTTTATGTGAGTTGGAGGTAGGGGTGCAAAAGGTACTTTTTTTCCATATGGATGTGTCCTTGCCCCAGAATCTGTTATTAAAATGACTGTCCTTTCCCCACTGCACTGAGGCACCTTTTTAGTAATTCGAATATCCGTGTGTCATCAACCTGTTCCTGGACACACTAGTCTGCTCCAGTGCACTCACACCACACACCCCTGATGGCCAAGTCTTCTAATGTGTCTTGACATCCGAAAGTGTCAGTCTTCTGGCTTTAGTGACTAGTGTTTGCTCTTTACCTTCCCGTGTAAATTTTGGGATCATCTTGTCATCCCAAAAATCCCACTGGAGTTTCCATTGTCCCTTATTGCTAAAACGCAGCTGTCCTTCAAAGGGAATTAGGCCATTTGTGGAAGGCGTGTGTGTGGCAGCTGAGGATCAGAAAGATGGTTCCCTTGAAACTGCCCCTGCCCATGACTCCCCCACAGAAAATACTTGGTTTGCCTTACTAGCAGTGAACAGCTTTATGTGTGTCCTTCCTCGGACTTTTCTTCCTGCACGTACTAACACATGTATTATCATTTATTCAGTGTTATCATCCCAGAAACCCTGTTTTGCCCCTCACTTTTTTCAACTTAACGTAAGCCCTGGGCCTCTTTCTTTGTCACCTCGTTATTCCACAGAGGTACGTGGCATGCCAGCACATGTAAATACCGCTGTGGACTGAGCTGGTTCCTGCTGGCAGACGCTGGGTTGTTGCCAGCATTCGCAGTAGCAAACGGTGCCGCAGGGAGTGTCCTCACACACTCTCGCCCGTGGCCGGCTAGATCTCTAAAGGTGGCGATGCTGGGTTAAGGGTGTATATATTGAAACCTTAATGGTAGTGACAAGTTTGCATTTTCAGTACGATGGGGAAAGGAAAGGAGCTGGTGTCTTGGAGAAGAACTGCCCCTTTCAGCTACTTGCTTTTCCTGGGAAGAGATAGAGTAAGAGGCCAAGATAGTACTGTCTTAAAGAGGAAGAAGCTTTGAATTCAGTTGAATATATTTAGCTTGCTAGCAAGTGAGTCAGGATTTGGGGGCAGGCAGAGGCCTCTGAAAACAGTTTAGGTCTACGGACGGCCATGCCACCCTGAATGTGCCCGATCTCGTCTGATCTCGGAAGCTAAGCAGGGTCGGGCCTGGTTACTACTTAGATGGGAGACTGCCTAGGAACATCAGGGGCTGTAGGCATTTTAAAAATAAATAAATAAAATAATAAATAAAGAAAAATATTTTTTTAAAAAATGAAAATGGTTTAGGCCAAGGTTCTTGATCTTTCTCAGTTCGTGACACCCTCAGTGTCTCAGTGGGGTTTTTTTTGTGGTTTAGGCTAAAAGAAATAGCTCACAGTTCTATTAGTTAGGTACAAACATATTAATAGATATTAATGTCTTAACAATTTAGTAGCTATTACAAGGAGCAATAGAATTTAAAGAAGAAATAACACATTTTATTGTTAATAACCATAATTACTTATTAATGGGATGTGTATGTCTGTTGGGTACCACATACTTTCTCAATCTTTGAAATCGGATTGGACATCACCACCTTCATTTTTTGTTCCTCGTCAATTTTCACATAGCATTTGCTTTTTATTACAATAGCCTCCAAAAACTTAGCTTCACAAAGATGTGACATCCTCCAGAGGAAGGTCATGTGACCTCACATTGAGCCCATGAACTACGTCCATCCAGTAGTTTACATGGTGTCTGACTTGTGTTGAGCATTGCTGTCTTTACCTCTAAAACGTAACATCCATTGGCATTCCTACGAGTTCACTGTGGTGCTTTGGGGTGCCTTGGAATACAGTTTGAGAACCACAGGGTCAGGCCAATTCGGAGGACAGCCTGGAGTTGGGACCGGCCTGGGGGTCCGGGGCGGCCCTCGAGATCTAAGAAGTTCTGAGGCTCCTACCTCAGCCATTGTATTCAGCAATTAGCGGATGAGTTACAGGGGAGGGGACCCCTAGGCCCAGGTAGAGTGAATTCTAGTGTCTATGAAGTTTAGGAAAATTACTGTCGGGTGATAATCCAAGAAAATTAAAAGAGCAATGGGAGTTATTTTCTTTCTTTCCCTCCTAGAAGTCGTACTGTGGAGGACTGTCCCACGATTTATATTTCTTATTAATTCTAACCACTAAACTCGAGCTTCTCCCTACACCCCCCACGAGATCTGTTATAACTAAAGTTTTTCTTTTCTTAGGAATTAAGCTTAAAAATGTATTTTAACTTAATGATCATCTAAATGGCTTCTCTGGGTTCCTCTTTCAGTACTTCCCACCCAGGCTTCATTTCTGCTTCTGCTAGTGGGTGACATTTGGGACACCAGTGATCCTGGGTTTCCCTTGGAGCAGCCTTAGGGCATGTGCTCTCAGGGGAGAGTTGGGGAGAGTTGGAGAGTTTCCAACTTCTAGAAGGTTCTCTGACTTCAGAGGCCCTGACGTTGCTATTGCCCCACCCCCAGCATCCTCAGCCGCTGTCATCTAAGCATTGCAGTTACAAGCCCAGATTCAGCGGGGGCCCTGTTGAGGGTCAGATGGTCATGCAGTCTGCATCCTGTCAGGTACAGTGGTCGGCGAGGAGGAGGAAAGGCCATTAGTGCCACCGGCCATGGTTAGAGCTTTAAGCGAAACGCCCACCTGGCCCCCTAAGCACTGTGATAATATTAAAGTGAGTCTGTAGAGCAGTTTTTCCGGGTCGTTTTCTCTAGGATTCAGGCGGCCAGTCTCCAGGCTCCCCCAGAGAGAGGAAGTCGTCTCCGTCCATGTTCACTGAGCGGTGCTTTGGCGGTGCTATTTCTGACCCTGGCATTCAAGTCTTCTGCAGCCGTTATGTTAGCTGATGGCTACTTAGAGCCCAGTAAAGGTCAGAACCATCAGACTGAACCGGAAAAGGAGACAGCTCTCCTCATGGCAGAGGCTGGGGTAGAAGTGTGACAGTTGGGGGCCTGGCCCAGCCCCCTCCTCTGGGGTTCCTGAGCTCCCTGTGTCTCGTGCTCCTTCCTCCCACTCTGCTCTGCTCAGCTCTTCATTCAGGCTGACTTGTATCGGGCAGTTTTATGGGTTAGAAAGCATGAGTTTTCTTATTCTTAAAATTTTTTTTAACGCCTACAGCACCTGGTCTTCCTAGGTGGTCTCCCATCCAAGTACTAACCAGGCCCAACCCTGCTTAGCTTCTGAGATCAGACAGGATCGGGCTGTTCAGGGTGGCATGGCCATAGACAAATTACGGGTTTTAAAATAAAGATACCCTAACTCAAAAAATGACAGAGGTTTTGGAAACATGGATAGACGGCATCATCCCTACAGCTCTTGTCCCTGGACCCTGCAGGCAGAGGAGGGGCCCAGGAGACTGAGGTGCTGGCTCTTGGAATTGCCCAGCAAAGAGGCTTTCAAAATCTTTCTTGGTCTTTCCTCATAGACATTTACCTTCAGGTACGTGAGGGTCCCAGCCCTCCCATTGATCGCCCTTCCCCAACCTGCCTCCACTGTGGTGGTGCTTTCCAGTGGGCCTGTGGTGGCCACAGCCAGCATTCTGCCACCCTGGTGTCAGCCATGGTCCTTGTCTTTCCACAGAGCTACTTTCTCAGTCGAGCCCAGAGTCTGTGTGGCCCCGAGCACAGCACTGTCCCTGACTCACTGCGCTGGCTCTGTCACCCTCTGGGCCAGAAGTTTTTCATGGAGCGGAGCTGGTCAGTGAAGTCGGCTGCCAAGGAGAGTCTCTACTGTGCCCAGAGGAACCCAGGTGAGAATACCTTTGCAGCCATTTGGAACTGGAGAAAGACATGAGAGCCACCAGGACTGCAGGGGGATTGTGCTTCAGACACATGGAGACTCATGCTGTCCCAGTCTCATTTTCCCCGGAGCTCAGGGGGGTCATGACCCTGGTCAGCCACTGAGCTGGGTTTGCAGCTCGCCTCTGACATTCAAAGCCCACACTCTTTACACCAGTCAGGCCATGGTCCTGCCCTTGTTCTGGGCGCTTTGGAGACACAGAGGGTGGAGTTGCCTTTGCTGGCCCGAGTCCCACTGGAAAGCAGACAGACATGTACGGAGCAGTTAGGGAACAATAGGCGACAGGCGGTCATCAAGTGCTCAGAGTGGTGGCAAGGACAGGGCTCCGGGCGTCAGGAGGAGACACTGGCTTACTGTCCCTGGTGTTTGACAGTGATTGGAGTCGACTCACCCAGGCTCAGAGCAGTAGTTAGAGCGGACGGGTTGACTCAGACTTGAGTAGCCAGTGGCTTTCTGCTTTCTGCTTTCTGCGTGCCTTTCCCCTTTACACTGGGGGTCTGGAGAGAGTGAGTGAGGCACGTTCCACAGGTACAGGCGTGTGTGTCAAACATCTGAGGGGGGTCTGCTCTCCTTTTTATAAAAATAACTTTATCGCTTACTGTAAGAGTGGTGTGCAGCACCAGAAAGTACGAGTGAAAGCAGAAGCCCCTCCCCACTGTGTGCTTTGTCCGCACCTAGACTCTCGCTGGCTTTCTTGCCTCATGCAGGCTCTGGTTCTAGGCCTTGTCACCCAGAATGTGTTCGTAAGTGTCCTGCCTCCTTGTTCTTGTCTGATTGAGGCCCATACATCTGCACGTGTAGGGGAGAGGGAAGGGGTTGGTGAGACCCCACTTTGGGTCTGCCAGTGGGGGACTTGGTGACAGTTAGCTGTTTAAAATATTGCAAGGCCTCTTGTTTATTAATCAGCTCGGCCAGACTATCACTGGCCACAAGTCCCATAACGAGGCTCTGTAAAGCAGGAGCAGGGTCTTCCTTGCCATGTCAAGGCAGCAGCCACCTCTTTTTCTACCTCGGCTGGCTGTCCTCCTGAGCCACACGGAGAAGAGGTAGCTTCTGAGACTTGGGGGAGCCGTTTTCTGTCTTCTGACATGGCTTGCGGCCACCACTTTACAGCCTCCAGCCTTGAATGGAAGTGCTGAGCTCTGTGCCAAGATACACATACACAGAGTCCAGAACCTTCCAACCCTTTAACAAGGCAGTTCTGGGGTTTGGTTGAGAAGGGTGTTTGATCCCCATTCAGAGGGGATAGCTGTATCTTGGGTTCCTCTCCTCACCGTCTGTTTTCTGTATAAAGACTAAATGGGCTCATAAGAAAGACTGCTTTGATCCTTCTCCTGGCCCTCCTCTTCTTCAGCCGACCCCGTCGCCCAGGTCCACCAGGCCTTCTGCAAGAACCTTCTGGAGCGAGCCGTGGAGTCCTTGGTGAAGCCTCAGGCCAAAAAGAAGGCTGGAGACCAGGAAGATGACAGCTGGTAATGTCCTTGCATTGGGCTGTCTGTCCAGGAAGCTTGAGGACAGCTGTGAGGCCCGCGCTCCCCGGAGACGAGCCATAGTGTAGGGTCTGCAGAAAACGGAGTGTCCCTTTTCATCTATTCCTTCAGCCTGGCCTCTGCTCTTTTCTCCCAGACCAAATATGTCACTTTCCCCCCTTTTTTCCTTTTTACCCATCCCTTTGGCAAGTGGAGTCAGTTCTTGGAGCAGGTCAGGGATTTGATTGACTTGTTGGGATGAAGAGAGGCGACTGTGCAGGGGGTAGGAATGGAATATGAAGAGCTTAGCAGAAGGCAGCCACCTCTGGCCTGGACATCTTGGGGACCCAGACCTTTACTGAATGTGCCAGGCAGTTTTTATTCTTACGTAGTTATTAAGCACAGTCTTTACTTCACAGGATAAATAGGACCTGAGAGGCAGACAGGTGCCAAAGTCACTCTCGTACAAGGCCCAGGTCCTGACTGAGTGCACCTGAGTGGCAAGGGGAGGGCACTTCTGCCCTGGAGATCAGAAAAGTTCTGGGAGAGATGACATTTGAATTGGGCCTTGAGGGGAGGAGTCACGTTTTGGGGCAGGCAATGGGAAGAGTTTCAGGAACATTCGAAGAAGGAAGGCCTGTGGAGAGTGTGAATGGCTTAGGGAGCAGAGATCGGGGTATGCCTGGCATGGTGGGGGAGAAGGGGCCAGAAATGTCCATTGGGTGTCAGAGCCGGAGGATTGAACAGCCAGGCCATGAGCGTGGTCCTCGTGTGTACATTTTGATGTACATGGGACCCTTTCTTGTCTCTCTAGTGAATTCTCCAGTGCCCTGGAGTACCTGAAATTACTTAATTCTTCCGTGGACTCGGTGGGGGTTATGGCCCCACCCTCCTCCAGCAGCTCCGTGCTCAAGTCAGCCCTTGGTAAGTGTCTTGCAAGGTGGCCCCACTGGCCTCAGGCTGCTCGATCCTGTCCTTCACAGTCCTTTTGTCCCAGGGGCCAGGGCTAGTTGTGAGTACACACTCAAGAATCTTCTCTGGATCTGAGGTTTATATGTACAGCTCCCCCAAAGCCCTGACCACAGTTGCCCCGCTGCTGGGGTTAGGAAATAATGATTCTCCTAGAAGTGGGGTGATGAACAAGTTAATGTCTTCCCCAGACCCTAGCTGCTTGACAGGTCAGCAGCCTCTCCAGTGCTTAGAACAGGCAGCAAGTAGTCCAGGCACCGGGGCTGGTGGGCACTCAATTTTTTAGACACAACAGCTCCTGGTGACGTTGGCCTTGGGTCTGACACTCTGATGAAGAGACTTTTCATCTGGGTGTTTGTCCGGCTCCAGCTACCCTTGGGTGACACAGTGCAGCCTCCTGACCGAATTGGCACTGGGACATTCTTTACCTCTGTCCCTAAACTGCCATCAGGGTGAAGACACGTCAGCTGCCAATTCTTGGGTTTCGGAGGCCTCTGGGAAAAAGAGGGTGTCAAGCTCCCTTCTAGTCACTCTCCCAAGGGAGGGAAGGACCCCAGAAAAGCAGCCACCCCATGATGACCGCTGACCTCGTGGCCTGTCTTTATTCCAGACCTGAGAACACGCTCTTAGGCACTCTTTTTTTAAAACATCCATCCACTGGCATCTCAGGATCATTGGTATTATAACTTTGCAGCTGAGAAAACTAAGCCTCAGCGAGAAAAAGACTGAAAAGGTTCTGACATGAGCCTGTTCCCACAGAAACTTTGGAAACGCTGTTTGCCGTGGCTGTTGGAAGTTTCGGTTATTTCCAGCTTTTTCCTTAAAAAAAAAAAAAGCACTACAATGAACATTTTTGTTGAACTTTTTTTTCTCAATTTAGGCAAATTTCTTTGTGATAGATTGCCCAAATTGGGATTACTAGGTTAATAGGAGTGAACATTTTTAAGGCTCTTGATACGTATTGCCAAAAGGTGCTAGTCGATGGTTCCACCAGAAATTTGTGAGGGTCACAGAGGGCCCTGGCCCATCGCCAGAAGGTAAAGACGGCATGTGCCACGTGGGGATTGGGTGCAGCCACCTGGGCTAAGCAGCGCAGGTCTGGTTTCCGTGGCTGCTGGAGTGACATTTGATACTGTTCTCCCCCTAGGTCCAGATGTCATCTGTCGTTGGTGGACATCTGCGATCACAATGGCCATCAGTTGGCTCCAGGGAGATGATGCAGCTGTACGTGCTCATTTTACCGAAGTAGAGCGTGTCCCCAAGGCCCTAGAAGTGACTGAGTACGTAAGCCTCCTTAATCACTTACTTGTTTCTCTTCAGGGAAATCCCAGATGCTGGGTGTGCCAGGCTTGCTTGTCTGGGTTAGCAGGAGGGAGCAGGCCTGGGCGGCCATCGGGGTGAAGGGTCAGGCAGCCTGGGGACCACACGAGAGATGGAGAGAAAGTGAGGAGAAAACGAGCTTGGCAAGCACATCTGTCATGTGCGCTGTCCCAGCAGCTGTCAGTGCTGCTTCCGGGGCCTCCTCCCACAGCCTCCGTGGAGTCACAAACCTGTGACAGGCCAGGAGAGTGGTATGGCTCCTGGCATCTTCAGAAGCTCATGGTGGAGGTGATGGCTCGCATCCAGCACTAGGCTTATGAGGGCCCAGGGATCCTTCACTCATGTCCTCTCAGCCACCCACTACCCCCATCAGTCTGTCACTCAGAGGCCTTTAGCACAGGCATAGCCAGAGAGTCTTCGACGTCCCCCTCTGGGGACTCATACCTGCGGGCGTTTGGCCTGTAGTCATGGCAGCCCCGCCGGCCAACACCCTAGCTGTTTCTAACTGGGTCTGGGTCCTTGACCTCTGCCACTGGAGAGAGAGTGTAAAATGCTCCCAGGGCAGAAAGGCCCCACGAGGTCTACACCTCAGAGCCAAGGCTGCAGCATTTCCCGTCAAGCAGACTCCTAGGCAGGGGGGCCAAAGGAAGCTAAGAAAAGTGGGGGTAGGCAGGTTCCCTAAAGTAGGTCTGAAACCCCAATTTCATTTAACCCATTTTTAAGCACCCTGACCAGTGAGCACCCCCCTGCGTGTGTCTCTCATCTAACACTCCTGAGGAAACTGAGGTGTGGCAGGTAAATTGTCTAACATCACCTCACTTCTAAGCAGTAGAGCTCGGCATGCCCCTGAGATCCTCAGCAGGCATTCCCGCCCCCTGAATTCTGTCATTCTGGGGTCCCTTTGCTCTTTAGGAACAGCGATGCTGTGAGAACCCTCCCCCAACCTCCCCATCCTCTCCTCAGTCCGCTCTGTGAAAAGAAGCAAAGTTTCTCCAGGGAGTTTAATAGCAGCTTCTGGGGCAATGGCCCCTCAGAGAGCAGGTGGAGTAATGAGGCCAACGCTCTTTGTCACTGCAGGTAGCAGCAAGTGGTACTGTGGCCACTTGATAGATGAGGAAACTGAGGACCTTGTTTGACCATAACTGACCCTGCAGCTTGCTCTCCCTCCACCTTCCTCCCTCCTCACTTCCTCCTCCCCAGACCCTCTGGTTCCTGGGTATTCTCACAAGCATCAGACACTGGGCGCCTTTGTACGTGCTGCTGCTCAGCCTGGGACCCTCAGCTCACTCCCCCAGTTCCTTCAGGTCTCGGCTCAAATGTTCCCTTTCCAGAAAGGACATCCTTGACTGTTCCTTATAAATGCCACCCCTTTCCTCTGCATGACTTTCTTCCATGGTACTTGCATTGCTTCCCATTGTATAATCAGCACTTGATGTATTTATTGTCTGACTCTCTCACTAGAGAGTGAGTGCCCGAAGGAGGTGCTGTCGGGGCAGGGAGCCCACCCTCGCTCAGGGCTGGCATTTCAGACCTGCAGCTGGGGACCTGGAACCACTATGGCATCATTCAATCTCCAGACCTATGTGTCATGGCAGCGTGGGGTATGGTGGCCAGCAGTTTGGGCTCTTCCTCAAGTTACTCTTCAAGGCGACAGGTACTGACCTCCTGCCTCTCGCCTTCCTTGCACCACTCAGGAGCGCCCTGGTGAAGGCCGTCTTCCACACCTGCAGAGCCATGCACGCCTCGCTCCCTGGGAAGGCGGATGGGCAGCAGAGTTCCTTCTGCCACAGCGAGAGGGCCAGCGGCCACCTGTGGAGCAGCCTCAACGTCAGCGAGGCCACTTGCGACCCCGCCCTCAACCAGGTGAGTGGGGGCTTTTCTGGGCCCTCCTGGAGGGACTCAGCTCTGGTGGGTAAGAATACTCTGACCCCTTGTGAGCTTACCCATTGGGGGGCTGTCTGAGAGACAGACCAGGCGAGCAGCTCCCATTCCCAAATGTAGCCTGTTGGCTCAGGTGGGCTCCCTGTTTAGTCCTTGGGGCAGGCATGTCCCACCTACACCTTTTCTGGGCCCTCCGAGCGCCAGATCCTGTGGGCCAGGGCTCTGCCTTTGCTCCGGGCAGCTCACGCAACTCCCCAGGCCCCTGCAGGCCAGCCATGCGCTCCTAGCGGGCAGCCGTGGTGCATTGTAGTTGCATTGCATGTTCTGGTGGTACCCATGCAGTGTTTCCACAGTGCATCACAGAGGCCCGCCCGGTCTTCGACAGACTTCCCACCCAGGCCTTGTCAGAGGGCACTGCTGCGTCTGACGCATGGTCACGCCAGGGGAAGGGGGAGGAGTGCCTGCAGCCAGAGGGACAACATCCTCTGCTCTTGGGGGCAGGGGGCGTGGTTTCATTCCAGAAAGGAAGTCTGTCCTGGAGGGTCAGACTCTGAGCCCCTCACTCGGGTTTGGCCCCAGTGGCTAGGCTGGCACTTCTGGCTAGAGGTTGCCAGTGGCCCAGGGCAGCACGCCAGCCATACAGGACAGGCAGTGTACAGAATGAATGGGCCAAGACCAAAGCCTGTGGGGGAGCCACATCTCACTTTGTGCCTTTCCCCTGCTGGTCTCCTGTAGTATTTGTCTTCACGAGAGAACCAGTCTCAGCTGGATTTGAGGAATGAGAGAGGCTGTGGGCACCGTTGGGGCCACACTCCTGGGTGACGGTTCTGTGTGAGAGAATGTGCCTACAAGAGGGAGACCCCAGGGAGCCTGGTGACTCAGAATCCAGCCCCAGGTCCCTGCCCCCACCCAAAGGTGCTCCCCCAGTGCATACCTCTAGAAGCGCCAAGTTTTGTTCAAGGTCGCAGGGTGGGGGGGTGCTCATCTATGTCCCTTTGAGGCTGTCGGCAGCCAGAAAACAGTGTGGTAAGGGTCAGAGCACTGAGCAGTCATGAGGCGGGATCCAGGGAGGCCAGGGGTGGCACTATGCCCCAGATCAAGCACCTTGGAGAGGGGCAGAGCCTGGCTGGGCGAGAGGCGGAGTGGCCTGGGGAGCCCACCTGGACCTGAGGGCCGTGTGGGACCTAATCTCGAAAAAGAGTCACTGTCTTCTTGTTCTCACTGCTGCCTGGTGCTGATGGCTTCAGGAGCCAGGTGGGCGGCCCAGCCACGTCGGTGCCACGCAGCGAGCACACGAGGCCAGGCAGGCGGCACCCATGCCTAATAGCAGCCAGTGTTGACTGACTGCTCCTGAGGGCCAGGCATGGTGCCCACGTGGTGCGTTCATGGCATGCTGACAACAGCCCCATTGGACCTATTTTGTGGATGAGGAAACCGAGGTTCAGTCATGTGCCAGGGTCATGTAGCTAATCAGTGACAAAACTGCAGTGATCCAGGTCAGCGGGTCTAAACCCGAGCATTAGCTGCTCTGCGGTTCTACCTTCTTGGGCTCCTGTCTCCCCGCCCCAGAGGCCACGCAGGCAGAGCCTTGGCTGCCCTCTGCTGCAGTGAGCCTCCCCTGCCCTCCTTCCCCTCCCCCATCTCCAAGCCACACTGCCGCTTCAGGCTTTTCCATTCCACTAGAGGAGCAATGGCCATGGCACCTTTAGGCCAGCCATGAGGTGGGAAGAACCTGTGACTTCCCATCAGGCCTGTGAGGGTTTATTCCTACCTCTGCCACTGTGTCCCTACACAAGCTACTTCCTCTCTGAGTCTCAGCGTCCTCACCTGCAGAACGAGAACAGATCTCACCTGGGGCCGTAGAAAGACCAGATGCCATGAGTCTGAGTTCGTTCTTTAGCTGTTCTCCTGTTCCCTGTGGAGTGTTTTGCAGGCTGCCCTATCTGGGGCTCTCCATTTCCCCTCAGAGCTGCTGATTATTGGGCTGGGGCGGGCTTGGTAGATGCTGGGACCCCTGTCCCAGCAATAGGCTCATTACCTGTCTCCTCCCCAATGGCCCACCCCACAGGTGGTCCAGCTGCTGACTTGTGACCTGCTGCTGTCACTGCGGACTACACTCTGGCAAAAGCAGGCAGGAGCCAGCCAGGCCCTGGGTGAGACCTACCATGCATCGGGCGCTGAGCTGGCTGGCTTCCAGCGGGACCTGGGCAGCCTGCGCAGGCTGGCACACAGCTTCCGCCCAGCCTACCACAAGGTGAGGCCCCGCTAGCTGGTGGGGGAGGGCGGACCGGGGCCGCAGGACCCAGTACAGCAGCAACGTGGGGTCGCGAAGGTAAGTACTACGGGAGACCAGCTCGTTGACCTGTCAAGCACTGGGTTGAGTGCCACGTATCCTTTTGTTTGGCTCCTCTTGGTGGAATATCTGCTGTGTACCGGCCCTGGAGTGTGGTGGTGAGCAGGCCACGTGGCTCCCAGACAGAGGGGCTGGCACCTCACAGCTCAGTGCTGGGATGGGAGGGGCTCCTGGCCCCATCTGGAGTCCGGTGGGAAGGACACAAGGGAGCTCTACTCTGGCTTTCATAGCTGGCACGGTCTCCTTGGAACTGCATTTGTCCCTTTTTCTGGGCTGTCGGGCGCTTAGTTTCTGCAGCCTGACTGTCCACGTAGCATGGTCATGGCCACAGGATCTGAGACAGGTCTGCGAGCGCAGTCATATCCCTGGACTCACTGGATTTGAGTCACTTCCTTGTTTTATTTGTACTGCTAATTAGAGTAATGTACTCTACATATTTTTGCCTGAATTATTTTCAGAAACTTGAAGTGAGGCCAGAGTGTTAGTGGTGGGGAGGGGCCTGAAGGAGAAGGGCTCGGAGTGAGGCTGCCCGTGCCCTAGGGTGCTGTGGGGCCCTCGCAGGGATCGCACTGTGCCACTGTGTGCACCGAGCCAGGGCAGGCACAGCAGACAAAACGTCAGACAAGCATCAGAGAGCCACCCCTTATGGAAAAAGGAAGTGTGCCCCAAGGTTTGGTGGCCCTCTGATCTGCTCAGGGCACGGCCGGCCATTTCCACCCCTCCTCAACCTTGCTGAGAACCCTTCAGTGGCCCCCTCTGGGCTGCACTCAAGACCCTCCCCACACTAAGGTATTAAGGTATAAAAGAACTTGGAGAGTTTTAAGAAATTAGAGACCTAAGCCTGTCCCCCACTCCCGCTCGGTATCAGGAGTTAGAGAACAACACTGGTTGCTTTCACGGGGTGAGCAGGGCAGGGTAGTGTGGAGGGGAGAGTGGGTGTCGTCAGGTGGCAGATGAGCTTCTGCAGGGAGAGGCACCTGTATGTGCTGGGGCGCATGGGAGAGGACTCCAGGGCTTGACTGTGTCTCTGCTGCACCTCCCCAGGTGTTCCTGCACGAAGCCACCGTGCGCTTGATGGCAGGCGCCAGCCCCACGCGCACCCACCAGCTGCTGGAGCACAGCCTGCGGCGGCGCAGTGCTCAGAACTCCAAGCCCGGTGAGTCCTCCAGCGCCCCAGCTCAAAGGCCCGGTGTGGGCCCTGCCAAGCCAGGGAAGTGCTGTGGGAATGAGGCAAGCCCAAGGCTTGACTTGGGTCGCCCAGGACCAGGCGCAAAGGCGCTGTGGGGGTTGGGTTGGGGTGGGTCCGGAGTCAGGAGTTGGGGGTGGGGAGGGACCAGGGATGTCCCAGTGCAGGAGCTAGGGTGGAAGCACAGGTCCTAAAGCCAGACCGCAGGGGCTTCATCTCACTGCCACCACAGAAGAGGAGCCGCGTGATGCCAGCCAAGTTCATGTCATCCCACCTGTGACCCAGGGAGGACACTGGAACCTGCCTCACTGGCTGGTGTGATGACTGAATAAATGCGTCCACATCAAGCCCTTGGAGTAGCACCTGTATCCCAGTGGGCTCTCAGCGTGCAGTTCCCACATGTACCTCCTCATTCCCACAGGAGAGGCGGACGCCTGGCCCGGCCAGCGAGAGCGGGCCACTGCCATCCTGCTGGCCTGCCGCCACCTTCCCCTCTCCTTCCTCTCCTCCCCGGGCCAGCGGGCGGTGCTGCTGGCCGAAGCAGCCCGAACCCTGGAGAAGGCGGGCGACCGGCGCTCCTGCAACGACTGCCAGCAGATGATTGTCAAGCTGGGGGGTGGCACTGCCATCGCCGCCTCCTGACCACCGGGGGTCCTGCCTGCCGGGTCCTGCCCGCCTCTACCCACCATCTCTCTCTGTCTCTCTCCTCCCTCTGTCCCCCAGTCTCTTCCTCTCTCTCTCCTCCGTCTCTCAGTCTCTCCCTCTGTCCCTCCCTCCTCCCTCTGTCCCCGTCCCTCCTCCGCTCTGGGAGCCGGGGGATGAGCCTTGTCCTCTGAGCTGTCGCCTGCCAAGGATCACCTCAGGCCCTCAGGCCCCTGGGCAGAGCCCCTTATAGCTTATGTGGGTAGAAGCTGGTGGGCCTGAGAGAGGAAAGACGGGGCAGGGCAGGAATTGGGGCACACTCTGACTGGATAGCAGCAGGGGGATCCCCCAGCTGCCCAGCCCCTGTCTCTAGCCCTCCCAAGCTTCTCTGAACATCTCTTTCCCCCTTTCCTGCTCCCTTGTTTTTTATCAGGCTTTTCCTCTGGGGAACATGGGTCTCTGGGCACTAGAGCACTTCACATTTGGCACTGTGCCCGGTGTGCCCTCCCCCACTTTTTATACAAATGTTTTTATATCCGTGTGCTTGGGTTTGCCGTGATGCAGAACTAAGTTGCTGCGCATCTTTATTTCTCTCCCTGGGTCAGCCCCTCCCCTGTACCTGACAAAGCCAGTTCATTGTTTTCTCTTTATTACACAGGACAGCCAGGGAAGGGAGGGAGCCCAGCCCTGGGGAGGTGGCGGAGAGACGCCTGGGGATGGATGAAATAATGTCGGCATTATTTTTTAATTTTTTAAAAAATAAACGGTATCTTATTTAATTGTACTGTTCCTTCCCACTCCCCCACGCCCTGGAATGACAGCCCAAGCTCAGGGTAGGCCCAGGGGCTGGGAGAGATGAAGTCACCCATTGGGACTAGGGCCTGGGGCCTTCAGTTCCCTCCCACCCGACTCCTACCTCCATGGTCTATTTTTATCCCTAATTCTTAACCTGAAAATAAGCCAGGGTGGCAAGGTAGGCACTGAAATAAGGTCCCTGCCTTGATGGGGATCCTGGGAGAAGTGGCCCTGCTTTTCCGGATTCCCAGGCTTGGTGCCTCCCCTGAGGTTGTTTCTCCGGGGCCTGAGCACTGCCCGGGACACGAGAGCCTGCTGGGAGGCCGAGAGGTGCTGCCCTCCCTCCCTCCCTGTGCTTCCCACCCCCTCAGGCTGCTTGGAGCAGAGCGGGCAGGGTCCCATCACAGGTTAGGGTATACCCACAGCAAGGGCTCCCCTGATGCCAAGGGCAGGCCAGAACCAGTCAGCTTGGACCTCACCTACTTTCTTCTGCCCCTCCCCCCCACTGTAATTTATAGCCCCTGGCCACCAGGTGAGCCAGCCCTGTGTCATGTGTATATACTGTGCCTTTTCTCGTTATTGTTTAGGGGTGGGAGGGATGGTTTTTCACTAAAAAGGGGGATATACCTATGGCTGCCTTGATGTGGAATCATTCACCGTGTTCTGGATATAGGTAATTCAATAAACACAGATTGGTACCACCCAGCACGAGGCGTGTGAGGGTCTGTAGTGTGATCACCGTGGCAACTAGCCAGGTGGCTGCATGGCTTGGCCTCCAATGTGCCAGGGACTGAGGACAGCCCCTCCCTCTCCGCTGAGAGGCCCCGGGGGACTTCATTCGAATGGAGCTCCCTGGGCCAGGCCAGGGCCTGGGATCAAAGGTGTGGTGCTGTAGGGGTCAGAAATCACTGCATCCAAGACACAGTTGGCTCTTTGGCTGGCAGTTGCCATTCTTTGGGATTTAGGATGCTGAGCCCTCCTGTGTTCACCCCTCAGATAAATCTCATCCTTAGTGGTAGGCCACCTCTCAGTTTCTCCATTCTCCCTAGAGGCATTGAGCTTCTGAGGAGACTCACTGGCCCGAATGTCACATCTAAATCCCACTCCTGTACTTCCCAGCTGGGTCACCTCGGGTGGGATGTTGCCTCAGCGTCCACTTGCACATGCGCAGGATGGGAACGACAGTTTCTGCCTTCGCCTACAGTCTGCATAGGTTTGTTGGCTGGTTTGAACAGGTCAGTTTATGGCAAATGCCTTGTGAGGCTGGTGAGGGCAAGACCATGAGGAGAGGGTGGGCCGGGGAGAGATGGAGTTGGGATGTCACATGGTAATGAGCTGGGGGCTTGAAGTACAAGGTCACCTGTCCTGGCTGAGAAGTGGGCTGAGTCCCCTGAGCTCTCTGAGCCACTCCCTTCTCTGAAGGGGAGTCATTGCAGACCACACTGTCCCAAGGGCCAGAGCAGCTAGGAGGGGCCCAGCTGCAGCTGCTCCTTGTCCATAGTACAGTAGTATTAACAGTGGTGGCCATGCCCATGGCCTCAGCCTGGCCCCCTGGGAGGGAGATGCAGGGCTCTTGGGACTGAGAATGAGCAAAGAGGTCATGCCCACCTTCCCTGACACAGCCCAGCCACAGCCTGCCTGCATCACCAGAATGGGGGACCGTGGGTGGCCAATGTGCCCAAGAATCTGATCCTTTTTTGAATCTCGCCTGGCTACGTGACTCAGCACCCACCCAGCCTCCCCCAGCTCTACACAGCTGCAGGGTTGGCCATGGGGCACCCCACCCCCACCCCATGAGCCATGGGGGCCCTCACTGCAGGCAGGACCGTGGGCTCTGGGCCTTGGTTTCAACAGCGTTAAAGAGGTGGATCTTCCTGCAGGTGAAGAGCTGGTGGGTTTGGGAGCCTCAGGGCAGTTCAGACAGTAGAAGGTCTGCGATTTCCTGTACCCTGGGAGTAGGGGCTCCTCCCCCACTGCTTGACACTCCACCATCAGGATCACAGTGGCAACAGAATATGGAAGAGTCCTAAACTGGAGTCAGCTGGGTGACCTTGGTAAGTTACTCAGGTCTCAAAAGCTCAATTTCCTCATCTGTAAAGCCACACGCCATGGGGCTCTCGTGAGAATTAAATGAAAGAAACAGCAACAAATGGTGGCCGTTGTTATTAAAACAGTATACCATCACTAGGGTACGTGGGAAACTAAGGCCCCACTGGGTGGCTTTGTTGAGGTCATCCAGTCCTCAACCTCCCCAACAGTACCTGTCACAGAGCAAGTCGATGGGTGCAAGCTGCTGGCAGTGCGCTGGGCCACAGCCAGGGACCGAGCCTACCTGGTAGGAAGGGGGAGAGCCAGCATTGCCAAGCATGTATGGTGAGAGCACCCCGGTGGGGGCACTGCCAAGGCTCTGGGTCCAGCATCCCCATCCCCATTTCCCCCAGAGCAGCCACTGGGAAGAGGCTCTGCCATCCTGAGCACCAGCTGTCCAGCCGGCCCGTTGCCCACAGCCATTAGGGGGGTGGCTCTGGGCCAAGCTGGCCAAGTGGCCTGCAGGCCAGGGGTGGGCCGAGGGCCAAACTATGTCAGTGAGGGTCAGCCAAGCTCAGCCAACTCAAGCTGTAGAGTGGGTGACCCGCTGCAGGGGGCATGGACCCTCCAGGGGGAACTCAGGTTTGATAGCCTTCTCTTTTCCCCTGTGCCCAGGCCTCAAGATGGTTGGGGCCTAACTGCCCCTTTCCCATGGGTCCCACTGGTGGGACATCAAGCCTGACATTCAGCTCTGAGCACCCCTTCCTACCACTTCTCCCCGGCTTCTAGAACACCGACAGCTCTCAGGAGCAGTCCTCTGCTCGTGCCCATGCTGTGCCCTCTGTCCAGTCAATAACCAATGCCTCAGCCATCAGCCCAACTCAGAACCAAGCTGGGGCTCCTTTATTCTCAAGGATGGCAGCCACAGAAAAGGGTTTATTTACATGAGGAACCTGGGCCCTAGGGTCCCCAGGACAGGCCCCTTCTTAGCCCTTGCAGGCTCCAAGGCCCTAGTCCAGTTCGGGCAGGTGGAAGGGCTGGACTTAGGACAGGCGCCCCTCCTTCAGTGGCTTCAGACCCTGAACCAGGCCAATGGCAGATCCCCAGCAGACGAGGGCTCCTGGTGATGCGATGCTTCGGAAGAACCAGCAACCCCGTCTTCACACGGTTACTTC
>NW_011888926.1:1510922-1513175 GCF_000151845.1 Pteropus vampyrus | reverse complement strand
TCCCTGAATCTGGAACCTTCCTCACAGAGTCCCTGAGGCCGGAGGATGCAGGACCTCTCGGATGGTCCCTCTCCACTAAGGGGAGTGGCCCAGCTTGCCCAGCCCCTGTACACACCTGCAGTACACACCTGCAGCACACACCTGCAGCAGCAGGCAGCTCATTTCCATTTGGGAAGCAGTCTGCTCAGAGCCTCTTGCCCATCACGCCCCTTCCCTTCCTCCCTGGCCCTTGCTCCTAGACGAGCAAGCTCCTGTGCTATAGATTAACAAGTGCCCGCCCACCAGCCCACTCACCTGTGCTGTTGTGGGGGGAGCTCCGGGGGAGGCCATCAGCCATCTGCACCTGGACACAGCTACCCAGAGGTGGGCCCAGAGGCGGGGGCAGTGGCTCTTGGGGGCCTGACTGCTTCAGAAGTTCTGTCAGTGTCCTGTGGGAAAAGAGTGGTGAGAAGCAGCCCTCCCAGCCTCCCGCTTCCCCATCAGTGAGGCTGTGCCCTATCAAAGGCCAGCCTTGGCCGCCACCATCTTACTACGTAGCACTGGGAAGCTCTTTCAACCTCTCTGGGCCTCCCTTCTCTCCTGTGATTGACCTTACACATCTACTGACCTGTGGCCCCAATACGACCACTTCCCAGAGCAGGTCAGGAAACTCTAATGGGGTCATGTGTAACCAAGGCCACCCCCCACATTCCCCTTCCTGGAGTCCACTGTCCAAGACCCCCTGAGTTAAGCCTCCTCTCCCAACACAAGCTCTGCGAGCATATGTCTCCTGGACTTTGCTCGTGCTGCTGATAATACCCTTTTCTCCATCTCCTCCGGTAAAACTACTCATTCTTTAAACCCCACCGGATTCCCTCCTCCAGGAAGCCTAAAGAAGGCCTACCCAGTTCCTCACCTGCAGCAGGGGCTTCTGCTGGCTCCTAGGACATAGCTGCCAGCACAGGACAGACAGATAGGGGGAGATGGGAGCCAGGAGATCCCCCTGCAGCAGCCCAGCACTAAAGGCTGCGTGACCTTGGGCAGTGGCCTCTCTGGGTACCAGGACGCCCAGCCCCCACCCAGCTGTGACAGCATCTGACTGAGCCTTTTTTCGCAGAAGCCAGACCCAGCCTTCAGCCCAGCTGCCTTCAATGTCCGGAACCTATGATTTTCTCCTAGCTTGGTCTGACCCTCTTTCTGGGGCTGGGGCCTCAAATGGCTGATTCATGAAGAAGCACACTAGAGGTGGGACGCCTGGAATGGGCACAGTTTGGCTGCAATGTGGCAGAGTCTGAAAGTCTCCTAGTGCCTACCTGAGCTGTCCTTTATGCCCTGCCCACTTCTCAGCTACCCACCCATGCAAAACACAGGCCAACCAGCTCTCCCAAACACCTAAGTAATTTTCATGCCTTTGGGCCTTTGCACAAACTTTCTCCAAGGACAGAGTGCAGCCCCCCTCCAAACCCTCTAGGAAGCCTTCCCTGACCATCAACCTCAACACAGTAGAATTAAGGGGGAGACTTGGGAGTAGCGCCGGAGTTCACAACACACCCACACATGAGCTCAGGTTGGGTCCCAGGTCTCCCTGGAGGAGAAAAGGGAGTCAGGGTACAGAGGAGCCTGAAGCTCATAGAGGAAGGGACTGACTCAGGCCACATAGCACATCGGGGGTGTTCCAGCTCTTCCGCAAGCTTCACCGGACCTGCTTCCCAGTCCCCTGCAGATGAAGTGGGTGCTAGGTGAACAAGTCAGCTGGGCTGCCCCAGCCACCCCTTCTATACCATCATGGCCCTCAGCTCCTGCTGTCCCCCTCTGGTCAAGGACATGCCCTGTCTTCTCCCTCTTACCCAGCATGGGGGTCTCTAAGCTCAGGAGGCCCAAGTCCTGCCCTGGCAGCATCTGGGACCCAGGCTGAAGCCTCCACATCGTGGAGGTAGCACAGAAGCAAGGCCAGGATCCAGCCCCAGCTCTGCCCTGCAGCTGTCTGGGACGCGTAGGCTAAGTGGTCTGGGTACAAGGGGTGCTATGGAATGCCAAGGAAGCACTCATTCCCTGCCCCTGAGGTCTAGGAGCGGGGGAAGCACCCACAGCTGGCCCACCCAGGCGTGGGGGCTTCTCTCTATTGTCACTTCTAAATACCAGCCTGTCACAAGCAATGTGAGCAGCCCACATAATGCCCAAGGGAGCCAGGACCCGAGAGAGGAGGGTGCAGGCCGCAGGACATGCGGGTAGCTGGGGGCATGTATGAGTGTAAGGGTGGGGTGAGGGTCCCAG
>NW_011888926.1:1501159-1509102 GCF_000151845.1 Pteropus vampyrus | reverse complement strand
TCGTTCCTCGCAACTGGGCGCTCCATGGGGTTCAGCTACGGCCTTCTGGACTGTGAGCTTCGGACACTCGGCCCGCCGCGGGTGCGTCAGTGTTTTTACAGGTGCGGTTACCGAGGCCGCAGAGCAGCCCCGGGAGGGTTGTTGACGCCCCCCCCCCACCTTCTGCCTCCTTCTCGCTCCCCTCGGTCAGCTCTGATCAAGACCAAGAGATGTGACATGAGGCAGGCCCTTTCTCTCTGCACCTCGATTTTCCCGCCAGTCAAATGGGAGGGAAACCGCCAGCAGAGTCGCTACACAGGGTCAAGCATGGGGACCCTCCGCGCCACCGGGGGCTCAGCCTTCACCCCGGAGTACTGCGCCCTGGTCCTAGAACCTCTCGGACGCTGGGCTGGGGTGCTGTGATGTCCCCACACGATGGGCACAGCCCCTCCCGGGATCCTTTGGCCTTCCCTTGTGTAAAGGGGAGGAGACTGGTTTAGCCCCTGCCCTCCAAGCAGGGGCCGGGCCTGGGGGCGGGGCCACTCGCAGACCCTCTGCTCGCTCCCGGGAGGACGCTCAGGTCCTTTCACAAGCCCTGGGCAAGGTGGTAGGGGCGGTTACAGTACGCGGCCTGGCCTAGAGCACCTTCGATCTTGTTTTTCCAAGTCGGGTTTAACTGGAGAATGTGACCGAGCAGTAATAGTAATGCCTTCCTTCTCTCTGCCTCAGTTTCTCGTCTTAACATCATAAACTCTGCTGGGACCCAGATTCTTTATCCGCCCCTTCCAGGAGACGAGGGCCAATATGGTGTCAATATGGTGTCCAGATGGAAACACCAAGAGGGTCCAGTTCATCCCAGTGTCTCCACACAGCACAGACCTCCACCTTATCTGCTAAATGAATGACGTGGCTCTAGTCTCTAGTTTCTGTAAGACGAAGAATTTGTGCTCAAGGGGTCCTTCCTGCTCCCCTTTGCATCCTCCCTTCACTTGGCGACTGGGATCAGCTTATAAAAACGGAGGAGGTGAGGGAAGTGAGAGAAGGATTTACATTTTAAGGAGGATCAAGTCCTGTTGCTGAGATGAGGGGCTGACAGGCTAATTTCAGGTATTAGTGCGCTAAGGCAGGAAGGATGATTCCTTGTGCCCTGGCCAAAGACAGCCTGGTCCCCCCTCCTCCACCCATAAACACACTTCTGGCCCAGCCCAGAAGACCCTACCCATTAAAAGACTTTATTACAAATTTAGAGAAAAAGAAAATAGATGAGCAATGGAATGAAATGAAATCCCCTTAATCTCATGACCAGAGATGGCCGGTGCTAAAATATGTGACACTTTGCATACTGTTTTTGTAACTGGTGTTTAGTTTACTTTTTGATGTCAAACTTTCAGTTTGCTATTGTGCTTAGAACTCTGTAGCTATATTTTCTGGTGCATCCTTCTCTGCTTCCTTAGGGGGTGTTCCTAGAAATAGAATCCATGCCACAAACTATCCTGTTTGTGTCAATGCCCCCCACACACATACTCTGCCAAGCTGCCCTCTAGATTACCAGGGCTCTGAGGGTGGCCGTTCCCCTTCCTTTCTCACCCTACTGCTGGGCACTAGGTTTAAAGAAGCTTGTCTCTGCCTCCTGGGACTGTGGCCTCTTCCCAGGCGGAGTAACTCTACTGAGCCTGCAGTGAGTCCCTTCCCTGGGCTTCTCTCTTGCCCCAACTGTCCTGGCATTATTGAACGCTGCTCTGCTCAGCTTCCACCCCAAGTCGACTCCCATCCGTTCCTGCATATACATATGTATCTCCATTTGTCCATGGAAGAGGCAGAAACTGATGTCCAAACTCTAGCTCCTCCCAAACCCACGCTTCCTCCCCATCCCATTCCAATTCAGCAACCATAGATGCCTACATCTACCAAGTCCGTGTCAGGCACTCAGCACCCTCTCTATATGAACATACAGCTTGGGGGGGGGGTGGGAAGGGCACAGGAGAGGCAATGGCAAAGACAGACCACGGCTGGCTGCCTGAGCCCTGAGACCTGGCTATTCAGTCAGCTGACACTGTCCCCAGGTACCCAGGCATGTGCCGGGCAAGGGGATCTAGACATGGAGCAGCCCAGCTGCTGAGCGACCCCTTTGCCCAGGCTACCCTCCCTAAACCTAGGGTCTCCCTCCGTAGCAAGGCACTAGAGCACTTGCCCCTTGTCTCCTCTGCCCGCCCCTCCAATCCTGTGTCACCAAAACTCATCCATTGATCCAGGCTTAAAATAACCCCTGGCATCTGAAGCGAGCCCCATGGGGCAGGCAGAGGAGCCGTGTCTCTGTGTCTGAAGGGCACCTGCCTCGCCCCCAGCTGTGAGTACTGGCAGTTTGAGTGTGCCAGTGTCTCTGTGCTCACAAATGTGAGTGAGAGTGTGCATGTCTGGGGCTAGCTTGACTCTGAGTGCCTTACTTGTACCATGGGCACCTGTGTACACATGTGTGTCAGTACACGCATGCATGTCAGATGTGCCTGTGCAAATATGTTCTTTCCTTACTGTTGAGCCCCCGCCCAGTACCTAGCTGTGGCTGTGCAAGGCTCAGGAGTCCGGAGAGGTTGTGGACATTGGGAAAAGCCTGTGCTGGGCCTCAGTATCCCCATTTTAGATGGTGGGTGACCAGTCCATCTGGTCCTGGGTCAGGGAATTTTGGATTTCCTAGAAAGGAAGCCAAGACTCAGAGAGGGGAAGTGACTTGCTATGACTGGCATACAGCCATGAAGGGTCAGGGTTTGGCCTGGGCTCTGCACCGTGAGCCTCAAACCTGCCTTCCAGCCAGCCAGTTCAGTGCAGACAGCAGCTGGAGGACCCAAGCCCAGAGCCCAGAGCCCAGGGAAGTGTTCCTACCCTGCGACAGCACACCCAGTGCCTAAACTGAACACCTGACCGATGCCTGACGCACCCTGGCTCCCACGTGGGCCCCGGGCCTTCCCAGCCCCTCATACTGAGATGCTTATCCTTGATTTTGGAGCCAGATTAATGTGGGTTGCAATTTCTGCTTATTCATTCAACCTTTCTAGGCCTCAGTTTTCTCATCTGCAAGATGGGCTGCTAACACCTCTTTAACAGGACTGCAGGGTGAAGCCCATGGGTCCCCGACTGAGAAGCACCCAGGTACAGGCAGCCTCATGAGAGCCCCCACAACTGCCTGGCTGATCCCCACTGTGGGTGCCTTCCACAATCTGAAAGCCCTCATCGCCAAGCCTGTTTCTCTTCTCTTTCCTCAACGATAGAGACAGAGATTGTAGGGGACTAGGGACTCCCCGCTAGCATAGCTGGATGCCGGTACTGGGAGCGGGTCTGACAGGGAGGGCCCTTGGCTCTTTTGTTCCCCTGAGGCAGCTGTGACTCAGGCTCCAGCTGCCTGTGGGAGGGAGGGGGCGCCCGGGCTTTTGAGGTCACAAGGGAGTGGCGGGATCTGGGTGCTGGGAGCTGAGGTTCAGCCTCCTGTCCCAATCCCCCCAACACTCTCTCTCTGCTCCCACCCCCGTCCCCCGCTTGTGGAGTCCCGCTCCAGAGTCACAGCTTACCCCTATGCGGAGAGTACCCCATTAATCTCTCCCTTCAGGACCCTCAGTGAACGTGTAGGTCAGGAGCTGGCCACCAAGACCGTAGAGCGGAAACATACCCAGAGAGGGTCAGGGCGCGGCGGGGGCCACACAGCGCGTCCACCCGAGACAGGCCTTTCCTGCCGCGCTGGCCTTAAGGTTCCTGGGACACAACCCCGAGGTCAGTTCCGAGCCCCAAACCCCGGGTGCGTGTGCGTGTGCGTGTAGGGGGGGGCGCGTTCCGCGGCCCGCACACACACCTCGTCCCAAAGTCGGGGCCATGCCCTCCATCCGTGCCCCTCCTGGCTTGGGACAGGCGTGCGGACAGGGCCCCTGCGTGAGCGCAGAGGTCCAGGGTTTGGAGAGTGTACCTCTGCCTTGGCCCCGCCACTCATCGGATGCCTCCCTTTTTCCTCGCCCCTTGGCCTTGAGCCCACCCTTTTTACTTGCCTCTGACCCCGCCCCTTTCTTTACCACCCCGAGGCTTGGGGTCGCACAGCCACGCCTCTCGCCCTGGCCTCACACCCTCCGGAACTAACCCTGCGACCGCAGAAGCCGCGCAGATAGACTTTCGCCTGCCCCGGAGCCGCGGGCACCACCCTGGATCTGGGCAGGACGCCTGGGGCTGAAGCTCAGACTCTCCGAAGCTCAGGGGAGTGAGGAGACGCTCAGAGGCCATGTGGGCGCCGCGACCCCTGCAGCATCCCCCGGGCAGCGTCCCAGCCCTAAGGAATCCCGGGAAAGAGCGCGAGCCTCGGGCAAGAGCAGGAGCCGGGAACGCCTGTCTTCCTGGCTCCGCCGACCCTCCGTGTGACCCTAGGCAGTTGTTCCTACCCCGTTCCACCCGCACCCCGCCCTGGGTCTGGACCAGGCGGCTGGGGAGGGGCACCGGTTGGAGAAAGGTCAGATTTCAGCTTTGAGTGAGGGAGAATTTGGCCTGAGCCATCCACTACAGAATGAGAGTGAGTTCTCACCCTGTGCCTAGGGGAGTGCCAGAGGGGTCTGGTGGCCTCTTAGAGGGGACAGGGAAGGGTGAAACACCCTTCCTGGTGGAACTGGAGGAACACCGGGTTCCCTGAGGGCGGCTGCCCCTGCGTGCCTGGGGCAGGCTCCGCAAAAAGGACGGCTCTGACACAGCTCTTCCTGGCACTCAGAGGCCACGCCGCCTAACTCTCTAGCCCCCGCTCCTGCCCCTGCTTCTTGACCCTCCTGTCCCCTTCTCTTCTGCACCTTTGCACATAGTCCCCTGGGGCAGGAATGCCCTTTCTCTGTCCTGTTCCAGCAGGAAAACTGCCTCTGGATTCAGGACATACCTCCTACTCTTCAGAGCACTCTTTGGAGTCCAGACTGGTCATTCCCCTGCTTGGGGCATTCCCTGGCCCTAGCAGGGATCATCCTGTCCTGTCATTGTGTCTTGCTCTGTCTCTCCCATCAGATTAGTACCCAGTGGCAGAGCCTGGGGCTGACCTCCTGGCACCACCCAGAGTGGCTCTGGCACAAGCAGGTGTGTCCGGGATCCAGCATGATCAATGGGCAGTAAACTGACAAGTGATGGGGTGGTAACAGCTGAGCCCAGAGCTTCAGACCAGCTCTGGGGAACTCACTTCCTGGGGGGGGCGGGATTGCTGAAGGCCTGGGGTCTGGGCAGGAAGTGCCTGTGTCCCATTGAAGGAAGGAGGTGGAGGCACTCCTGGATAGAGACCCTACTTGCCGCATGCCCTCTTTAATCTCAGACAGATAGGTGGCCTTCGGGCTCCATTTTGAAGATGGGGAGACAGGCCGAGATGCCACCAGATTCTAAAGACAAAGGCTGTGTGCAGCCATCCTTGCTGAGACAGAGGGAGGTAAGAGGTCAGGTCCTTCTTCCCTGGACTCACCAGCTGGGCCTCCCCACCCCCTACCCTGAGCCAGGGCTGCAGGGCAGGAAGTGAAAGGTGCCTGCAGGAAGCCCCAGGAGGAACCGAGACTTCAGCCAGCCCCACCCCCACCTGCCAGGGCCCTGGGGACCTTGGGGAAACCAGACCCTCCTTCAGGAAAAACTGGTAAGACACAGGCTAGGGGAGTGGGACTTCCCTCAGTTCCCATCCCAACGAGCAGCTCTTCCAGAATCTATTTTAGAGTTCTCTTACTACAAAAAGAGACCAGTTGGTGATGCAAACGAGGAGTAGAACCTGGAGTCAGCACTCCCAAGATAGGCTTCGCAGCCAGTGACCTTCCAGACAGGTGCACGGGCAGAGGCAGGAGCCTGGGTCCAGCCCCGCTCCACCACTGCTTATTGTATCTGCGGCAAGATCCCCTCACCTCTCTGGACCTCTCTTTTCCTATCAGTAAAATGGGCTGTATAACCCCCACTTACAGACATGATCTGGTCCCGACTTTCAGAAAAGCAATTCGACCAACAGGGGCCTTTAAAAAGGTCATGGCCTTCGGTTGCAACAACTCTCCTTCTGGGAAACAGACACTCGGGCAAGGATTTATGTACGAGGAGATGCTACTGCCTCAGTGACAATATCCGTCCATCCCCCTCCTCTGTGAGAGGAAAGTCGGAGACCACCCCGTGGGTGCCTGAAACCACAGAGTACTGAACCCTTTACATACTAACACTGTTTCCTATACATAATGCCTAGGACAAAGTTTAATTTATAAATAAGGCACAGCAAGATTAACAACAGTAACTAATCGCAAAATAGAACAATTATAGCCATATACTGGGATAAAAGTGATGAGCATGTGGCCACTCGCTTCAGAGGGTCCCTGGCTGCAGTCTCCACGCAGGTTCAACACTTTCTGGCACAGTCATTTTTCTGTTCATGTCTTCCACCCACAAATTTAATGCCTTTTTCTTCTTAACGAAGTAGTCATCACACGCCGTGGCTGTAACTTTTGTAGTCTGAGGTGCGACAGCAAATCTAGCACGAATTTATTTTCCTCTCTTCACAATTTCACGGATAGAAGATTTGTTCTTCCCGTAGACCTTAGCACCCTCAGCAAACAATTTTTTTTCTTTCTTTATTAAGTTGAGAAGTTTTTTACCTTTTCACTTAAAGAAAGTACTCTATGGCTTCTCTCAGGCATATCCAAATTGCCGACATCACTACTTTTGCATTTTGGGACCATTATTAAGTAAAACGAGGGTGACTTGAATACAAGCATGGTATCTGATAACCACGATGGCTTCTGAGTGACTAACGAGCCGGAAGCTTATACAGCATGGTGATACTGGGCAAAGGGATGACTCAAGTTCCAGGCGGGTCAGAGAAAGACAACATGAGAATTCATCACGCTACTCAGCATGGCATGCAATTTTTAATTTATGAATTATTTCTGGAATTTTCCGCTTAATAGTTTTGGACCTCAGTTGACTATAAAAACTAAAAATGACCAAATGCTCCAGCGGCAAACTTTTTCAACATTTGTAAGGTCTTCACCTTATTTGTGAAGTGTTTAAAGACAAGGGGAAATTCACCAAACATGACAGTCAAGATATGAATGTATACGTGTAGAATGAGTACCAACCACTATGTAGGAAACCACCACTCAGGGCCTGGTATTGCTGGATTGTGGGTTATTTCTCTGTAGAGTCCACCCTGGATTACTTTTGAAAGTGTCTATAAAACCCATACTTTAACTTTTTAAAATCAAAAACACTTTTTAAAAGCAAAACAAACACTCGCGACACCCCTTTCAGGTGCTATTATTATCATCCTTATTTTTATTATTATTATTTTTAACACCTACAGCACCTGGTACTCCTAGGTGGTCTCCCATCCAACTACTAACCAGGCTTAGCTTAGCTTCCGAGATCAGACAAGATCGGGCCCATTCAGGGGAGCGTGGCCGTAGACTTCAGGTGCTATTATTAAGATCAAATGAGATAACCTTGAGGAGGCTCCTTAGAAAACACTAACTAGGATGGAAGGCCAGAGACTGGAGGCCCCTGGGAGTTGGGGTTCCTTTCGGGGGCTGGGGGAGACTGGCCCCCTGCCTGCCTCTCCCCTGGTCTCTGCTCCTGGTTCTTCCCCAATGAACTTCTCTTTTGTTATTTGCCGGATGACTGATGCCAAGTCTTCTTCTCTGGGCCTCAGTTTCCTAATCTGTAAAATGAGGAGGGGTGCCTTCCAGTCCTCCTCTGATGGCCATGCACCAAGAGGAGAATTTTGCATCCAACCCCCCATTTTTCAGAAAAGGAAACTGATACTGGAGGGCCAGGGTTTCAGTTGGGACACAGTGGTGCCAGAGGTTTGCATGTCTGGGCCCCAGAGGGGTTTCACCCACTTGTTTCATCTCCAGGGCCAGGCCCCCAGCTCTGGTGGAAAAGGTGGGGTGGGGGATGGGGTGGCCAGAAACAGTTCAGACTCCTCCCATGGGGAGAAAGAAGGGAGTGGA
>NW_011888926.1:1487813-1501109 GCF_000151845.1 Pteropus vampyrus | reverse complement strand
CAAGGGGAAATTCACCAAACATGACAGTCAAGATATGAATGTATACGTGTAGAATGAGTACCAACCACTATGTAGGAAACCACCACTCAGGGCCTGGTATTGCTGGATTGTGGGTTATTTCTCTGTAGAGTCCACCCTGGATTACTTTTGAAAGTGTCTATAAAACCCATACTTTAACTTTTTAAAATCAAAAACACTTTTTAAAAGCAAAACAAACACTCGCGACACCCCTTTCAGGTGCTATTATTATCATCCTTATTTTTATTATTATTATTTTTAACACCTACAGCACCTGGTACTCCTAGGTGGTCTCCCATCCAACTACTAACCAGGCTTAGCTTAGCTTCCGAGATCAGACAAGATCGGGCCCATTCAGGGGAGCGTGGCCGTAGACTTCAGGTGCTATTATTAAGATCAAATGAGATAACCTTGAGGAGGCTCCTTAGAAAACACTAACTAGGATGGAAGGCCAGAGACTGGAGGCCCCTGGGAGTTGGGGTTCCTTTCGGGGGCTGGGGGAGACTGGCCCCCTGCCTGCCTCTCCCCTGGTCTCTGCTCCTGGTTCTTCCCCAATGAACTTCTCTTTTGTTATTTGCCGGATGACTGATGCCAAGTCTTCTTCTCTGGGCCTCAGTTTCCTAATCTGTAAAATGAGGAGGGGTGCCTTCCAGTCCTCCTCTGATGGCCATGCACCAAGAGGAGAATTTTGCATCCAACCCCCCATTTTTCAGAAAAGGAAACTGATACTGGAGGGCCAGGGTTTCAGTTGGGACACAGTGGTGCCAGAGGTTTGCATGTCTGGGCCCCAGAGGGGTTTCACCCACTTGTTTCATCTCCAGGGCCAGGCCCCCAGCTCTGGTGGAAAAGGTGGGGTGGGGGATGGGGTGGCCAGAAACAGTTCAGACTCCTCCCATGGGGAGAAAGAAGGGAGTGGACGGCTGGGGCCATTCTGGGCCTGCCCCTCACCCTCTTGCCTACTGCCTGCCACCTGACCTCACCCCAGCCACCTGGCTTTCTGGAGAGAGGGGCATCTGAGATGAGTTCAGTGGGGAGTGGCCAGCAAGAAATTTAGACGTTCGGGTCCAGGTCCTGAGGGCTATCAATGCTGCTGGCTGCTGAGCTGAGAAAGAGGTGTGCAGGAGGCGCAGGTGTATGGCAGGCCGCTCCGATGGCAAGTCAGGGAGAGGTGAGCAGACTGAGCATGAAACAATGCGGCCATGTCCCACAGTGGGACAAGATGGTACCCGGAATCCCATCTTCTGACTTCCGGTCTAGTGATGCTTCCAAGGACGCTGTCCAGGGTGCATTCTGGGTCAAGAGGTTCTAACCCTGTGTAGGAAGGCTGGCAGGAGAGGCAGTGGCTGACCAAGTGTACGGTGTGGTCCAGAACTGGAAGAGACAGTCTCAGCCCCAGGCCCAGAGCTAGTGGCACCACTGTCAGAGGAACAGTTCCACTGGGATGGTGAGGGACTCCAGAGGCTGGCACAGAATGGTCAAGCGACATCGGCACTCAGGCCCAGTGCTTGAAGAGGGCAGGCCACACAGTGAAGAGAGCTCAAGGGACATCAGGTTCAGCTGTATCGAGGCCACGGGCCTGGCCCGGCCTCTGTATGAAGAAGCATCCTGTAGATCCTGGGCCCTGCCCTGTGAATGGCTGAGTGTGCCTTGGAGGCCGCTGGAACACCACGTGGTCTCTGAGGAAGATGCCTGTCAGTGTGCACTCAGTGTGCGTTTACAGTCCAGCCCCAGAGGCTGTAGACTTCCTCCCAAGTGCAAGCCTTGGGCTCTGGAAGCTGCTACCGGGGGTGAAAATGACATCATACATCCAAGCGGATTGGGCCAAGCTCAGGGCTGACACTGAGGTACAGATACTTGAGAATCAGCACAATCCAAACTATTTCTTAAAAAACCATCTTGTATTAAATGTCAAAGCAAACCTACCAATTGTGTTTTTAGGGCATCATTGCTGCCATTTGCCTCGGTTTCAAAGCAGAAAACAGCTCTGAGAGCAAGAATTAAAGACAACCCCCAGCTACAAATTACACTTGCTTGACCCTTTCCGTAAGTTCATTTTGTTTAACGGGGGCTTCTCCGCTCTAAAAGAAAAGCCCCCTAGTCAAAGTGCCCCAACCGACCAAAACCACAGGAGCTCAGTCACAACCTTCGAGGGCTCCGAAAGATGGAGTTTTAAGTCAAACCATGATACACCATAGACTCCATGCCTCTCGTCTGTGCTGTCTGTGGTGCTGCAGGATTAGCTGGGGAGCAGCCTGGCTCCCAGAAAAGGGGCAGGTGGGCACGGGGGTGAAGAGGAGAATTCAATCTCCAACTCCCTGGCTGACGACCCACAGAGAGCAGGGGCCCCTCCTGCCCCTTCCGTCACTACTGTTGCTCAGGGCCGGCTGTCTTGGTGGTGACCAGCTCAGTGGAGCCCAGCTCTGTGGCTGGCACAGGGACGCTGTGGGCAGGTGGAGTGGTGGCTGAGTCTTCAGTAGGTGGAGGCCAGATGGGAGCTGTGGCATCGAGGGGTCCAGGAGAGAGGATGACACTGTTCAGGGGTTCTGGTGGGGGGCGGGGGATACAGGGTCAGGATTGGGTCACAGCCTCTGCCATCCCCGTTCTGGAAGCTCCCCGGGAAGGACAGCCCTCCCAGAGGGGTAAGTCGGTGAAGCCCCACTGCCTGGGGTGGGGGGTAGGAAGACACATGATCAGTCTCCAGGACAGGAAGTGCTGAGAAGGCAGCAAAATAGGGGAGTTGACAGAAGAGAGAGGAAGTGCGGCGGCCAGTCCGGCCATCCCGGGAGAGGCCAGGACAGACGCCTGTCTCAGGCCCGGCTCCCCCGCCTTGCGTCTTCCTCAGGGTCGGTCAGAGAGGCCACAGCTGTGCCCCTCATTCGGACTGGGGCGCTGGGCATCACAGTCTACCTGCTCAGCTTCGGATTTTCAGAGTAGCCCTCGCCCGCTTTCACAGGGCCCTCACCCCCACATTGCCCGTGGACACTCTCAGACTGGGCAGTGCCTCTCGGGGACTCTCGGGTCCCCTCGATGCGGAACTCACCGTCCTGCTCTCTGTCCCGGGCCTCTGGGGAAGCCGGCCCCGGGGGCCGCCGCCGCCGCCGCCGCTGCCTCCAGCTCACCAGGGCCACCAGGACCAGGGCCAGCGCCAGGCCCAGCAGCGCGGGGGCGCCGAAGAGCAGCGCGGGGAGCGGCAGCGCGGCCTCGGCATGGGCGGGGGTCCCGGCTCCCACCGACTCCTGCGGCTGCAGCGCGGTCCCGGGCGCCAGGCTGCTCGGCCCAGCTGCTGGCGGAGGAGGGGACGGGGAGGGAGGGCAGGGGGCAGCGGGGAGGGACGACCGGTGGGGGAGGGGGTGGGAGGAGGCGAGGCCGGGCGGAGGGTGGGGAGTGGGGAGTCCGTGGGGAAGGGGAGGGAGGGAGCCGTGAGAGGCACGCGGTGATGGCTGGTCCCCATCCAGGCACCTGCCCACGGTCCCCAACAACCCGTTGCCCGCCCCAACGTCCTGGGAAAGGGGAGGGGGTGCTCTGCCTCGGCTCCGGCGGGGTGCGGGGGTTGAGGGGGGTGCTTCCGTGGTGGCGGCACCTTCCCCTCTTCGCCGAGGCCGCCCTGTGGGCCAGCCCTCGGAGTGCGTCCGCTCTTACCCGGTCCCGGCTCCGGCGTCCGGAACAGCTTGCAGGCCACACAGTTTCGGACCAGCGGGTCAAAGCACTGGGCCTGGACGCACTGCGTGGGGGCTGGCGCGTCCCTGCCCCTAGGGCTCCTCGCCCCGCGCCTCATGCTGCTGATCCCGCTGCACCCCTTGTTGGGTCTGAGTCGCCTCCGCAGCCCCAAGGGGAGGAAACTGGGAGGGGCCACCGCCCACTGCCCCAGGTCCCGCCCTCCCGCCTGCTGGGGTGGGACTCTCAGCCGCGGCCCCAGGGCCCTGTACCTCAGACCTTCTCTTTCTACCTGTGGTTTCTCCCTTCAACCACTCAACCATCACCCCCGAGCCAGCCCATGGGCGGGCCTTCTGCCGGGCACTGGGGCAGGGTTGGGGCTCAGCCCAGGGCCTGCTCCTGGGTAGCAGAGGATGGGCCCCCGCAGTCAGCACACAGACCTCTGGGTGCCCTCCTCTGTCCTGCTCCCCAAGGCCAGCTCATAGCCCCAGGAGATCCCCACTAGCCATTTCCCCTCACCTGCCTCCTCCTCTGGGGAGCCCTCCGGCCCTTCGCAGGAAGAGCTGGTTCAGTTCATCAAACACATCCCGAATGTCCACACTGGAAGCATCGGAGGGATTCTGACCCTGGGGGTGGTGATGGGGGAGACAATGCCTCACAGTGGCCGGTCCAGGTCACTACCAGGGAGGGCTGGAGGGCACAGGAAAGCTTTTGTCAAGACGATGAGGATTTGCTAGATGGAGTAGGTCTGGGGTGTGTGTGGGCGGGGGTGGGGGGGGGAATGATAGGAAGGGGCCCAGTGTGAGCAAAGGCTTCAAGGCCCAGGTGTGAAGGCTGGGGAGCGCTGGGACCAGAAGCCTGGCCTGGGGCCTCGACTGAGGGTTAAGGAGCTCAGACACTGGCCCAAAGGCGCTAGGAAGCCACAAAGGACTTTAAGCAAGGAGTGTCACGGTCAGACCTTTGTGTTAGCACGGAACCTCTGGCTGGAGTGGAGGGCACAGAGGGGCAGGGCTAGGGCAGCCAAGGGTCCAGGGACAGCTCAGTCTCCAGATCTTAAGCAGGAGGGAGACTCAGCTCAACAGATGGACGGACAGATCAAGGCCCAGTAAGCGGCCCGCCTACCCCGACTTTTTTCTCAGGACTGTGTGTGTCCTGGGTTGCTCGCCTGTGTGTCTCACTGGGATGCCCCGTGTATGACTCTATGCCCCAGTGTTTGGGTTCCCCCACGTGTCTCCCATATGTGTCTCAGACTGAGTCTCAGACACACACGTACAAGCTCCCTCAACCCTCCTTGACATCTGGGGGCAAGGGCTGGCAGAGAGCCTCAAGCATGAAGCATGGGTTTAGTGCCTCATGGTGGCCCATACCAGCCCCCTAAACATTCTAGGGCTGGGGGACACAGAGGAAGGAATAACTGTCCAGGGGACAGGGAGGGGACTTGTGGGCAGGAGTGGATTCTTAGAAGCTGCAAGAGGCTAGGAAGCCTTCCAGGCAGAGGCAAAGGCATGGAGAGGTAAAACAGGGAGCTTTCTCTGGGGACAGCATGGCCCCTGCCTCAGGGGATGCTGCTGAGGGAGGGAGGGAGGGAGCCTGCGGCTGCAGCCAGGCCTCAAGCCACAGGCACCTGGGCAGCGAGGATCCCCAGGAGGTGTCTGAGTGGAGGGAGAGAGTCTCTGCCTTATGCTTCAAGGGGCCCAAACGTCTGTGGCTGCTGTAGAGTTGGAGACTGGACAGGTGAGCGGAGCGGCAAGGAGGCTGGCACCTCGGTCCAGGGCAGGGGAACCATCCCGCAGTTGTTTGGGAGGAGCAAGTGATGCTGTGGAGTGAGGAGAGCCAAGCTGGTCCCCAGGTTTCTGGCTCAGGGGACCCTGAAGACTCACATGGAACCCCGGTCAACTGGCCTTGAAGAGCCCTGGTCCACTGCCTCCCCAGCCCCTGCCCACGGGCCAGCAGCTCCGCGACAGGAAGGTGTAGGCGGCGGGGACAGCTGCAAAGGAGAAGTGGGTCTGGGGTGGTGGGTGTGGGTGTGGGTGTGGGTGTGTGGTGAGGGGGCGAAGGAGTCTGGAGAGGAGCCTGGGCAGGCAAGGCCCTCCTATGGGGCAGACGGGTGGGGGCAAGGTGAGGGGACTGATCCCCACCCCCACCGCCACCGGTGCTCTCGCCTGTCACCCTCAGGCCCGCAGAGCCCCCACTTGACCTCATGCCACACACTCGCGGTGGAGGCCTGTGGGAACCCAGAGGAGTGTGGGCCAGGTCTGGGGTCAGGTACATGAGCCACCTCTGACTCCTCTGGCAAAGAGCAGAGGTGGTGGCCCTCAGGGACCCCAGCCTGAGCAGGAGGGTCATAGCTATGCACTCCTGCACGTTGGGACACGCAGCCCTGAGGGAGAAGCCGAGATACTCATTGGACGTGGATGCCTCCTGGGCGGCTCATTTGTGCCTGCACCGGCCAGGTGCCCAGGACAAAGGCGGCAACAGCGAAAGGCCTGTGGGATCCTTTCGGTGGTGTGCAGGTGCTTGACCATGGACGAACCTTTTCACTCGCGCCTCCTAAATAGGGAGGGAGGGGGGCCTCGAATCTCTGCCTGGACAGCTCGGCAGTTGAAAAGAGATTTCGCCACCGTGGCGAATGTGAGGTTCTCCGTGTACTCTCTTCTTTTTAAATAGCGCTTTGAGTCAAGTTTATTCACTTCTTTATTCGTCTCCTACATCACTTTTTGACTATGAGATGGGACTGAGAGAAGCGTTGACGTTTCTAAGATCAATGTGGTTTTCGAGAATTTTTCTTGTTCTTTTAACAGTTTTGACTCTAAATAGTTTGACATCATCATCTCGATGTATTCTTGAAGAGAAAATACACTCTGTTGCTGAAAAACCCTTCTAATTGAATCTGTCTCAGTATTCTCAAGTTTTCATTCACTGATCAATTTTGAAAGGATGATTAATTTGGGGTCTGTCAGGTAGAAGGGAGTCTCTGTGGATTTTTGTTCCCCAAATCCTCCCAAAACATCCTCCTGGCAGGTCTAATACTGGCATTCTAATGATCTCCATTTTTTCAGATGGGGAAAAATGGGGCTCGGAGGGACAAAGGGATGACCCAGCACATATGAGGGGGCACGGACGGGGTCTGCGTCCAGTCGACTGTGAAGTGTGGCCTGTGCCCTTCATGCCTCAGGGACAGGGTGGGGGAAGTGAAGAAATTCAGGGCCTGTCAGACAAGCTCCGTGTCATGGCAGGGCAGTCCCCAGGGGCAGAGAGGCCCAACCTCCAAGATCTGGATGTGAAAGTGCGCAGATCCGGAATGCACGTCGCACTTAAAAATTCATTTTATATGTAATTCTGTGAGTAACACCTAAACACATTCTTGTGAAAAACACCTCAAGCAATCCAGACTCTCTGAGTAAAAACGAGCATTTCCCCTCCGCCCCAGAGGGAGCTCTTTTCACCTGGAGTCTCTCGGTCCGGTTCTCTGTTGCCTTTAAATTGCCGCGCGCGCGTGCGCGTGCGCGTGCGTGTGTGTAGGGGACAGGCCTTGTGTTTCACGAAGCCGGAGCAGGTGTGAACGGTTCTGTTGGCCTTCCCCACCCTCCTCTGCCCCGGCCCGGAGCTTCCCATGGGTCCTCTTCACCTTACGTTGCCACAGCAGCCCGCCCGTCACAGCAGATTCCCTTTGCCTTCAAGTACACTGCTTGGAAGTCCCCCTCACTGGGGATGGCGGGAAGGACGTGATGTTGGGCCTCTGAACACTGGGAGAGGGGAGGGAGAGCCAGGGGGCTGAGTGTAAAGTCTTAATGGAGCCAGAGAGCCCCCCGCCCCTCGTAATGCCTTCAACCCAGGCAATGCGAGGGCAGGTCATGCGCTTCCATGAAGCAGTTACAAAACCCAACCCTTCCACGTCTGCGGGCCTGAGCTGCCCGTCCTTGAGCCCCCATTCTTGCTACCTACGTACATGCGCGGAGGCGTGTGCACAAAATCCAGCACTCCAGGGGGGCCCTGGGATGGGGGAATGGGGGACTTTTATGACTCTATGTCAGGTCAGAAAGGAGACTCTATCCCCTTAGCCTCTCAGCCACACTGAGTGGAGCGCCCATCTCATGGGTGCTAGGCCTGAAGGCAGAAGGTGGACGGAGGCTGTGAGGTGGGGGGGGAGGGGGCGGGGAGGGAGAGGAGCAGGGAGCCTTCCCAGGGCCACCTCTTCCTCAGGTGTCATTCAGGGATACCCACAGGAGGGACAAGGAGACCGCTGGCTCTGGCCTCTTGCAGGTTTTTGGCCTTGTGTGAGTGCACAGGCCAGCTCCATGTCCAGACACGTCCATTCATTCACCCAACACTTACTGACACCTACTATGCCTCAGGCACTGGTTCAGGTTCTGGGGAGACAGCGGGGAACACTGAGACAAAACCCAAACAGTGAAACCATACAGTAGGTGCAGAGTGCCGAGGACTAGAATTCAGGAGGTGAGGGTGCCAGGGAGGGTCAGGGGGAGGGGAAGGCCCGATGAGACCTTGAAACGGAGGAAAGAGTGATCTCTGAGGACTCTGGGAGGGGCACACAAGGCCCAGAGAATGGCACAGCAACCAGGGAAACGACAGAGCATTGTAGCAACTCTCACCGCTGCCCGGCCCTGCGCCCTGCATGCACCTGCCCCCTTTGCCTCCGCCCTTGGAGGAGGTGGCATCGGATTCCTACGTTACCCAGAGGAAAGCAAGCTCAGAAGGCTGAAGGATGAGCCAGGCGGCCCCTCGGCCGCCGAGCTCTCCCACCTCCGCTCCCACGAAACACGCATGGGTTCCTCTCTCTGTCGGCCGGCTGCGGCGAGCACAGCAGAAGAGGACCAAGTGCTGGGGACCCCCTCCAGGCCCGGCCTTGCAGGGTCGTTATGCAGTCAGACCAGGCATCTGCCAAATGCTAGCTCCCAGGGCCCCGCAGAGGCCTTCGGCATTCCCTCCCCGTAGGAGGGTGGCACCGAGGAAGGCCGTCTCCTGTCCAGGGCAGGGGCCCTGGGGATTGCCACCCACTCTCCCTCCCAGAGATGGTCCTGAGCAGCTCCCAGGCCACAGGGTCATGCTCAGGCGGGATTCTGGTTAGGTTTGGGGTTTGGGGTGTGCAGGGCCTGGCGGCCTGCTGCGCTACCTCCTGGGGCCCCTTCTCCGCCTCATGGGTTTGCAAGTATCTGCATTTAGTTTAGTCCTTTCGCAATGATTCTCTGCCTGCTCCCTATGGCCCCAGGGGAGACCGAGGGAAGGGGGGGGTTGAGCTGGCAGGTGCCTTGTGAAAAGGGTCCCTTTGCGTTGGAGTCCTGCCAGCTGTCGGGGGGAGGGGCAAGCTATGGCAGGGCTTTATCGCAGAAGCGCCCAGTGCCCGCGTTGTCCACCGCACCCCAGGGCACCACCAGCCAGCCCTGCAGACCACCCCCGGTCAGGTACAGTGGTGTCAGCTTCTCTGGTTTCTCTGAGCCTCGCAAGAACCTCAAGAGGCTGTGGGGCTCAGGGACAGGAAGCGAGCTGCCCCAGGTGACAATGCAGGTTGTCCGCAGACCCTGTCAGTGGGACTCAAAGGCCAGGTCCTTTCCCACTGCACCACTTCCCCTCTGTGGCCAGGCTGCCCTGTCTTAGCCACAGCCCCAGGCCGTCCTGCCCCTGCTCGCTGAGGGGTGGAGACACAGGTGTCATGCCGCATAGTCCCCTCCTCACCAGGGAGGCCCTGCCCCCTCCCAGGGCTGGGAAATACCACGACTGGGGCCAGAACACTCAGCTAGGCCGCCTCCTCTAGAGAATGCGTTCCCTGGGGTGGCCGAGGGCTGCCCACAGCCAGGTGGCCTAAGGGGACAAAAGAACTTGTGACCCTGAACAAGCCCTGCCCCTCTGATGCCTCATCGGTGCAAGAGTCAGGCCCAGACACCCCACTCCTTCCTCTGTGCTCAGAGCCTGGGCCCGGCAGCTTTCAGACCTGTGCCCACCCTCAGTAACGGCCTCCGGCGCGACCGCATTGGGACTGTGGTCAGCCCGAGAGCTCTCACATTTGCATCAGGCTTTATGTTCCCAGTTCTCCCAACAGGCTGGGGAGAAAGGCATGGATTAGTCTGATTCCATCCTACAGATGAGGAAACTGAGGCTCATGAGGACAGGTGACCTGCCCGACGTCATGAGAATGTGAGCAGCCGAGCACAGGTCTCCTGCCCGCCTCCACCCGACTGTAGGACCAAGCGCGGCTGTGGGCGCTGCTGCGTGTAAAGACTGGACTTCTGTGACTTCCCTTGGACAAAGTGCTTCCTGGACGGAGTCGCTAGCCCCCAGGCAGTGCAAAGTAGCCACACTGCCTGGCTAGGGCAGCAGGCCTGCTGTGGAGGGGGTCGCTCAGGTCTGCTGTGAGGGAGGGTCGGCCTCTGGGTTTCAGGGCGGGGCGCCTGCCAAGGTCGCCGGAACCAGCAGCAGTGACAGCATCGTGTCTCCCCAGCACTTGGAAGGGTCCCAGATCCTCGGCTGGAGAATGTGATGCCACTTCTCTTGTTAAATGGCACCAGGTGGCAAAGAAAATGTGGCACAGGGACTGGAGAGACAGAAGCGTGCCCCATGTTGGCTGGGGGAGGTTAGGAGGGTGGAGAGGACCTCCTCTCACCTCTAGCAAAAAGTGACATGGCCAGAAGGGGTTGGCGGGCTATGACCACACTGCCTTCCTGTCTTGCTTGGACACCATGCTCCATCGGCTCTAAAGACTATCCTACCCTCCACTGCCCCCACACTGCCTGCAAAGACCCCCTTTATGGCCCTAGCTATTGAAGGGCTGAAGACGGAGATGGGTTTAGGAGTCACGGGCCCTCCGAAAAGGCCCCTTCTGGACCTCTGCCCACTCCCTCCGAGACCGACATACACTTTACCTCTCAGCTCCAAGCTCAACCTTCAACTCCGGAACCAGCCCCCAAACTCGGCACAGGGATTGGCCTCCTTCCCAGATGCTGAAGGAGCTCCTGGTGCCAGCTGCAGACGCTGGTCCCCGTCCTCCTCCTGGTGTGGGCCAGGGCTCCAGCCTGCTCACCGTCCTCTCCTCCAAGAAGCCTCCCCACTGCACTTGGGTGCCTAGCAGCCCTGTCCTGGGGTGCAGACTCTAACATGTGGGAGTGGTGCTTTAAGAGACTACCCTTCCAGATGGCTTTCTCAGAGATGAAGTGAAAAGCAAGGATTGGGGCCAGAGGTTGGCTCTGCCACCGACCTGCTATGTGACTGTGGACGCAGCTCTGTTACACATTAACTGTGAAATGGGGAACATCATCGTCCTCGCAGGTCTGCTGGGGGGCAGTACAGGAGTGTCTGTGAGGAGAGCTCCATAGAGCGTGAAAAGTCCTGCCAACGTCTGGTGACACTTGGAACCTCAACCTTCTACGTGGCTGAGGGGTTCAGCAGGGCCCAAGAGCCTGCCTCAAAGATGGCCAGGTGCCTGTAAATCCTTCCTGAGACCTTGGGCTGGGAGGAAGCCACGGAAGGGAGGAAGGCGGGGCCCTGTCCTCCCGATGCCTCCAAAGGGTTTCAAGTTGGCTGGTCCTTCACTGACGATCCTGAGCTCTGGCTGCGATGGTGACATCACAGGAGAGGCCCCGTGGTGCTGGCACTGCCCAGAGCATCGAGCAGGGACCATCCTGACGCCTGAGGATGGAGAGCAGGCCCTGGCTCTCTTCCTGAGGCCCCCTTCCCCAGACCTCCCCCACCCACCAAGCTCCCATGTGTCCAGCCAGGTACAGGGGAGATGCAGGGGACCCGACCTGGCTGACAGGATTTCTGGGTTCCGATCCTGGCGCGTCCACAGATTCTAACGAGACCCAAGAAAGAAGAAAAGCAACAGTCAGTGCATGAGCTGGCACTGCCAACCCAGAAAGCAGCCCTCGGGCCAGCTTCTCTCGCCTAACTGTCACGAACGTATGAATTTAAGCAGCGTAATCCTGGATTTGGGCCCGTTTTTGAACTTAGCTCTGTGTGATTTCAAATAATAGTCACTGTTCACTGAGTGCTCACCTGGCACTGTGTGAGCCGTTAACACAGTTTATTAAGAAACACATCAGCATGTAAGCCAGCACAAGGAACACGGCCACCTCTGTCATTTCATTCAATCCTCACGACACGAGGTAGAACGACCTCACTTTTACCTGGCGAAACCGAACCGCCAGGTTCTCTAAGAATGGCCAGGCCCAGATGCGGACTCAGGCTGGGCTCACAGAGGCCTCGCTCCCCTCCCCGACCCAACTCTTAATTGTTCTGAGTCAGTTCGTCTGCAGAATCAAAGTGGTGGATGAGACCAGTGATTTTCAAACTGTTTTTAGCCACAGACCCTTTGTTCAGATGAAGCCTTAAGTGGAGATGGAACACGTCAGATGGATACAGACCTGGGGCTCTGTGGGAGTGAGTGGGGGAGTGTGAGGGGGCTGGTCCCACCAGCTGGATGCGCCCCCCCCCCGCCCCAGCACTCCCTGCTGGTGCCTGGAGGACTTTGGGTCCTGCAGGGAAGTGACTGCGGCTGACACAGGGCCTGTCAAGTCCTGACCGGGTCTTCAGCCACAGTGAATATTTACGGACCAGGGATCAGGCCGTGGGGAGGGCAGCCTGGCAGCCCTCACAGGTCCTCCTGGAAGGGGTTCTCGGAGCACCTCATCAGAGACAGCAGGTTGAGGGCCGAGACGCCGGGCACGTGGCCAGCGCAGATCTGCAGCATGCGTACCAGACGCTGCGCCATGGTGGCCCGCAAGCCTTCCACCTGCAAGAGAGAGCAGAGGACAAGGGTGAGGCAGCACCTGTGTGGCTCCCCTTACTCAGAGCAGCCACACAGGCTCCCTGAGGACAGCTGGGGGCTGAGACGTGGGGACAGCGCAGCACACCACTGCCTGTCACGGCCATGCCCTGTCCATGCACACCTCACCCAGCAGCTGCCAACCACCTCCGCTCACTGAGCCCTTCACAGGGACACCAGAGGACCGAAGGCTCAGCAACAGGGCTGGCGAGGTTAGGTGGCCTGTCTAGAGACACAGAGTTAGTGACCACAGAGCTGGCATCTGAACCAGGGCTGGTGCCAGCCAACACCCAGGAGGCAGAGGCCCCAAAGGGTCCTTATCTGGGACCAGAGAAGGACACTCACAGGGATGAAAAGGAGGGCTGGATAGAGGGTGGCCCTCACTGGGGACAGGCAGATGCCATCGAGAGCTCCTTTATCAGGGCTTCTGAAGGGCCGCTGGGCCCCAAGAGCTGTGGGGTTCGGAGGCGGCAACGAGACTGTTCTCGGGGCAGATAAGGCAAGAGACGCCCCATAAGTGTTTGCTGGAGAACAAACGGCGATGCTCGGATGTCCTCCTCTGGCCACGGTGGTCGGCCCCCCTCCTTCCCCTGTCCCCTCACTCACCGGAGGGAGGGCGTCATTATTCACCTAGTCGCCCAGACTAGAGACTGGGGCATCCTCAAGTCCTCCTGCTTACTCTCACCATTTGTCACTTGTCACCTCCTCGGTTCTGAACCCAGAGGTAGAGTCTCAGTCCTCATTGCACTGGCCTCATTCTCACCAAGATTCTCCTCTCCGCGGAGTCTGATGCAGCCCCTCCCTCCCGCCTTGAAAGGCCCTTCGCCCCGGCTCCCGGGACCCCGCAC
>NW_011888926.1:1458621-1487763 GCF_000151845.1 Pteropus vampyrus | reverse complement strand
GAGCTGTGGGGTTCGGAGGCGGCAACGAGACTGTTCTCGGGGCAGATAAGGCAAGAGACGCCCCATAAGTGTTTGCTGGAGAACAAACGGCGATGCTCGGATGTCCTCCTCTGGCCACGGTGGTCGGCCCCCCTCCTTCCCCTGTCCCCTCACTCACCGGAGGGAGGGCGTCATTATTCACCTAGTCGCCCAGACTAGAGACTGGGGCATCCTCAAGTCCTCCTGCTTACTCTCACCATTTGTCACTTGTCACCTCCTCGGTTCTGAACCCAGAGGTAGAGTCTCAGTCCTCATTGCACTGGCCTCATTCTCACCAAGATTCTCCTCTCCGCGGAGTCTGATGCAGCCCCTCCCTCCCGCCTTGAAAGGCCCTTCGCCCCGGCTCCCGGGACCCCGCACGTGGCCAGCTTTTCCCCCCGCCCCATAGGCTGCTCCCAGCTCATCGTCCAACAGCTAAATGCTGGGGCTGTTCTCCCCACACTCACTCCCTCGGTGGCCTTGTCCAGTTCCGTGGCTCTAAAACCATCTGAACCCCAAATTATACCCCCAGACCTCTCCTCCGAGTGTCAGACGCATGGATCGGCTGCTCACTCGATTCTGCACAGTCATCTAGCAGACACCTTATCTCAGCACGTCCAAAGTGGAGGCCCCGAGGGTCCCCCAAACACGCTCCTCCTGCGGTCGTGCCCCCATCTCAGTCAAAGGCCAGAAACTCGAGTCATCCTTGACCCTGGCCACTCTCACGCCTCATCTCCAGGCCACCAGCACTGGGCTGGCGCCACCCTGGAACACCCAGCACCGCAGACTGTCCCACCTCCCTCTTCCCCGGACACCACTGAGTCCTGGCCACTGCGAACTCTTCCAGAAATAGCCCCGGGCCGGCTCCCTGCTTCCGCCTTCGCCTCCTTTCAGTCCTCTCTCCCCAACAGCTGGAGGGATCTATTTAAAACCCGAGTCAGGCGACACCCCTCCCCGGCCCCGCGCCCTCCGGTGGCTGCAGTTTTTCTCGGAGTAAAAGCCACTGCCTTTGCTACGACCCACACGGCCCCTCTGACCTGGCCTCGCTGCCACTCGGGCTCCTGTCCTGCTACCCTGCCCCTTGTGTGCTCTGCTTGGGCCACCCACGCCTCCCCGGGGGCCGCGAACACACCGGGCGAGTTCCAAGCTCAGGGCCTTTGCACTTGCTGTTTCTCCTGCCCAGCGTGCTTCCCACCAGGAGCCTGCTCAGCTCACCTTCTCACTTCCTTTAAGCCTTTACTTAATGGTCACCCGCTCCCCTGTCACCCTATGTAAATCTTACTGCTTTACCGCCACCGGACATGTCACGTCCCTCCTCCTAACACATTACGTCTCTACGTCTCTTTTCTCCACTAAATAGAGCTGGGATTTTTTTTTTACAGTTTTGTTCTCTGCTGCACCCCTCGTGCCTAGAACACTGCTTGGAGCACTGTAGATACATAAGAAATATTTGCCGGATAGATCCTCTTACGTTAAGTTCTGCGGCCTTCGCCTCGGAAACACACTTCCAAGCTGCTGATCTCGCTCAGGCTCCACAGCCTGCCCCCTGCCCCTGCCAGGCCTCTCCCAATGCACACAGCACACTCCAGAGATGTGCCCCCAAGCCTGAGTCCGACCACATCACGACGGCCGGTCACCTACAGGAAGCAGTGACTTGATCCCACTGCCAGGCTTGCAAGCTCTGCAAACCTTTCTGCTGTTGTGTATGTTACATGTCCATCTAGCTCACCGGACTCCGGGTGGGCAGGGCCAGTGTCTGACTCATCTGTGTTCTCAGGGGCCAGCAAGGCCCTAGCAGCAGAGCTAGGAAATAATCTTACTGGGCGAATCCCACACCTCGCTGAGTGGGTTTCCTCACGTGTAAAATGAGATGATAATTCCTGCCACACGAAGCCCTCAAAATAGGGAGGAGTGAGCCCTGCAGAAGACAACACAGGTACGGAGAGCGATGACGGCCCAAACACTGGGTGCCCCATCTGAGGGAGACGGGGTCTGTGTTCTCAGGAGGTCTGCTGCTGGCTGGAAATGGCCAGTCACAGGCCTTAACGGTTCTCAGGCTCCCGGGTAACCCAGGACCTGGCGTGGCCTGCCACCTCCTGGCCACACACAGAACTGCACTACCCATCACCACAGTAGCTAAGTGGCCACCTCCGTGCACCCACGTGCACCTGAGCTGTGGAGCAAAAATTGATTCTCTTTTAGAGATAAGAAGACTAAAGCTGCGTTTCGGGGGTGTGTGTGTGACTTGTTTAAAGCCACGGTCAGCAGGCCACAACGATCATAACAACCTGCTGGCCCTACCGCTTACTTATTAGCTGTGTGGCTGTCAGCAGGTCGCTGCTTCTCCCAACCTTGGGTCTGTTTCTCAGAGGTTTGTGAAGAAAGCCTGGCAGGGGCCAGCACTCCAAGCATCCCCCGGGCCTCTGATCTGTGAGATCAGAGCACTGGTCTAGTCAGGGGTTCTTAAAATAGTCACCCGATATGAAAAACACACCTGTGAGAGCGTGTGCACCTGTACTGAGGCGCTGAATAGCGCAATCTCGGAAGTGGTGGGCTAATGAGATCAGACTGGTCCTCACGTGATACGGCAACATCTGCCATTTCCACTGGCAACAGTCACAGATTCTGCTAATACCAGTGACAACTCTTGCCTACATTCATAATGCTAAATTTCACTTAGAGGTTACTTGAAAAAAAAGAAAAAAGTAATTTTGCTCTTGCCCAGTTCGCAGATCCCCTGAATTCTGCTTTCAGATCAGAAGAAGCACCCCTAGTCAGGACCGTGGTGAAGGGCCGGGTGCTGACAGCTCTCTCTGTGTGACACCACTTTGCCTTTGGAACAGGTGTCAGACCCAGAACAGCGCTGCAACACAACTCTTCACAACGAACGTCAAAACCAGTAAACGGACCCTAAAACCAATCGAGCAGGCCTGGTGCATGGTGGGGCGGCCCAGGCCCTGGGCGTCCTCGGCAGACCTCCCAGAGAGGACGGCACAACTCCTGGGGAGGACTTTTTAGCAGAGTCACGAGCGCTATGGGCTGTAACGTCAGACTGCAGAAGGAGAAGCGGAAGAGCAAAACTTATCGGCAAAACAGAAGTCTGTCCGGAACCCCCCACGATTAGGGCTTGAGAGAAACACCTACAGAACCAACACCATACGTCTGCATCCGGCATCTACCCACCCAGCCGCCCACTGTTCTCGCTGCCCGTTGGGTGCCCTGCCCCCGCCTGGGACTGGACGTCTGTGATCAGGGGGGTGAGGGGGATGCTGGGCATTCCGACTGGCGGAGGACAGGAGGACGCGCCGGTTAATGAGACAGACAAGACGCCTGGCTTCACGGCACTTACACCCCAGCAGGAGAGTGGAATATTAGCACAGATCCACAAATGAGCACCCAAGACCTAGCGATGGGTGGAGAGAAAACAAAACCCTCCAAAAAAGTGAGGCGACAGTGATAGCACCTGGCCTGTGAGAGACACTCGAGATGAACGTATGTCATCACCCCACTTCACATGTGTGCACCCCCGGCTTAGGATGACCACCCCACGTCATAGCCAGTGAGTGGAAAAGCCAGGATTCAAACCGAGACCCCCTCACTCGGTACTTGGCGATCCTCAAACAAGCATTCCTGACGTGCCCAGGGTGTGGGACTGTCCTTTCCCCATGGCCGGCTGCATGATCAGAGTCCTCACCTCCAGGTCACAGAAGAGCAGGGGGCTCCGGTAGGTCTGGGCCAGCTTCAGCACGGTGTTCCGGTGAATGCTGCAGTGGCTGTCCCGCCCAGCTGCAAAGAAGCCGTGAGTGCTGCGGGCTGCAATTTCCACCTTCCTGGCTGAATCTAGGAAGCACTGGGCTAAGGAACTCACTTCCCCTCTCCGGGCCTCAGTTTCTGACTAGTCGGTGGGGTGACAATCCTGTTCTATCTTCTTTTCAGGGCGGTCAGGATCATCAGATTAGAAAATGAGGCTGAAAGGACTTTGAGCAAGTGCTTTATGAAAACATGAGTTTCTTCATCTTTAAAATGAGGCCAATAACAGCCCCATCCCACCGAGTTACTATGTGGATGCAGAGACTTGATATACAGAAATGACCAGGCATTCATTTGTTCACCAAGGCTTACTGAGAATAATCTGTGCCAGGCCTTCCCCAAAAGGAGCTTGCAGTTCAGCTCAAGATGCAGACAAGTCAGACACCCCATCAGTACAGGTGGAAGGGCAGGGAGGGTCTGACAGGCACCTGTGGGCTGGGTACCCCGAGGGCCCAGCCTGCGGAGCGGGTCAGGGAGGCTCCCCCCCCAGGATGCAGACAAGAGGGAATGGCTAGGTACAGAGCGGAAGACAGGATTTGAGAGAAGCCACATGGCTCAGATATGTGACCACTTTTTAGCTATGGAGTCTTGGGCGTGACCTAACCTCGTGAGCAGTTTCCTCGGCCATAAAACAGAGATAATAATACCTACCTCAAAGGGTCGTTTGTTGTGAAGACTAAGTGACACGGAAACAAAGCACCTAGAAGTGTCTGGCGTACAGTGAGTGCTCAGTGAGGGTCAGCTGTCATTATTTCCCCTGTCAATACTACAAAGTCGCAGAGACGGCAGGACTTGCTCAGAGAACTAACTACAAGCTGAACCAAAGAATGGGAGCGGATAGGGAGGTGTGACAGGAAGGCAGAGGCCACACTGCAAACCACGCTGTGCCCTTCCAGCAGTCTGGGCCACAGCGGACCACCACGCAACTCTAAGTGATGGCCTCAGCAGCGTGACCTGCTCAGATGTGCCGTTAGAAAGGCCAACGGCAGGTCAGATTCCTAAGCACGTGGTCTGTCCGTCACCCAGGCCGCCTTAGCAAGGGGTCTACCACATTGCCCGTGACTGACGCACTTACCGCCCGTGGCGAGGAAGCAAACCTTCCCCAGGAAGAAGGTGGCGTCCACATGGCGCAGGGACTCCGCCACGTTCTGAAGGCTGCGGTGGCCAGGCCAGGGCGAGAAAACAAACCAGAGGACAAACCTTACAACCGAGAAGGCAGAGTCCCCGCTCCTCACTCCAGACAGGCCAGAGAATGAGAGAAAAGTGACAGGAAACTGCCCTAGAGGAATATTTTGTCATTTCATTTTTTAAAACTACTTTTAATTACAAAGTGAGTCAAGCTCGTAAAATAATCAAATAGTAAATATGGGTGTATAAGTAAAAAGTAAGTCCCCCTCTCCAGCCCCGGCCTTTGGTCTCAACTCCCCAGTGGTAACTGATGCCAATGGTTTAGGGTATAATTCTTCTAGAATTTTATTCACAAGCAAATACAGACAGTGATAGGTATAAGCACCGAGTTGGGTTTAGTCGGGTTCGATGCATGTTGCATTCTTTGGGACGAGCAGAGCGCCATGCTGTTTTCCCAGCAATGGACACTTGTGTGGTCTCCAGTTCTTCGCCATTACAAAGATGTGTGAACATTTGTTTACACGCATCCTTACATGCCCAAGCAAATGTTTCTGCAGAACAGCAGAATAGCTGGGTCACTGTATATTTTTAACAAATGCACACAGGTATTGCCAGGTTGCTTGCTAATAAGGTTACAGTATTTAAACAAGGGTGCCTTGACCTCCTGGGCCAAGGCTTTTGTGCACTGGTGTCCAGGGAGTGAATCTGTTGTCTCCTGGCCAAAAAGCCATCTTGGTCAGGTGGCCCGTGCCAAGGTTTTGCCCTGAATGAACAAGGCCAATAGCAACGATGGCCATGTCCCTAAGTGTGGCTGTAGAGCGAGATCTCTCCAAAGGCCAGCTGGTGTTCCTTCTGGTGAACAGAGAGACAGCCCCCCAAAGAGCAACAAGTCTGCTGAGCCAGGACCACCAGCCAACGTGGCAGATCTCAGCCCTGGCTTGGCCCCGCCAGGGGCCCAAGTCACTGCTGACTCTTCCAACTGGTCAGGTGGCCAGTCTGGACTTAATCCTGCTGCCACATGTACCTGGCGTCTCTGCCCCTGGGTTCCCAGGTGTGACAACTACAGCCTTCTCTCAACCCCCCCAGACGACCACTTGGTGTCTGCACTGCTTTCTGTGCTAGACCCTGTGCCCTGCCTAAGCTCAGTCAGCCATCCCCCAAGAGGGAGAGGGCAGACCTTCCTTTTGTCCCCTTAAAGCTGGCTGTGGTCCTGTCCCCAGGGTTGCCAGCACCATAGGGAGGCCAGGCCACAAGTGTCACCACCACTCATGCTGCTGTTGCCATGTCCCCACACTAGACTGGGCTCTTGACCTTAATAGCCCTCTCAACACACTATACCCCTTACATTATCTTCACCTGGAACATTCTGCTCATTCACCTGGCTAGCTCCTTCTCATCTTCCAGGTGTCAATTTAGGTGTCACCTCCACCGGAAAGTCTACCCTGACCTAAGTCCTGAGAATCAGAGGTCTTTTTTGGGCTCTCACAGCTCAACATTTCCTTCTTTGTTCAAAAGTCCGGCCCTTCCCCCAGTGGGCCAGGAGCACGCTGAGAACAGTGGTGTGTCTCATTCATCTCTGTGCCTGCTGTCAGGGATACAGAGTAGGCCTCAGAGAGCATTAGCTAAATGACAGATGACACTGATTTATCAGTGCCTTGTAAACATCTTGCACTGGCCATTGGCTCCCCCACACTTACCCTCTAGGTTAATCCCAGGCAGCCCCTCTCTGTCTCCTATCCTTCCTATCATAAGTGAGGTCACGGCCCCAGCACAGCCCAGAGCCAGGTACACCAAGCACGCCTGAGCCCCAACAGCCCCATCCTCTGGCCCTCACCTGTATTTGCTGTGAAGGTTGACCACGAACACAATCAGGTCAATTCGGGGGCGATTCACATTGGAGGGCAGGGGGAGGGACTGTGCCAAGTGGCTGAAAAACAAGAAATCGCAGGACTAAAGATATACGTACCCACATCCTAGTCATCATTCACATGCTGCCCTTCAAAGGGGAAGCGGCTGTCAAAGGCTCTTCACCTATTCGCCTGATCCACTGTGGGCAAGACTCTCAGGCGAGTACAGGGCTGGGGCTGGGCAGAGCCAGTCCCATTCGGATTACTCCCACCTGGCTCCCTCTGCCAGAGAGGAGCTCTGTTTAGTAACTGTCTTAGCAAAAGGGAGTTTTAAATAAAAACAGCATGGGGCTAGCTACACTGCATGCTGGCAGGGATACCAGGCTCATACCACAGGGGTGATGGACTGTGCCATTTAGCGTTAAGACTGTACTCCTTTGGAGTGTGATAGAAGTGGGCTCAAATCCCACCTCTGCCAATTACCAGCTGTGTAACCTTGGACAAGTCACCCTCTCCATTCTCATCTGAACTTGGTTCCTGGTTGTCAAATACCCAATTTAAATAAATGAACAGGTGAACAAGGAAATTTCTTATGGTGATAAGTGCTAGAGGAAGAGAACAGGTGTGTGACAGAGAGGGATGGAGGATATCTTAGACGGGGTGCTACTAGAGGTCGGCAGGGTCAGTGAGGACAGATCACCCGTTAAGGAGGGTTAAGGGGTTGGCCAACCCGCCCCACCTGCGCCCGCCTCTCCGGGCGGCTCCTCTCTCACGCCCAGGCCAGAGTTCAGACCACTGCCGACTGATCAATCGGACACCAGCCTCAGCCACTTACACCTTCAGCATGGAGGCGCAGTCCTCTTTGAGCATCGAATCGGCCAGCTGCTGCAGAAGAGCATCCTCTGTGCCCACCAGCTGCCCAGAGAGAGAAGGCGGCCGATTGACATCTTTGCACAGCAGTTCCTCTGGAGGGCCTGGGCATCCCGGCACGCACCGAAGGCGGCCGCGACTCCCAGCATCCTGGCTCCAGGGCGCAGGTCGTCATTTACCGAAAGAGCGCTCCGCCAGGCACAGGGTGAGGGCTCGAGGTTTGCACCCGCTCCGGTCCTGTCCGCACAGCACTTACTACCTCCCGGACCCTCCCTCGGACGGCCTGGCCACTCCGGGAGGCCGGACTCGACTAAGCGGGAAAACCAAGTCCCCGCCCGGCGCCGAACTCAGCCACCCGGCACCCTGCCCGGCGCGCACCTATTGGTGAGGGCGTCCTTGAGCCTCAGAGGGAGGCTACTCCGATTGGCTCAGAATGGGGCCGTCCCGCCCACCACACCCTGCCGGAACAGTGAGCGCCAGCACCCCAGAGAGCGCAGGGAACCAAGCGGCTGAGGCACGGCCAAGGAGGGAAGGCCGGCGGGGAAGCGGGGCTGCTGATGCCTACCAAGACGGTGGCCGTGTTCAGCTCAGGCAGCTGGCCCTGCGGCCGCAACACCGACATCCCAGGCGCAGGCCGAACCGCCGCTTTAGCGGTGCGCGCCTTGCTTTCAAACCGCCCTGAGTCCGGCCCTTAGTAATCCCCGAGGGGCACGTGACCGTCTCTGGGCGGGGTTTCGCGGGGCGGGGCCCTCTTAAAGGAACCGCTACCTCCTTTTTCTGGGCATGTGTTCCAGCGCCGGCCCCAAGATGCTTAAGGTGCTGCCCATGAGATAGTAGTAGGCCTTTTATTTCACTCCTCAGCGAAAGAAGGTATTCAGTGATTCCTTAGTTCATTTTCGTTCATTCATGCTCATTCACCGAACTCTTGATTTCTTCCAAACCTGCCCCTCCCACGTCTTTCCCATCTCCGTCGACTGCATCCTTGCAGCAACTTGAGGTCATTCTTGGCTCCTCTTCTTCACAGTCCACATCCAATCCTTAAATAAGCCTGTGGGTTCTAATTTTAAAACGTATCGGGAAGCTGACCACTTCTCACTGCCTCCACTACCACCTCCAGGACAAGCCTCCGCAGTCTCCCCCCCGGGACTATTATAGCAGCCTTCTCATTGGCTCCCTGCTTCCGCTCTCGTCCGCAGGGCTACGAGGTATTCTCCACACAGCAATCAATCATCTTTTTAAAACAGAGATCAGAGCCAGCCACTTCTCTGATCAAAACCCACCAGGAGTTCCCGTCTCAGAGTACATTGCAAGCGCTTTACATGACCTTTGAGACTTAGCGGAGTCCAGCCCCCGACAATCTCCTGACCTCGTCCTTGGCGCTTCTCCCTCTAATACGCCCTCTAGCCACATGGGCCATTAGGCTGCTCCTCAACTATTCCAAATATCCTCCTACCTCAGGACCTTTGCCCCTATGGTTCCCTCTGGCTGAAATGCTCTTCTCCTAGACTGTCACGTGGCTTGTTTCTTCATTTACTCATGTTTCCGCTCCAATGTCACCTTATCGGAGGGGCTTTCTTAACGACCTGTCTAAAATAGCAAGCCCCCCATATACCCTATCTCTCTTGTTCTGCTCTATTTTCTCAATAACACTAATCTCTTCACATATCACCAAGAACTGTGCAGCCTCAGATTTTACTATATTTACAAACTAATAAACTGCTTATTGTTGTTTAGTAATAGTCTGTTGCTATTTCATAGATGCTGGCAGAAGACACGAAGCTCTCTGTAGGAGACAAATGACTTTATTACTCAGGGTAAAAGCAGTAGCCAGGGCTTCGTGTTTGTTGGTGTCAATTCCCCATGTGCTCCATCCCCCGCAGAAGACCCAGCATGGATGCCTGTACACCTCATGTATGGCATGAGTGAATTAGAGATTCGCTGCTTTTATAGTGAGTGGTAGGCCTGTTCTTTGTCCGGGAGAGATGTTACCTCATCTCTCAGGGTACCTGGCTACAAACACAGCCCTGATAAATGGCCTGGGTAAAGAGCTTTCAGGACCTTGCTTCGTTGGCATACTTCAGGGACACTCGGGGCCCATGGCAGATGGCTTCTCCCAACAGTTATATAATTACTTGTTCATCGTCTCTCCAACTAGAGAGTAAGATGCCTGGTACATTGTAGTTGCTCAATAAACATTTGTTGAATGAATGCATTGGTTTACGTTCATTCACTCATTCTCAGTGAATTATTCAATATTTCCTAGGGCAGACCCAACACCCCACCCTGAGAACATGGGTGAATCAGATATCATTGGTCAACTCAGTGTGAAGGGGGCGTCAGACTGTGATGACACAGTGTCCTCATTGCTGTGACATCTGGGAGAGCAGAGGCATACTCCCTGTTTAACCTAAATTTTTCTCACTGCAGATGAAACTAATTATATTTTGCTTAGAAAGAGCTGGAAGTAAATGGCTTCATGGAACCCCTACCCCAGCACAGGTGGTGCTTGATTCCCCATGGCGAGGGATGTGGAGGGGACTCCTCGAAAAGTCAGGTAGTGGTGAGTACTATGAAAATAAATAAGACAGGCCAGGGATACATAAAGATGGGTAGGAAGAAGCTCTTTGAGGCCAGGGGAGGCCTCTATAAGAAGGTGATGTTTGAGCAGATACCTGAATTCAGTGAGAGAGGAACCAATTAAGTATATTGAAGAAGAGGCTGCAGGCAGAAGGAGCAGCAAGAGCTAAGACACCCAGGAGAATTCCTGACACTTCTGAGGAACAGCAAGGAGGCCAGTGGCTGAAGCAGATGGAATGAAGAGATGGTTGGAAGGAGATGAGGCTAGAGAGGTGACTGAGGGCCAGGTGACTGAGGCCCACAGAGAGTCATGGAAAGATTCTGGCCCCCAGTCAGCACTTTCCAGGAGGGACCGAGCTGAGAGCCAGTCAGTCAACATGTGCCGAGTGCTCGCCTTGGGCCAGGCCTGGTGCTGGCACGAGTGAGCTCGGCACCAGACGTGTCGTCCCTGCTCCAGGGAGTTATCAGTGGCGGACAGGCGGATGACAACAACCCAAGGCAGTGCAGTGGGCGAGAGCCACCTGGAGCAGCGGGAGCCCAGACAAAGGTGCACGAAGGACCCCTGGGGAGCTCCTGCGACGGGAGTGATTGTTGGGGAGTGATTGTTGGCTGAGACATCGGGGTGAGTAGGTGCTTGTCCTGCGGGCCGTGTGATAGGAGACAGTCGTGTGTGGGATCCACGATATGATGCGAGGTAGGGATTGGCGGGAAGGCCAGCACCAGGAGGCCCACCCACCATTTCACAGAAGCTGCACTGGCTTTATCTCTATTACTTATTGGGTTTCCCATAAGTTTTTGTGTGAATAAAGAATCATGGGTCTAAAAAAATATATCTAAAGGCCACTGAGCACATTTCTTTACAGATTTATTAAAGTCTAATTGACATATAATATGCTTCACATAAAATATACAATTTGATAAGTTATGACGTGTACATCTAGAAAGCCACCACCGCAATCAAGATAACGAGCAAACCTGTAGCCCTCCTAAGTTTCTGCATATCCCTCTCCCGACTCCCCTCTGCCCCCCTACTCCAGGCTGTGGGGCAGCTCTTCGGCAGCTTTGCTCATAACAGCCCAACACTGGCGACAACCCAAATGTCTTTCAGCGGCGAAGAGAGGAACAAGTCGTGGCCCCGATAAGTGCAGCGTCAGCGAATGGCGGGAGCACTGTGCCGAGCCACCGAAGCCAGACACTAAGGAGTGTGCACGGTGTGAATCCATTGATACGAAATACAACTATAGGCAAAACTAGTCGATGGTGATAGAAATCAGATCAGCGGCTGTCTTCGGGAAGGTCTATTGACTGGCAAAGACTTTCAGGGGACTGTCTGGGGTAATGGAAATTCCTTAGACATTGATCTGCGTGGTGAGTGCACAGGTGTATACAGAGGTAAAAATTCATCACTTAAGACTTGCATTTTGCCGAATATGCCTTATTTCTCAGTAAGAACCCCTCTGTGAACTCAAGCTCACTCCTCTTGCCCCACATATGCTGGAGAGGACCCACCACCCTTGTAGGGGCCCAGACGGTTCCAGAACTGGCAGGGTGTCTGCGGGGTGGGGACCCAGGATCCTGAAGTCATCTCACCCCACAGCCTCTTCCGAGCCCCATGGTCCTCTGGGGCCGCTCTCTCCTCCTGAGACAATGGCTGTTTACAGAATGCTCACCAGGCGCCCGGCACTTTGCAGACACTGTCTAGGACACAGGAGGGAGGACCCAGGCTTGGGAGGTGGACCTCTCCCACCCCTACCCCCACTCCCTCCTTAGCTTTGTCACTGGGAAACTGGGTGACCTAGAAGGAGAAGGTGAGCAGCTTTACCTCTGTGAGCTGTAGCTGCCTCACCCCACGGTGGGCTCGCAACACCGACCCAGTCGGAGCACCAAAGGAAGTGATGTGGGGACCGTCCCTGGCATGTGGGGGTGCTCAGTGCCTGGGATCCACAACTCTCTCAGGCCATATCCCAGCCAGGGGGGCTATGTGGCTGTGGGGCAGAACCGGGAGAGGCAGCCCCTGTGTGGAAGCCTGAAGGCTCGGACCCTGGCATTGTGACTTTCTTGCTGCGTGACCGTGAGGGACCGATAAATGGGTTAACATGAATAAAGCACTGAAAGCTGTGTCTGGCACGTGGCAAATGCTATGTTGGACCAATGCGTCCAGACCGTCAGGCTCAATCTTGGATCTTCCTGCTATGTCATACATGACCCTCCTTGGCTCTACTGGTCACTGCCTGTGTCCCCACCCACTTGCCAGGGATGCCAATCTCTCCCTACCCTCAAACGGCAAGACTTCAAACCCTCCCAGTTATTTCGGCTGGGTTCCCTGCTCCCCAGGCACCAGCCGTGAGGACCAGCGGCTTGCTGGGCGGCTCCTATCCCTCTCCAGAATCCCTCAAACCTGTCCTGCCTGTCATCTCTGTATCACGTGCACAGTGCAAGGAGTGTAGAGGGCTGGTTGCCAGAGCAACAGAGGATAAAGCCCTTGCTCTACCAGGCTGCTGATTGGCTGAGACAGGTCCCACCTCCTGCCATCTGAGGGTGGGAGGCAGAGGGAAGCGTCTCCCATGGGCAGGGAGAGGTACCAGGGTGCTGAGCCATCCCAGGACTGCTGCCTCCCGTCCCTCTCAGAGCCCTGGGCCTGAGCTCTGTCTCCCATGGGGGACACTGGCCTCGCCCTTCCTCTGCCTCCAGCACCCAGCACCGCCACAGATGTCTCTGGAGGCAGTGTCTCTGGAGACAGAAGCTGCGACTGAGTCCATGGGGCCCACACTGAGCCGCTGAGGCCGAGGCAGTGAGCTCAGGGCAGAGCCCCTGAAGCAGGTATCTGCAGGGCGTGAGGTGGGTCTGGGGGCACGCAGTGGGTGGCAGACTGAGAGGTGCTGTGGGCTCGGGGGTCAGGGAGGGCAATTGTTCTGGTTAAGACTTTGGCTGGAATGGGGCTGGAAAATTACTTGTAGATCATCTGGTAACCCCCACCCCACCTCATCACTGTGCATGGGGAACCCTGAGGTCCAGAGAAGGCGAGGAGTGGCCCAAGGTCTCAAAGAGGGCCAGTGAGTGTTTTGCTTCAGTCCCCTGAGAAGCCAGGCAAAGGGCTAGGGGTCTTCAGTGTGCCCTGGAATGCCTAATTTTGTTCATAGGGCAGAGAGGTTGGGGGACCCTGAACTCCGCTCCACAGAGCCACAACATTGCATCTGAAATGGCTTCTGCTCTGAACGTGGAGCACCCCATTCTCACATTCGAGCTGAAAGGGGTCCTGGCTGGGGTCAGGGGAGGGGGTACAAATCACCTTGGCTTTGATCAGGCTATTTTGGAACAGCCTTCCTGCTCGGGGACCCCCTTCCCCACCTCCCCACCGCCGCCCAACCCAGGCAGCACCAGGCAATTCTGAATCCTGTCTTCGGTGGTCTAGAAGGGTAGATGGGAAGGAGGGCACCGCGGTAGCCCTGACTTTGGGCCATTAGCACACTCTTCATTTGATTCCTCCATGAATAGGGCACCTCGAGACGTGTCCATGCTTCAGAACAGCTGATGGGGACTCTGGGGGTCAGGGGAGGGGCTCCGATGGACACAGGACTGGCAAGCCTGTCTTTCCCTCCTGCAGGTCACAGCCTACCTGGCAGAGCCCCCGCAAAAGTAGGGGGACAAGAGGAACTGGATTTGGAGCCGGAGGTCCCAGAAGCGGGGCTTCTCTTCAGCCTTCCCCGGAGGTCGTTCCATCCAGCCCCCTTCCTCCCTCCCCAGAAGCCAAGGTGGGCCTTTGCTCATGTGTCTTCCCCGCACCAGGAGGACTCAAACCTCAGGACATCGCTGGGGTTTGGGGTCCAGCTCTGTCACTTCCCGGTCGGGATACCCAGGGCAAGTTAGTAAACCTATCTGTGACGTGTGGACAGTCACGCCTGCCCCATAGGCCTGTCGTAAGAGTTGTGAACACTTTCCGACAGTTCTCTCCCTGCCCGGCAAGCAGAGCGGGGCTCCTCACCCTACCCTTTCTTATAGCTGAGGGAGAGTTTAAGGATGGGTGAAATGGGTCCTGCTTTATCTCATTTCTGGAGGAGATGATCTGTGATCTGGCTTTTGAAGTGTGGATAGGAGTTTGCCATGTGAGCATGAATACAAAGGACATTCCAGGGAAAATGAAAGGACACATGGAGATGGGGACCATATAACACGCAGGTACACATAGGTGACAGACAAACGGTTCCATGTGATGGCACATAGGGTGGGAGATGAGGCTGGCAGGTTGGCAAAGGGCAAATGTGAGCGCTTTGGACCCTTCTAAGGAGTCTGGGTGTATGTAATATTTGTGAAGCACTTTATACCAGTTAATTCTCACTTTCCTGCTTTCCAGCCTCTGGGTCACTGGAAATAGCTATAGTTGACATTCGCTGAGGGCTGATTCTGTACCAGGCAACATGGTGCTAAATTTAGGCATTGTCTTGTTTACCATTCACAATGACCTTGAAAAGTGGGTCCTACTTTGGTCCCTCTTTTACAAATAAGGAAACTGAGGCTCAGAGAATAAGAACAAACTACTCCGTAGCAGTTGTTGTATATCGGGCGTTGGTTCTGAACATTTCACATAAATTAACTTATTTAACAGTCTCAACAGCCCTGCGACCTAGGCACTGTTTTCATTCCCAGTTTACAGATGTGGAAACAAAGGCCCAAGTTTTGGGGGCTGGTGCCTGTGTCCATACTCTCATAATTGTAAAATGGGCATGGGCCTGAATTCGGGAGCTTAGGCGGCCCCTGTTGATTTCAACCGGGTCCCCTGGGGATGGGTGTTTGTTCACCGTGCTTTCTTTTCACGAGCCACACCTGGCCAGGATGTGCGGGTGGCCGGTGACCCACTCATCTGTGAGGGGCATGGCAAGCAGCAGCCTCTGCAACTGCACAGCGGAGGCCAGGAGGGGTGGCTCAGAGGGGACATCGCCCAAGCTGTCCTCCACTGAGAGCTCCGAGGGGTCAGTCACCTTAGCGAATCCCCACTAGACTGTTAGTGTCACTGAGGCCCTGAGAGGTAAGGCAGCTTGCCTGAGGGCACGTGTGCCTGGACTGCGGCTAAGCCAGAGCTGTCAACCTCCTTCTTTAAGGGCGAGTAGAGGCTGGGTGGGCCTCTTGTGATGCGGGCAGCTCTGTGCTTGGTCAGGGGGCCTTGTCTTGATCAGGCACTGCCCCTCGCTATCCTGAGCTTCAGTCTTCCTATCCGTAAAGTGATGCTCGGAACTCCTGGCTCTGTCAACCTCCACAGACCTCCTCAGGTGGGTGGGCAGGACAAGGGTCCCCTCTGCTGGCCCTCACCACCCGTGTCTCAGCAGCTGAGGCCGCCACGATGCCACACTTCCTGGACTGGTTCGTGCCTGTCTACCTGGTCATCTCCGTCCTCATCCTGGTGGGCTTCGGTGCCTGCATCTACTACTTCGAGCCTGGCCTGCAGGAGGCACACAAGTGGCGCGTGCAGCGTCCCATGGTGGACCGTGACCTCCGCAAGACACTGATGGTCCGTGACAACTTGGCTTTTGGGGGCCCAGAGGTCTGAGCTGAACTGGCTCTGGGCTGGAGGTTGGGCACTGGGCACCATCCCCCACTTCACCCACCCCGGAGACCTGGGGGTGTAGGGAGGATGACCTCTGGTCCTTCAGGCCTGGGCCTCTCATCAGAGGCCCCTGGGTGCTCCGGGCAGACCCTGGCTGTGAACAGATAGGGCACCTGGGTTCTTCAGGGTGTCGTTGCTGTTGGGCCTAGGCTTGCTCCCCATGTCAAGCTAGCTCACCCCATGCCCACCTTGGGGACATCCATTTGTACTGCCTAGCACTCCTGCCCCTCCCTCCACCTGGAGTCCTGGAGTCCTGAGTTCCAGATCTCCCATCTCCTCACTGAATCCCCAGTTACACTCAGACCCCACTCCACCCAATGGCACCAGCCCCACAGCTTCACGTGGCCAGCTTCACAGCTGACCCAAGCAGAGGCCCCATCTGGAGGGATGTCAGCTTGGTACAGTCCTGCACTACTGCCCCCCTGGACTCGGGCTTGGCACTGGTGTATGTGGAGGGGTGTGCAGAGGGGCAAAACCATAAGGAAGGAGGGGTGTGTGTGTGTGTGTGTGTGTGTGTGTGTGTGTGAGAGAGAGAGAGAGAGAGAGAGGGAGGGAGAGAGGGGCAGTCTGGGGAGGGGCAGGCACATGGAGGGGAGGAGAGCATGTATATACGTGAGAGGGGAATGGGGCCCCGGGCAGGGCGGAAAGTGGCGGGGATGGGGCGAGCTCGGTGGGCCCTGCAGTGGCCGCCAGTAGCAGTTTTCACCTCCCTCCCTCTGCTGGACTCCCCTACCCTCCCCTTCCCCAAGGCTGAGGCAGGTGGCAAGAACCCCTGCCTGTACCCCACCCCCAGGTCCTGTATTGCACTTGTAGAGTGGAGCCCAGAACCCCCTGAGCCAGGCCCCCCAGAACCCTAACCCCACCCTGGGGCCTTGCTCGTGTGTGGACAGCTGTTGCCTGACTGTGGACACAGCTCTCTCCTCTGGGGCTTCCATCGTAATTTATTGCAATAAAAAGACTTAGGACTATCTTTGCAGACTGTCTTCTTCTCCCAAAATCGGGCCATGTCTATGATCTCACTGACCCTCATAGAAAACATGATAGCTCAATACTCCCCATTTTAGGGATGGGGACACTGAATCTGGCCCTTGACATTCCAGACCAGACCGCTCTCTGTCGTGGGGGCTGTCCTGTGTGTTGCAGGATGTTGAGCACCTCTGGTCTCTACCCAGAAGCACTTGTCCCCTCCCCCCAGTCAGGACAACCAAACGTGCTAAGTGGGATCCCTGGGGTAGAGAACCAGTTAGGATATAAATTCAGGCACAGAGATGCAAAATAACAGGGTCTTACACCAAATAGAATGTTCTTTCTTTCCCAGGGTATACTCTGTGGGGTGGTTGTCCAGAGCTGGCCTGGGGGCCAGTTCCACACCGTGTTCAGGGACCTGAGTTGCTCCCTTATGGCTGCTTCGCTGTGCCCAGGATGTTGGCATCATTCAGGAACATTCTCTATATCTGGAGCAGCAGGGAGGAGGGGATGTGGAAGGGGCCACCCCCTCCCTTGAGAGATACTCCCTGATGGCTGTACCCCTTACTTCCCCTTACATCCTACTGGTCAATACTTAGTCACATGACTATGCCTAGCTGCAAGGGAGGCTGGGAAGGGTAGTCTTTAGCTGGGTGGCTGTGTGTCCATTTAAAAAGTTCACTTCTTCGAAAGGGAAAGAACACTTGGACACAGCCACCGTTTCATTTTCATAGGGATTTTTCTGAGGCCACAGGGCAGTGGGCTGAGATGTGGACTGGCTGTCCAGACCCCAGACCAGGGCTTGCTCTCGCGCATGTCCCATCTAAGGAGTCAGCGCAGGCCGAGCTGTCTTCTCTCACCTCTGCAGGCAGGGCTGTTCTTCCTTCCTGGGGCAAACCCACGTGCTGTCTTGCAGAGCCGGCTTAGGGGGAGGCAAGAGAGGCACCTCAGGGTCACAGCCACGTGCCTCCTTCAGTTCTGTGCCCTGGGGGCCTCGCTTGCCTCGCCTGGGCCTGGTGCTGCTGTTCCTGAGTCTTATAGCCCTGACTTCCCACCCGGCAGAACACTTTGCAGCCGGCGGAGATTTCCCAGCCAGGCGGCCTCCCCTCACTGTCGCCCAGGACTCTTGTAGGCGCAAGAGACCAAACTGAAAACAGCTGAAATAAAAGGATTCGGTTGTGGACTCGGGCTGGACCCTAGGGCTCATGGACCCTAGGGCTCATGGACGTCCCGGACACACCCTCTCTCCATCCGTCTCTGTCTCGCTCAGTCTTGCCTCCCCTTGAATGGGCTTCATTCTCGGGTGGACTCTCTCCACATGGTGGCCACGTGCCCTGGGAGTCCCAGGCTCACACAGCTCTTAGTGTCTGATTTCAGGGGACAGCATACGTCTTCTTTCAGCAAAAGCTCAGGGGGTGGACTCCCATGGGTCCCCAGGGTGCGTGAGCTCAAGGGATGCAGTGCCCTGATTGCCAGGCACCTCTGGGACCTGCCATTGGAGCCAGGAAGGAGTCAGAGCTACTAATCACGTGGTCTGTAGGGGGTGGGGGTTGCGTTAGCTGCTATTGGCTGAGGGAGGGCAAGGGTAGACAGGACCCCCAGAGTTTGGTGAGCATGGGAGCTGGGGCTCAGAGTATGGGCTGCCAGGGCAGGCAGGGTGTGGCAGGGGCGGGCAGGTGAGTGGGTGCTCTAAGGACCCATTGGCGGGTGGGGCCTTTCCAGTCCCTTTCAAATCACCCCTGCAAGAACGAGGGGGGCCAGCTCCACCTGCTGGATAGCTAGTCCCACACTGCCTCAGTTTCTCTTGCTGTACCATTCCTGCGGTATTCTGGGCTCCCTTCCGAGGGACTAAACTTCTTCCATCGTGCAGCTCTGGACTTCAGGAGTTCCGTCAATGCTAATTTAAGGGAGCGGAGGTGTGAGACGCGGGGGTGGGGTGGGTGGGGGGAGGGTGGGAGCTGAGAAGCCAGGACGACAAGCTCGGTGCTGCCACTTACCAGAAAACCGTTTCCCAGCGTGGTCAGAGGCAGGACTGGAAGGGCCCCAGCAGAAGCCACGTGTATGAGTTAGGACTGATGATCACAAGGGACAGACATCTCAGCTCAACTCGCTTAGGTAAGAACGGGGAGTTATCGTGAGGACACTAGGGTGTTTGGGCCCTGCTCTGTAGGGCTAGAAAGACCCCCTTAGGAGTCTTTCGCTGTTTTTTATTCTTGCTTCTGTGCGCCCACTTCATGAGCCAAACTCCTCCCCCCCCACAACCTCCCCATCATGGATGGCGTAGCAGCCATCTGCTGACAAGTTTTACAGTCACTAGAAAAATACCTCTGCCTCTCTGGCCTGAAATGCAAATGCGCCTGGGGAGAGATTCATCGGCTCATCTTAGGTCAGGTGCCCACTTCCCATTTTAAAACAATCACTCAAGGCTGGGACAGGATCTTATGCGTGGTCCAGTTTGGGTCAGGGCCCACTTGGACCAACATGACCTGGGCTCAGGTCATCACAGAACAAGGCAGCTTTCTTGGGATGTTGTTGGGGGAAAGGCAGGGGTCAGAAAGAATGATGTAAACTGCTCCTCCACCCCCAGCCCAAACACACCAAACAGACCCACCCTACCAGTGCTGGTGGATTGGACTTGATCGCTGAGCTGGGGAGGGCCTCGAGCTAGGTCTGGCCTGCAGCCAAGTCTGGTTTGTCCAATACGATGTTTTGGAAAAAAAAAATGCAAATTAGTTGGCAACATTTAAAAGACAGGAGATTTCACATGAACATTCCTTTTTCAGACTTCTCTTTGAAAATAAAAATTCTAGCCACGCAGTCTGGAGTGTGAATGCGTTCAAGGTTACGAGCAGGGAGGATGTTGACCGTGACCTCCCCAAGGCCTCTGCAGGAGTCTTCCTCCCCAGAGAACTGCCTCTGTCCAAGGGGCTGGGCTGCTGAGGAGGGGTCTGAGGCTCAGAGAGGGTGAGGGATCTGCCCAAGCCTTCTGCTCTCAAACCTGGGTTCTTTCTTAATCTTCTCCCCAGGGCTTGTGACATAAATGTTTATTTACGTCTGCTCTTCTCATAAAGGACCCAAGGTTTCGGTTCAAGTAGCCCCATACATGGGTGTGAGAAGGAAATATACCGACTCTTCACTCCCACTATAAAACTATTACTTGTCTCTGAGCTTCCTGGCAGCCAGAGAGAAAGAGGAAACACAAAGAGGCTATTTTATTTGTGTTATGTGATAGAAGAGAGAGATCGACTCTTCATAAAAGACGAATTTTCTCATTTTAAATATTAAAAAGAAATGACTCAAATGGGATGTTAAGGGCAACACAACAGACTGTCCTCAGCAATTTTTATAAGGAGGAGGATTGACCCAGCTGGCAGAGCCTACAGAAACAGGCTAGTGCACATGAAAGGAGATTTTTTCACCTGCCAGGGCATGCCAGCGGACTGTACTGGGAACAACTTGAGGTTAGGGCCTGACAATAGTAAATCCTATAAAATTATGTGTTTAAATTGTGTGTCTTTGGGCAAGTTTCCTCAGCTCTCAGGCGTACAACTGAACTCACCGAGCAGTCCTGGGTGCCAGGCACTGAGAATCCAGATAAATACCCACAGCCAGTGCCTAGCATTGTGCTCGGCTCACGTCATGTTCTCTGTAGAGAGAGCTGGCTGTTTTTCCCCATCACGCCTGCCCTGCCTGCTTCGGCAAACGTCAAAGGAGGTAGTCGGGAAGAAAGTGCTGTGTAAATGCTGTGTGTCATACAGCTAGCTTCTTGAGTCCCACAGAGGGGTGTCACGTACTTGCTCCATCCCAGCGGTAGGCCTGGCATCAAGAATGTAAAGACAGGATGTGGTTCTTTAGTGTAGCGGTTAGCCCGTCTGCTTTACACGCAGAAGGTCCTGGGTTCATGCCCCAGTGGCACCACGGTCCACGGTCTACGGCCATGCCGCCCTGAACAAACCCGACGTCTGATCTTGGAAGCTAAGCAGGGTTGGGCTTGGTTGGTACTTGGATGGGAGACCACCTAGGAAGACCAGGTGCTGTAGGCATAAATCATCATCATAATAAAATGCAAACACAGAGAAGACACAGCCCTGAATCAAAAGAGCTGAAAAATGGGACAGACAGACAGATGTGTAAAGAGACAAGTCACAAAACTGTAATTGCAGCAAGAGATGCATCTACGAGAAGCTGAAAACAGAACTGAGGCGGCGCCCGCGTCTTGGGGAAGGGGCTTGTCAAGAAAGGCTTCCTGGAGGACTTAACTGCCGCGCTGGGTTTTGAAGGCTGAATAAGAGTTTTCCCTGTAAGGAGAAGGGGAACTGACAAGTGCAACGCTATGGAGGCTGGAGACAACCTCGTCCTTTCTAAGAACGGTGAGTGGGGTCATGTGGGTGAAGCACAGAATGCCGCTGAGTAAGTAGTGGAAGGGGAGACCGCACAGCCAGAAAGTGGTTTTTCAAGTAAGCGTTATTTCCGGAGAGAAAACCTGTTGGCCTTCCATTGCCACCTCCTCCAGGAAGCCTTTCTTGACCCCACTGGCAGCTTTCTCCATTCCAGTACTAATCTTGTGTAGTGATTTTGTTCACATGTCTGTGGAGAGCAGCGGTAGCAGCTCCTTGTCTCAGCCCGCTGCCTGCCTGGCACTGGGCAGGGCCTCCATGAAAGCATGCTTGTTGGATGAATGGGGCCGGTTTCTTTGGAAGTCTTGCCAGAGGCTACCCGTCTGCTTAGAGACTAAGATTTTAGAGAGGCTTGAAGGCTTCCTGGGGGGTCAAGCTGTTGTGCAGGGGTTTAAAATGCCTTGAGAGGTTTTGCCAAGTCCGGGGAGCTTTTCTTTCCCACCATCTGAGAGCTGTCAGGATATGGTGGGTGTGTCTGGGCCAAGCCCAGAACAGGGGGAGAGAAGGCGGGAATGTGCAGGGTCCCTGTGTAGGAATGGCTGCAATGTTCTGACTCTAGCCCCGGCGGGGGGTGGGGGTGAGGGGTGGTAGCACAGGCTAGTCATTGTTCCACCCTCTCAGTTTTCCACTCTGGTGGAGCGGGAAGGGCTTGGGAAGGCTGAGAGACTAGCTTTGGGAGGACCCCAGGGAGGGGGGCAAAGCCCCTCTGCCCCACCCCATAAGGTGGGAGGGGCTCAGAATTTGGATCCCGGAGGCCTGGGTGTCCAGCTGCTGATTCACTGTACAAACCTTGCCAAACCCATTTCCCTCTCTGTACCTGCAGGTGTAAACAGCTGGCATTGATGCCAAAGTCACAGGACATCATGAGGGTAAATAAAAAAGGCAATTGGAATTACAAGGCAACAATTTTAATGGCTAACGGGGTGTGAGCTCATCACGCCCCTTACTGCATTCTTGCAACCACGTGGGTCGGCAGTTCTGTTCACCAAATATTTCTGGTTCTTGGGAGGGTCGCACCCCCCATGGCTTCCTCGTGTTGGGTGGGTCATGCGACTAGTTCTTGCCAGTCAGTTATGATCGGACGTGAGTCCAGGCCAAAGCATTTCTTAGCTAGTGTACGATTCAGCTCTCTCCCCTTCCTTCTGTCACGATGGCCAGTGGCCCCTGAAGGTGGCTGCTGGGTCCCAGAGTGAAGATGACATGGAGTAGAGCCTCAGCTGAATCAAACCACAGTGGACATGAGGCATGAGTGAGAAATAAACTCTTCTTGTTTTCAGCCCCTGGCTTTTGGAATTGTTACTGCAGCCTAACTGAACCCATCTGACTGACATAGATTCCATTTTACAGATGAAGAAATGGGAGCTCGGAGGGATTGTGACTTGTTTAAAGTCACACAGCTGTAACAAACCCAGCTGTGCCACTTATCTGGGAAGCCACTACGATGATTTTTTGCTTGGTTGGAGGTCTGTCCTTTGAGGCCACTTCCGGTCCTGTCAATCCGTTGGTGGGGAAAAAACTGTGTGCAGACAGGAGGAGGTCATTACCACTTTGGGCCACTAGAGGGCAGCTGAACCCAGGCCTGCAGTAATTACTGGGTAGACAGTGTCCTTAAGGCCCCTCAACACAGAGGAGAGAGCTGGGTGGATGGGCAGGGGGAAAAGAGATGAATGAGGACTCATTCTTTCTTCTGAAGGCCTTAACAGCCTGGCAGGGAGCGAGATGGAGGAATTCTAGATCTTCAAGCTGGAATAAACCATATGAGGGCATCTGGTCCCTACTTGAAAAAGCACCTGAGGCCCAGAAAGGCAAGTAATCTGACAGAAGTTGCACAATGAGTTGTTGGCCAAAGTGAGGAGAGGACCTAGGGCCTTGACTTCAGCTCGGAGTTTCTGCATCTTGGAGATAACGCAGCGTAGTGGTGGGTGGCCAGTAAGGTTGCCCCTGCCCAGTCTGGCCAGGCAGGACGTGCTGTCTCTCCTCCGACCTCTCAAGTCAGGCTGGTCTTCAGGCCTCAAAGCCAGGGAAGGAGGAACTCCAGATGGCTCCCCTCCCCCATCCACTGGACAGCCAGCCGGTTGCCTCGGTAACCAGAACACAGCCAAGTTTAAAAACCTATAGCTCCACCAGGAGAGAATGAATAAAAAACCCAGGAAAGTCCTAGATCCACACATTCACGATTTATTCATTCATTCATCAATTCATTGATTCTATAGAAATTTACTGAGGCTGATTCTTGCCAGGCCCTTGGGACCCAGAGAAGTATAAAATCCCAGCCCTTCAGAACTGTGCTATCCAATCAGCTAGCCACTAATTAAAATTAAATAAAATAAGCAATTCAGTCCTTTGGTCACTGTAGCCACATTTTAAGTGCTCGATAGGTGCCTGTGGCTCGTGGCTATCGCATCGGATGGCACAGATATAGAACGTTTCCATTATCACAGAAAGTTCTATTGACCGACGTGGCTCAGAAGCTCACTCGCTAAGGAGAGCAGCACACAGGAGAGATCAGACCAGACAATACTCGTCAGCGAAGAGCAGGTGACAAGGTGAAGATTAAAGGAGATGCCAGGAAAATGTGTAGCCTAGTTCTCGGCTCAGGGTGAGTGCTGGGAGGGAGTCGCCTACTGTCACTGTTGTATCATGGTTACTGTAAGGGTGTTTGCACACTCGTCTTTCTGAGCTGACTGAGAGCTCCTTCCGGCCCTGGCACTTGGTAGGTGTCCAGCAGACGGTAGCAATTATTTTCGCCATCTTTTATGATTGCTATTGCTGTGATAGAGGCTGACGAGCGTGCGCAGCTCAGGCCCACAATGCCAGAGCCAGGCTGGGTGGCCTCGTGGGTCTCCACAGTCCCAGGACTGGGTTCTCTTCGCATCCTCAGGGCCTTCGTACAGGGCCCAGCTGAAACAAACAAGGGCTCAGGGAATAGTCGTTGAAGCAGACAGTCCCTCCTCTTAACCTCCAGAAACTTTGGCTTGCTTGAGGAAAGACCTCAGGTACCAGAAGGGTAAGATGAACTGAGGGTCGCGGAACTAAACAGGGTATGGAGGCAATGCGGAGGGAAAGCAGAGGTGAGGCGGGCTCTGGGAGCCCTTGGGTGTGGCCATATTTGGAGTGTCCCCCTTCTCACTGGTGGCATCTCTCCAGGGCTCAGAGTCTGTGGGTGACAGAGCAGATTTTAGGGGGGCAGGCAGCAGGGCACCATGCCCCAGATGGCCTTGACTCCAGGGCAGCCCAGCCTGGCTGTTATGAGCCTGCCCTGGCCCTTTGGGATTCCAGAGGCTCAGAGCAGCCATTCACTGCCACCCACTCCTGAGAAGCCGGCCCCTCCCTGCCCCAGAGCTCAGCCCAGCCGGGGATGTAGCTGGTGGGATAGGTCAGGAGCGGACTGGGCCCTCAGCCTGGGGACTGTGGCCTGAAGGCTGAGTGGAAGCCCGTGAGGGGACCACAGGGACGAGGCCCCTGAACTGGTTGCCATGGCCACACTTGGAGTACAGAAGAGGTGAGGGGCCTGCACCAGCCTCAGCTTCCCAGACTGGGGACCACTGGACTTTTCTTGTTTTCTAGGCAAGGTAGGTGGGTATTTGCGTGTGTCCAGGGGATGGGGAGGAGAGATAGGACCAAAGGATGGATGAGAGTGGACGCGTAGTGACGGACCGGGGATCTGATGACATTAGAACAAACAGGTCTCAGAATTCCCAGCCAAGAAGCCTGCTCCCTGTGTGTGTATGCACGCGGGGGTAGATGCTTGCGGTTAAGCTCAGGTGAAGGTATGTGCGCCCGGGGAACGTGTGGTTGTGAGTAAGGGCAGGAGGGCAGGGCTGCCAAGTGGGGAGGCGATGGAGGCTGGCACAGCCTTGGCTACAAATATGTGGCTGGAGAGGGATGAGGGGCTGGGACGCCACTGTGAGGATGGTGAAGACCGCCTGCTCCAGACCTTCAGGACTCGGCTATAGGATCACCCCCCTCTCCCGTGAGCCCCGCTTGCCAGCCCTGGCCTGCCCCGCCCCCGACTATCAAGTTCCAGCCTACAGTGCTGAAAGCAACAGAAACAGCTTTGTTCCAGAGGGCGAGTTACATGGAGGCCAGAGTGTGCACCAGCCGGCCACCACCGGGAATGGCTCATCCACACAGATCGCCAGCCAGAGGCCCCGCCCCTGCCCCGCCCCCCACCGCAGGAAACCCCGTTGCTTCTACCGCTGCGCTTTGCGGTTTCTCCAGCCCACGGTGTTTCCGCAGCATCCTCGACTCACCTCCTCGCCTCCATCCTGCTCCCCTCCCATTCCTCCATCGCACTGCCCCAGAGGGACCGTTCTCACTTGCTTGCAGGTCGCCGGGGTCATCTTCCCGGGCCTGAGCACTGCTGTGGCCTGGCCTGGGCCCCGTGCACCTGCAGCCTCGTCTCCCCTGTTTTCCCAGACACAGCCTAGAAATCCTTATGGTGGATTTTCAGAAAGATGCCACACTCCTCACTTTTGGGCCTCCCGTGTGACTTACCCCAACCCAGGCCCAGCCTCCCTGCTCTGATACCAAAGACTGAGCTAATGCTTCGCCCTTCACGCTCGCCTCTGACGTAGCCCCGCCAGCTTCTCCGCGTGGTAGGTTCCCCTGGAGCATCAGCACTGGACTCCTTCGCTGGACAGGGGTCCTCCTGCACGCACTTGTTACTTCTCCATTTACGCCCCACCTTCTCTGGGGTCCTCTTCAGCTCTAGTTCCAGTTCCGGCTCCAGCAGCGGGCGGACCCAGGGCCCTTTCCCAGTTCCGGGCAGGAACTCCAGATGCAGACCCTGTCCCAAGCCAAACTGCTCATCCCTCAGCCTCCTACCTGGATGCCTGACTCCTATTTTGGCTGTTGTCGGTGGGAACCCAGAGCCCTCTGGCCCCTTCTAGAAGAGACAGAGGTAGATAAGCTTCCGATAGCTGCCATCCTTCTCCAGGGTTCCTGAACACGTGTATGTGACCCCCCGGAGCTGTCCTCAGAGGACAGGCCACACTCAGGCCCAAGCAAAAGGAGAGGTACTTCCCCCCCGCCCCCAAGTTCCTTCATGCCGGGGGCAGCCTGTTCGCTGAATGCCGCCACTGTCGGAACGCTTTTCCACACCCATCCGTGAGATACCTGGGTGGGTATGCGTGTGAGAGGGCCCATGCACGCAAGGTGGGTGTAGGTATGGAACAGGAGCCACAGGAGGACTGGAGGAAGGGACACGTGTACTTGACCGAGGACTTGACGGTCCCCTAAACGAGGCCCCTTCAGACCTAGCGGTGCTACCTGCTGGTCAGGAGAGGGAGGGCTGGCACTTCTAGGCCGGAGGACCTCACCCCTGCTTGTCCCCTTCTCTCTGCTGATTGCCTCAGGGGAAGAAGAAAGACCTGGATGGACCACGACTTTGAGATGCAGCCGCACGAAGCCCCGGGGCCTGGAGCCTGCTTCTCCCACAGTCGCCTGCTGGGGCACCCTACCCGCCCCTCAAAGCTCCCTGGAGGGGCGTCCCCTCTCATCCCTGTCCTCAGGAAGACCATCCGTCTGGATGCCTTCTCCCAAAGCCACATCCCACAGGCCTCCGGCCGACCAGGCCTTGGAGCCAGGACCCAGAGCATGCCCCCGCAGGAGACGGGCGACAATCTTCCCCACAGGAAGCTCAGCTCTATCTCCTTGACACTCCGTCAGAACAGCCAGGCATGGCCCCTACCTCCTCACTGGGAAGAGGCACCCACCCTGGGCAGGGAGGCTGCCACCCATGGAAGAGAAAGGCTGCCCACTGGGGATTCGCCTTCTTTGACACTGGTGCCAGGGGGCAGGGTCCGTGCCGAGGGCCCAGGGACCCCGGGTCTGGCCAAACCCGGCAGGGTGCCTGTGGTGGAGAAGCCCTTGGTGAGTTCTTACCTGGCCCTACCTTTCCAATCTCGATTAGCCCAGAAGCTGCCGGGCCCCGCAGTGGGTCAGGGGCACCCTGTCCCAATGACTGCCCACGTGCCTACCAGAGCTTCCCCAGGAAGAGGCAGGACTCGATCCAGGGGCATCCCGAGACCCCGGCTGCATCTCCAAAGGGGCACCCCAACCATGAGGCCTGCGATGGCCATGGATTTGGCTAATCTGGAGACGATGAGGCCAGGCACAGACAGACATTTAGCCATGATGGCCGCCAACAGACCTAGCTTGCCTGTCACCTTAGCTACACCAAACACGTCCCGACTGGACACAGGCACAGAGTTCCCTGCTCTGGTTACCAAACTGGGCACAGCCAGGCGGGGCCTGGTCAAGGATGTGGTAGCCCCAGACCCGGTCAAGCTGGGCACAGCCATAACTACAGCAGGCACAGCCAAACCACATTCAGCTCCGGGGGCTACAACCGTGGATCTGGCAGCCCCAGACCTGGTCAAGCGGGGCACGGCCAGCCTGGACCCAGCCCTGACTTTGGCGGGAGCGAATCTAGCCAGGCTGGACATAACTATGGATTCTATTGCTTTGGACACAAGCAGACTGGGCACAGCCATGGGTTTGGTTGAGCCGGCCACCCTAAATCCAGCCACTGGGGAGACCACAATGGACAGTGACATTAACCTGACCACATCGGACAATACCTCCTACCCACTGACGTCAAGCAGAAGCACAGACTCAGCCCTGGACCATTCTACAGCAGATGCTGCCACAGACCTGGCCAGAGAAACCAAAGGTAAATGCAAAGAGCTTGGCTGGGCGTGTGCCGGGCTGCTGCCGGGGGTGGTGGTGGTGGTGGCTGGGCCTGGAGATGGATTATACGTGGATAGGGTGGAAGGGGAGGGGGGACTCTAAGGTCAGAGTTGAATGTGCTGGGGGAAAAGTAAAAGGGGTCGAAGGGCAAAACACGGGGTGGGGGGGGCGGGGACACGCCCTGAGGCGGGTCCTAGCCTGCCAGTCAGAGGTCAGGCTAAGGGAAGTCAGCAGAAGGAAGGGCTATAGGTGTCACTTGTGGGGAGCCATTATGCTGAGTCCTTCCATTAGCATCCTCAGGCTTGTCTCAGTGTTCCCTGAAGCACTGGAATAATCAGGTGGTTTATAGGTGAGTCCAGCTTTAAAGCAAAGCGTCTCTGTGAAAATACAGATCAGCACTTCAATAAGAGGTGATCTAAGAGTCGTCGCTGCTCTGCTCCTCTAATTGTGACTACTGACCTCACCTGAGAATTTCTAAGTCATTCACATTCAGCCTTTCAGGAAGATATCTGTTGCTTAAAAGGTGCCTCATCCAAAATTCTTTCTTGGTCCCCCACCCCCAGCCCTTCAGTCCTGAAAGGCGAGTTGGAGACTTGTGTATATGGAAGTCCTACCCGGAACTAAAAATAGGTAAACACAGAACTAGATGTTCGTTTGGCCTCAGAGAGGCTGTGACATGCCTCAAGTCATGTAGCTGGTTGGTGGCTAATAGTAAGCTAATAGGAACTCAGATCTTAAAATTCTCCTTCCCAACATTTCCAAGGCTCAGAGAGTCTGGATTTGGCAGCTGCTTGAAAAGCACCCAGTCCCATGCCCTCACTGGGGCTCCGGGTGTCGGACCCCTTCCCATCGCACCGCACACCCAGTCTGGGGGAGCTTGCCCCTGCTCTGTCGTCATACCTCCCTGTGACCTCAGTGCTCCCTCCGTCTTCAGCCGAGCCCTTCTCCTGAAATGAAGGTGTGGACAGCTAGCCCAGGGCCGGACTCCCTCCCCGCCCCCCACATCTCTCAGGCATGCCCAGAAGCACGCCCTTTCTTCCTGACCTGACCCCTGCCCTCCCCGGACTCAGTCTCTCAGCCGCGGGCACCGCCACACCGGAAACCTGGGTATCTTCCTCCTCTTTCTCTCGCCTTCGTCCCATACAGTCTATTTTGAACTCTGCTGATTTACCTCAACTGTCCCCTCCTCTCCATGCCTCTGCCCTGTGATGCCACAGCCCTCCCCCAGGGCTCTCCC
>NW_011888926.1:1455339-1457455 GCF_000151845.1 Pteropus vampyrus | reverse complement strand
GGCGCGGCCGGGCCACGGGCCGGGCGGGTGGGCGGATAGCACGGAGGGGCGAGGCCCGGCTGCAGGGGCCGCTCGGCCCAGAAGGAGCCCGCGCCCCGCTCAGCCTTGCAGCCCCGCGCCCTGAGCATCTCCCGGGAGGAACGGAGACAAAGGAGGATTCATGTCCAAAGGTAGGGCGGCTGGTCGGGCTACCCGCGCCCGCCGGGAGGAGGCTGCGGCCCCGAAAAATCCCGGCTGGAGGTGCCACCTGGGGGAGGGTTGCTGCGCCGAGGAGCCCACGCACGGTGACATATGCACGGATACAACGCGCACACGGTGGCACACACCCCAAGATATGCAAGCTCTGAGAAATGCACCCACGGGAACGTGAGGAGATAGAGACCCACGGACGCACAAGCGGGGACCCATGTGCACAGAAAGCCCCACACTGGAGCGCACCAAGATCCGCGCCCACATGCCCACCACGCACAGGTATCAGGGCCACCTACCACCAGATAAGAGACCTGTGCGCTGACACATAGACCCCTTCCCCCACACACAGACAGGCACCAGCTGGTGGTCTCCAAGGGAACTCGTTGGCCTCCAGAGGACTGGGATGGGGGGAGGGGGTGTCCCAGGGCCTTTTGCTCCTGACAGTGGGAAAGGACCAAGATATCTTTTGTGATTCTTCTTCTGAGAGCAGGGCCTGGGGCTGGGGTTGCCTGGAATTGCCTCTGCCGGTGGGGCTGGAAGGCTGCTAGGGTCTGGGGAAGATCTGCAGCTCAGGAATGAAGGAAGAGCCTCCCCACCCCCCACCCCACTAAGCCAAGGAAGCAAGTGCTATTCTGGAAAGGTCTCCTTCCCCTGCTGCCACCTTCCCAACTGAGGGGCGGGTGTCCCTGGGTGGGACAAAGACAAAGCCATTCATTTTCCTGTTAAAGGAAGCACCAGAGTCCTTGCTTGGCATGGGGATGGGGGTGCTGTTTCTGTGGGGGACTCAGCCAGAGGGAAGAGTCAGGTGGACAATGCCTCTCCCTGGAGCACTGGTAGTGCAGGTGGCTCCTGGCAGGGGGCCTGCAGACAGATCCCCTCTCTCCAGGGCCCTAGGAGAGCTGAGAGCCTAGGAGGGACCCCAAGGACTGTTTGGGCAGGATGGCATACTTGAGCTACATCCTGCTGTGATCCCATCCTGAGCTCTTCCCCACCTTTGAGGAGCCCCCTCCAATCCTTGTTGTGGGGGAGGGGCAGGTCTCTTAACAGCGTCTACCCCCTTGACTGTGGTCTGCACCAGAGCTGTTTGCTGGCTGGGGGTCAGCTGTTCTGCCAGGGGAGCAGTCTCTGAGGGAGGAGAAAGGTGATGGTCTGAAGGGACACCTGCTTCTCAGCGAGGCATTCATTCATTCATTCATTCATTCTTCATTCATTCATTGCCAAGTGCCTGTGTTATGCTAGGTATATGGGGGCCCAGAGATCAATATGACATGGCCTCTGCCCTGAAGAAGGGTGACAACTAGCACATGTTCAGTGCCAGGTAATTTATGTCCATGCTTTTGTTTAACCTTCGCAGCAACCAGGCAAGGTAGGTACCATCCTCATTTTCCTGAGGAGAACACTGAGGCTCACAGACGTCACCCAGCCAGGAGTCAAGCCCTGAGCCAGATGCCCATTGCGGGTTGGCAGGTAGGACCAGAGAGGCTGTAGGAGCAGATGATGGAGCTACAGAATTCAACTCCAGAGCGGCATTTGTCCTGTGCCCTGGAGGTCTTTGTATCCTTGGCAGGCACCCTCACCAGCCAGTGAGCCCTTGTGGGCAATGACCTTGTCTGGGGTCCAAAAGCGTCCTTGACATTTAATCTAGGGTTTGGCTAGAGTAGGCTCCCATTCGACAGCATATGAAGAGACTTGGAAGGGATGGAGTGAAAGAATGAGCGAATGAATGAATGAATGAATGATACAAGTACCAAGGTGTTCAGGGGGCCGTGGTAGCACAGAGGAGGGGCATCACCAGATGGGAAAGCAGATGGCGAGAGGAGAGCCGGGGCTCCAGTGCACAAGTGTCTTCCAGCAAAGGCTGTGACCCAGCGACCCGCTGTAGGCTGCATTTCTGTGGTGGTGGGTGGTGGTCGTTAGCCTGTAA
>NW_011888926.1:1436481-1453899 GCF_000151845.1 Pteropus vampyrus | reverse complement strand
ACCCATGATCTGCCAGACCCTGGGGATGCTTACCTTTCTCCACTGGAGAAGGGGTGTTTGTTCCTCAGCCTCCCCTTCCTTCTGCCGCCCGCCATCCCAAGAACACACTGTATCACCTCTGGCAAGTGACTGCCCCCACCTGGGCCTCATCCTCTACCCGCTGCTCAAAAGGGGAGACTTATTCCTCCCACAGATTCAGAATAATGGCTATGAGGGTATCTGGGGTTCCTCAGGGCACAGACTTCCCAACTTTGCAGTGGTGCTTGTGGAACTTTGGGGACACCGAGGCTGGAAGACAGGAGTGACGCTCACTCTGCAGAGAGGAAGTAGCCCTATTTGCTTCTAAAAGACAAAGCAGCTGAGGACAGTGACAGTCAATAGATATTAGGTCCACCTCCTGACCGGTCGTGGCCCTCTGGGGAGGCGTGACTCGGGTTGGAATACCTTGAGATAGCTCTCAGATCAGTGGTTCTCCAGTAGGCCCACAGGGACGCTTGGCACTGTCTAAAGATATTTTTGGTTGTCCTAACTGGGGGCTATTACTGGCACCTAGTAGAGGCCAGGGATGCCACTAAACACCCTACAATGCACAGGACAGCCGCCCACAATAATTGCCCAGCCCAAAGTATCAGTAGTGCCGAGGTGGGGAGACCCCTGGGTTAGACCACAGATGTACTTGGGAGCAGTGACTGCCTTTGAAGTGGCCCTAGCAACTGGACAACCTGGGTTCTGGTCCAGATCCTGCATCTGACTTGCTCTGTGTTCTTAGGCAAGTCCTTCCTCCAGGCCTCAGTCTCTTCATCTGTGAAACGAGGGACCTGTACCAGATGACATCTAAGGTCCTTCCAGGCCCAACTCTGTATAATTCTGTATCAGGAGGATAACACTGTGGCTTCCATGTGACCTCTGCAGCCCACCCCTCCCACCTTGGCCTTGCAGGGCTCCCAGAGACCAGGACGGACGCAGCCATGTCAGAGCTGGTGCCTGAGCCCAGGCCTAAGCCGGCAGTGCCCATGAAGCCCGTCAGCATCAACTCCAACCTGCTGGGCTACATCGGCATCGACACCATCATCGAGCAGATGCGCAAGAAGACCATGAAGACCGGTTTCGACTTCAACATCATGGTCGTCGGTATGAAAGGCTGTGGGGTCTCTGGAGGCCCTGGTGGTGGGCAGCTCTGAGGCTCCCAATTCTCTCCGAGGATGACCTCAGTCCTGGCTCCTCTAGGATGAGCTCTTTCTAGAAGGGAAGATTTCACTGTGCTGATCACACAGGCCTGACCCCCTCCACCCCTCAAAACTGGCTGATCCAAGGGTGGGAGCTGTGGGAGGATAGGCAGCCCAGCCCCATCACCATCTGGGTGTACACAAGCTTCAGCCATGCTCAGCCTGCTTTCCGGTGTGTGGCTTGGGGGAGTCATCAGTGTCCTTCCCCACCTTCGAGAGCTGGGGGCAGGATCAGATGGAGTAGGGTCTTATTGGTGACCTTCTGTAGTGCTTTAAAGCTTAGAAAGGATTTCCAGGATACTGATCGGTCACTAAGTAGTGTCACCAGGTCACAGAATATATGAGCAAGAAGGGACCTTTGTCCTGTCTCAGTGAGATATTCACTCAGTTGCTGGTACAGGGATCTAGGCATATTCCTTCTTTCTTCCTTTTTTATCCTCCAACCCATCAATCATCGAGTCCTGTCAGTTTTACCTCGTAAATATCTCTCAAGCCTGTCCCGTTCTCTCCATCTCCACTGCTACTACCCTAGACCGAGCTAGGTCCCTCACCCGGATCACCACGGCCACCTGACTCAATGCTGCTCAAAGGAGCTGGGCCAGAGTGCGCATCATCTGGAAAGTCTTGCTATAAAATAAAAATCAGCTAAATTAAACAGCGTGCTTAGGGACACAGTAGATTTCTTATCTCAAGATCCAGTGGCAAATGGTTCATGGACACTGGCCACAGGCCACACTTGGAGTGATACTGACCCTCCTTCCATCTCCTTTCCCCTTCAATCTATTGTCTACTGGTACATGAATAATTTTTCCAACCTGCAAAACTCTTCAAGCTACCCATCAATAAGCGTAGGGGTTTATGCTCCTTGTCTGGCTTGGTCCCTACCTCTGAGCCTTTACATATACTGTTCTCTTTGTCTAGCACCCTCTTCCAGCTTCTCGTGGGTCCTTTGAAGTCACTCTTCAGGCTTCAGCTTAATTATTGTTTCTTCCTGGAAGTCCTCCTCGATCCCAGAGAGACTGGATTAGGTCCCCTTAAGTATGATGTTAGAATAACACCCTACGGTTATCTCTTTCACAGTGATTATGGCAGCATCCTGTGGTTGCCTGCTTACGTTTTGGCCTCCCTCACACTAAATGGCCCCTTGAGGGTGAGAACAATGTCTCGCTCACCACTCTACCTCCAGTTCTAACATAGCACAGACACTCAAGAATACTTAATGAACAAATGACCTTAGAAAACGTCCAGACCAAGAATGGTGAGTGTAAGACCTGTGGGCCACCTCCGTCCCCAGCAGCGCCATGGCAGACACTACCGATCGGCCATGTCACGTGATCAGTACTGAGCCCAGATGTAGCCTTTTTAACATACTGGGCTAGGTGGCTACTACGAGTCGATCAGTGGGAATGAGAAATGTAGCTTATTTGTCATCCCTGGGCTCATCCAGTTCCCTCCCTCCTCACAGTGTCAGTAAAGAAACTGAGGGGCAAACTTGGCTAGTCTTGGCGTTCAGGGCAACAGCTCTTGTCCCCCTGCCTGGACCTATTCCTAATCTGCCACAAGAATGCTCTAGACCAGCGCTTTCGACTTTACTGTCTGCACGATTCATCCAGAAGTCTTATTAAAATGCAGATTCTGAATCACAGGGCGGGAATGGCACCTGGCATCCTGCATTTCCTACCAACATCCAGGTGATACTGATGCCAGCCATCAGTGGCAAGGTTGCCGCGTGATTCTTGTGCGCGTTAAAGTTTGAGAAGCACTGCTCAGACCGGTGGTTTTTCACACGCCTTTTAGTTGTGGAACTCCTTCTCGGAATGAAATCTGTAGCGGTGTGTGTGTAAAACCAGTCAAAAGGCAGCCGTCGTGAAGGAGGTGGAGGCGAGGGCTGGTCCTGTCCGCCTGGCTTCCTCCTGTCACAGTGCCCTCTCGGGCGTTTATCTCCTCCACAAGACGCTAACTGCTACGCTAGAATAAAGACTGGCCATGGGGCCAAGAGGGTCCTTGGGTTCGAGTCCTGGTCTTGCATTTATGAGGTATGTTACCTTGTACATATTTTACGTTAGGTGGACGTCAGTCTTTCCAGGACCACTTCGACTGGGGAAAAAGCCAGCGTTGCCGAGGGATTCGCAGGGCTGATATAAGGCGCATTTTGCTCACTTGTGAAAGGACACACACGCTGAGGCCGTATCAGACCGCCAAGTCATTCTGTCGTGACTTTTAGTATTATTAAAGACTAAAAACTTAAGCAAGGACAAAACAGAAAACCGCCACCCTAGACAAATGCAGAGGTTGTCCCCTTTCTCAATGGTCCTGGGGCTCCAGGAAAGCGAGATTGTAGAATCCCACCGGTTTGCCCCAGTCTTCCCTCTCTCAAGAAACCATCCCCACCTGCCTGCTGTCCCTGGTCAGTCCGTCCCTTCCCCAGTGGTCATCAAACAAGGGCCTGGGTCACAGCTCTAGAATTCTGTAAGGTCGTGGGAGAGAATCAGGCTCAGACTCAGACATGTGGGTCTTTCTGCCTCTCGCCCTCCTGTCTTGCTCAGGTCAGAGTGGACTGGGCAAGTCAACACTGGTCAACACACTCTTCAAATCCCAAGTGAGTCGCAAGGCCTCCAGCTGGAACCGGGAGGAGAAGATCCCCAAGACCGTGGAGATCAAGGCGATAGGGCACGGTGAGGATCAGGCGGGACCTCGGGCATTGGTCAGAGGGGCCTCTGCCACAAAGGGGGAAGAATGGGGCTTGCGGGGGAATGAGGCGAATGAAAGGCAACCTCAAGATAGAATAGAATTAAGCCCTAAACTCTATGGAGCCAACTCCTTACACTCCGCGTCCAGAAGGGGGATTAAGTGGGGCTCAAGCCGGACGCAGAATGGGTGGGATTTAGACAGGCAGAAAGAAGTACGGAAGGTATTCCAGGTACAGGGAACAGCATGAACAAAGGTGCTGAGGTGGAGAAGACCCTGAACTTGACTTTTCTAATAATTGGTCCTGCAGAAGGAAGGAGCCTGGGTCTCCCTGGCTGGTAGGCAGTGGGGAACCTGGCATCACCCGGAAGAGTGACCTCTTTGGTGCCTTTTCTGTTAACTCTCCAGTGATAGAGGAAGGTGGTGTCAAAATGAAGCTGACTGTCATCGACACCCCTGGCTTTGGAGACCAGATCAACAATGAAAACTGGTATGTGTGTGCATGTGAGATTTCTACCCGAAAGCCTGCAAGGAAGCTACCGAACGCAGTGCACGTTTGTTCACGTTGAGGGCCGTCGCACCCTCCATGCTGAGGGTCGAGCAGAGGACTCGCTGAAGGATGAGGGAGGGGTTGTGAGGAGGCAGGAGAAGAGGCCCAGAGGGGCACACTGTCCCCTCCACCTGGTGTGTGGGTGGAGAGGACAGTGTAGAGGGAATTTCGGCCAAGGGATTGGCTGGAGGTGGTAGCGGAGCAGAGCAGATAGAACAAGGCAAACCGGAGTGCAAATCCAGGCTGACCTGAAGGTTGTGGCAGAGCTTGGCCTGGACAAACAGAGGGCGAGTGAGAGATGGGAGGGAGGGGAATTGCCACGAGGAGAAAGCCCCTGAGAATCCACAGAGCAAAGCTGCAGTCAGCGTTAAGCCAAGAAGGGGGCGAATGTGCTGTCCGGAGTGTAGGTGGAAGGTTCTAGGCGGAAATCTGCTCCCTGACAGGGATAGAGACCGTGGCGCTTCTGCGAGGGAGCTGGGGTCTGCCACTGACAGGCGAGACAAGACAACTTAGAATGACCTTAGAAAAGTGCCCGGTCGCCCTCTTCTCTGGTGACTCGCATGCTCCTTGATGGAGAAAAGTAATAATGACAATGACAGTGGTCATGATAATAGTGAATCACTGCCGTGCTGAGTTTGTTCTATGTGCTGTTGCTATGCTAAGTACCATACATCTGTGAATCCTGCCAGGCACCAGGAATCCTGCTTTCCGGAGTGGGGCGGGGCTTGCAGGCTCCCACAGCCCAGAAGACCAGGTCCCTGCGGGAGTTCTAGCCTTGCTAACAAGGAAAACCACCCACAGGGCCTGAGAGAGGTTGGTCAGTGGATACACTAGACCCCCTAGCGGAAGTAGGAAATGAGATCGTGTGAGGGGACCATGCCTAAGAAAAGCTCCCGAGTCCTGTCCTTCTGGGACAGCCGTCTGCTTCCTTCCTATCCCCCAGCTGGGAGCCCATTGAAAAGTACATCAATGAACAGTATGAGAAGTTCCTGAAGGAGGAGGTGAACATCGCCAGGAAGAAACGCATCCCTGACACTCGCGTCCACTGCTGCCTCTACTTCATCTCCCCTACGGGACACTCGTATGTACCAGTCCCCTCCCTCACCCCCCGCTCTGGTTTGCATCATCTGGGCCCATTCTCTAGTGGATAAACAATACCTGGACTCAGCTGGAGAGAGCCACATGGGCCCCACTACAGTCATGACTCTATGATTCCCCAGATCTTCCCCAAGAACATCTGACTTCCTTGCCAGGAGAGTAAAGCTCACCAGCATCAGGCCCCATGCTGCCTACTGGCGTTCTGGCACCATGGCTTGACTGCCAGCAGAGAGAAGTTGGCATATGTGAGCAGACGGCTCTTCGTTTGTTCAGTTGCTACCTGCTTTGCACAAGGCTGGGGTGGCAGCAGCAAGCAGGGTGAGACGGGGAGGGACAGTGCTCCTGGATTGGGGCTGGTGTTTTGGAAGGGATTTGGGATTCAGCTGTAGGTATGTGGAGGGCGGCCAGCCCAGCATGTGGTATCTAGAAATGAAGGCTGGTAGCAAGCAGGGCATGCTGGGAACTCTGCTTGTGAGTGAGTAGCAGGTGGTGCTGTAAGATGGGGATTGCCAGTAGAGGATGGAGAGATCCAAGTGGGCAAGCAGGCAGCCTTCCTGTTAGGGGTGGTGGTCTCGTAACTAATTACTAAGCCCGGCTGCAGGGCCAGAGTTCAGTTCCCGAGAGGATGGCACAAGCAAGGCAGGCCTGCATTTTGGGGAACCGGGCACTCAGCAGGTGTTCGGTGGTGGGGTCGAGGAACTCAGTGAAAAGGCTAGCTGTATCCCTCTAGAACCCGGACCCAAGGTCAGAGCAAGGCAGCAGATAGCCTTACTTAATGAGTCCCCTAGAGTACGAACCGGAACCAGATTTGGACCCCAAGCCTGGGGCCAGCTGGGCCCTCAAATGGGGTGGGACAAAGCCCCTAGCTGGACCCGTGCAGGACTAACTGGTAGCTGGCACAAGGCTTGTCAAGAAGCGCTGAGCCATAGGCAGAATAAGATACACACGAGTAACCATGACACAAAGACATATGGGTGGGGACGACAGTCCACAGCCACACCCAGGAGACGGAAATCCCAGCTCAGAGATGCCATGAAGGAGTAGTTTGAGTGGGGCTTATAGGGGACAGGACTCAAAGAGAAACGGAGATGGTGGACCCTGTGTGGGCAGAGAGTTGGGGCCTGTTCTGCACACGCCGAGACCGTGGGTGCCTGTCAGAGGAGAGGGAGCAGCCTTGTAGCCTCCACCAGGTTCCCAGGCCGGTCCTCCTATCCCAAGGGTGGCCCTGGAATGGTGGCAGTGGCTGAGTCTGGTAGGGCGAGGTGGCTCTGACACCCCGCCTTCTCTGGGCCCCAGCTTGCGACCTCTTGATCTGGAGTTCATGAAACACCTCAGCAAAGTTGTGAACATCGTCCCTGTCATTGCTAAGGCTGACACCATGACCCTGGAGGAGAAGTCTGAATTCAAGCAAAGGGTGAGAAGGCCCCCTCCTCCTTTTCCTGTCCACACTCTGCCTTCCCCACCTCTGGTCCAAGCCCTCGCCTCTCCTTCATTATTATATCCCTCCTGCCCCACGTCCCACCCATCCTCGACTCAACCGTCGAAGAGGCCGGATTGGTGATGTCTGGGGACCAACAGTGAAGAGAAGTTAGTGCGGCCTCAGGCTGCTTTCTCTTCACCTCCAAACTTACCTGCAAAGGCCACTGAGTACGTAAATCACCATGAACGTGAGAATCCACTCCTCAATGTTAGGTTGCTTGAAGGACTGGACTCATTAATCAAGGCCCTGCAGTCCTTATTGGTGTCTTCTATAAGCACCTGTGCTCAAAGCATCCAGGTGGGGGTGGGGAGAGGGGTGCGAGAGAAGGATAAAGACAGTTGCTGCCTGCTGTCAAGAAATTTACAATCAAGTAGACCACTGAAGAGGTCCTGGATGGCTTCCTGGAGGAGGTGAGACTTAAGCCGAGCTTTGAAAGAGGGCAAACAGAGACGCTTGGGATGGGGCGACTCACGTCACTTCCTTACAAATGAGACTATGACATATAGTGGCAGGAGCACTGCCCATGTGGAATCTGTACTCAGTGGCACTGCTTGTCTAAATCCTAATCTTATGGACCCTGAGATGAGCGAGCTGCGCGCCCAGGCTATTCCTCATCTCAGGCTTGGCTCTGGTACTTGTGTGACTGGGGCTCGCACTTCTTCAGGACCTGCCTGCTGCCCAGGGCCTCGGGGTTCAGAGACAACTGTGGATTATCAAAGGCTGACTTCAGCCCCCACACACACGCTTGCACGTGCATGCACCCACTCACACGTACAGCCCTTCCATTATCCTGACACTTGGCTACCTTGTTTCTCTTCCTCACCTCTAGGTTCGCAAGGAGCTTGAAGTAAATGGCATTGAATTCTACCCCCAAAAGGAATTTGATGAGGATTTGGAGGACAAGACAGAGAATGACAAAATCCGGGTGGGTGCCTGGGGCTCTGGACATGACACAGTTACCGCTCACCCACCCCGCACCGTGGTATCCGTGGCATGTGTCTCACGTACCGCTTCTCTCTACCTGCCTTTCCCCTGCCGTACTCCCTGGCCCACCCTCCTGACCCAGACCAGAAGGACATGGGAGAGGATGGGGACTATGAACCTCACACCCAGAGAGCTGGCCCTCTGTCCATTCCCAGACCCCACAAAAGCCTCTTCTTCCCCCACAGCGCTTGGCAAAGACAGGGTGTGGGGTGATGGAAGGGCACAGGCAGGAAAAACATCAGGCTGGCATCCAAGGTATCAGAGCTTTGCCTCAGTTTCCCCCTCTATAAATTGCAGAAGTCAGACTAGGCGAGTGGCTTATAGGCTTCTTTTCTTTTTTTTTCTTACAAGAAACCTTTAAACAAATTAAACATCAGACAGAATCCCAATATATAAAACATAAAAACAGAGCTCCTTTAGCTAAGTGACACGGGGCCCAGGGCCCTGCCTTCTCAGCAGGCCCTGGGCTCTCTGCTGGAATCCTTCAGGCTCATGGAACCTGGTTTATAAACCATCGGCCCTTGTGGTTCCTGAGATCTCTCCCAACTCTAAACTTCTGTGGTTTGGGGATTCTACGTCAGAATCCTGAGTGGTAGTCTAGGCTTTTCTACTAACCCACTGTAACCTGGAACAAATCACACAACTTGCTTTGGTCTTGAGTCTCCTCCGTCAACTGTGGATAATCTAGTAGAAGCCCCTTATCTGATGTAGTTGAGACAAGTAGTTAATCAGTTAATTGAAGAAATCATTTAAAAAAATGATGCATACAAATCATAAATGTTTTAAAATATTTTATTAAATTATTAAGTTAAAAGAACTTAAAACCCATACATCACACTCATTGAACATTCTTTTCATATGGAGACAAGGCCCGTTTGAGATTAAGTTCACTCTTCATGCAAAAGCAACTCGCCTTTATCAAATCTTTCTGAAACATTCACCTTAATTTCAGAGAAACGCTCTCCACACTCATATGTCTTCAGCTTATATGACAGTTAATTTATCCAATTCCTATAATAAGTACACATCAAGCAAATGGGTTTTGGAACAAACAGCTGGCTCTCGGTGAACATACAACCCACCTGGTAGAGTGGAGGGGCCTATGAAAAGCAGAAAGTGGCCTTCGAGCCCCCACAAGTTGGCGGGCGTGGACCTCTGCCAGTAGGTTTTGTGCGAGACAGCGTGAGGCATCGGTTACTTTCACTGTCAGTTGGGTGGCTGGCTATCTTTTAAGAGACATCTGTCTCTCCTAGCTAGCTCAGAGAGTTGTTTCAGATCAAACCAAATGCGTAAAGCGCTATGAACAGTATAAAGTGTTCTGTTGAAGGAAAGCTGGCTTACTGAGGCTAACCAGCAAGGCGGGGGTGCGATCAGGGTCAGGACTTGGGACTTCCAGTCCAGTGCTCTTTTTAAAAAACAAGAGCCTCACCCCTGCCATCAGTGGGATCACCGAATGAGCATCAGAAATGTGTGGTTCAAGGCTAGAGGCCCAGGACCGTGCACCATCCTGCCCTCGGAGGCCCAGGTTGTGGGAGGGTGACGTGCATGTGTGTCTGGTTTATCAGCAGGAGAGCATGCCCTTCGCTGTCGTGGGAAGTGACAAGGAGTACCAAGTGGATGGCAAGCGGGTCCTCGGCAGAAAAACTCCCTGGGGGATCATTGAAGGTAATTCAATATATCTCATTGAAGAACTGGCTGCTGGCCAATTATGCTTATTTATTAAGCACCTGTGGTCGAGGCACCGTCCTAGGATGTAAGATATAAAATGAGTGCCAGGCAGACCCTGCCGTAAGGAGCTTGCAGTCTAATTGAGAAGATGAGACTCACAGGCAGGAAGCAATAAAAGATGAATTTAGCACCTGACCGGGAGGCACTGACTCAACGTGTCAAAGGTCTTCCGAATGTGGAGAGAGTGACAAGGGCTGGAAACACCAGAGAAAGGTTTTCACATGAAAGGGGGTGTGATCTGACCAACTGCTGAAGCGTTCAGATGCTGCCATTTTCATTCTACGTTGAATGGATGTGACCTTGAGAAGGTCATAAGGATTTGAAATTGCTTTGATGATCTCATTCATATGAGGGGAGCAGGGTAGGTGTGACTTCTCAGAATGTCAGCTGAGGAGGCCCTTGAATCTCAGACAAGTTAACTGCCTTGCCCCTGATCACATGACTTGTTAGTGGTAAAACTTGAATTTCAGACCTGGATATTTTAATTCCAAAACCGAGTTCATCCCATTTATCACGTTTCTCTAATTTTCCTATGACCCTTTGTTGAGATTAAAAAAAAAAAAAATTGTCTCATTATCTGCCTTGGATTAGAATTACTTATGAGAATGCCTGTCCTACCCATTAGATTGTGAGACTAGAAGTTTCATGTCTTAATCCTCTTCTGTTCCCACAATTCTTGGTAAGTGATTTACAAATAGTAAGCACTCTGTCTATGTCAAATTAGACATTTTAAAGATGGCTTGATCATAATTTTCTATGTGTTACTGTCTTCCAATCAAATTATAAGCTTTTTAAGGATAGGAATTGTGTCTTAGGCCCCAGCCAAGTTTTTTAGATTTTCATGTATTGGTTTCCTTTTCTATAAAATGAGACATACAGTTCCTGTTAGTGTTATTCCACAGAGTCTAGAACAGTATTGTGCCTTTGTAGCTGCTTAATAAATGTTTGTTCAGTGAATAAAATCACGTGCACTGAAGTGTCAAGATAAGCAAACCTCAGGACGGGTTAAGATAACCTGTCCCACGGCTCTCTCAAATGCCTCCGTGACCCGAACAGAAGTTCACCTGCATTAGTGAAATGACCACCTGTTCTGTTTTGTTCACAGTGGAAAACCTCAACCACTGTGAGTTTGCCCTGCTTCGAGACTTTGTCATCAGGTAAGATGTACCCCTGCCGTCAGATGGCAGTTTTAATGAGTTGCGGTCAGGAGGCCATCTGTTCAGATCCACTCCCTCAGTCTCTGGGTCTCTCTGACAGTTTTCTGTCCTAATTCCAGCTCCTATCATGGAGCAAAAGGGGCTGAAGAAGGAGCATTGACTCTGGAGTTGGTCCCTGACGGGCCAGGCCATGAAGTGACGTATTAACTTCCGATGTGGGTGACCTCATTCTCCTCCCACCCCTAATCGCATCCCTCTCTCTTTGCACCCGTGTCCCTCAGAACCCACCTCCAGGACCTCAAGGAAGTGACGCACAACATCCACTATGAGACCTACAGGGCCAAGCGACTCAATGACAATGGAGGCCTCCCTCCGGTGAGCGTGGACACAGAGGAAAGCCACGACAGTAACCCATGATGACTTTTCTCTGTATCATCACACATACCTACTTTTCCACACACACACATCCCAAACACCACCACCAACCACCTTCTTCCTTTCTACTCTGTCCCGCAGGCCTGTCTGGTATTTGTGGAGCATCTTGTCTACAGTGTGTGCGTGCGTGCGTGCGTGTGTGTGTGTGTGTAGGGAGAGTGTGTGTGTGTGTGCATGTTCAGGGGTGAGGTATTTTCACTGCCCTCCCTGGAGAGTCCCTTGTAAGTTTGGTTCCTCCATGGCTGTCCATTATCTGTCTCCTTTCCTTATGTCCCAGAACAAAGCCGTGCGCCTCACTCAGGAGGTCCGGGGGAGTTTCATTTAAAAATGAGGGAGCAGGTGAGCCACAGGTAACTCTTATCTCTGAACCTGCCCGAGAACTGGGGCTGCAGAGATTCTCCAAGGACAGGCTGCAGAGCCAGACCTGGGAGGGGGCGAGGAACCGGGACTGAACCCGCCCTGGAAGCTGGGGGTGGAAGGTCGGGGACAGCAGAGAAGTAGGCCAGAGCTGGGCTCCTGCAGGAAGAATTAGTGCCTGGAGCTGGAGACGAAAGCTCCACCCTTCCGTCTGTGTCGCATTGACTGCCCAAAAGCTACCACCTGTCCCCGTCACAGACTGTTTCACACTCGTCTCACTTGCCTCGGCTTCTGCTTTTTCTCATTCTCTCCCTTTCCCTCATTTTTTCATCCCTCTCAGGCTTTTACTTTCTTTTACTTTCTTGTAGACTAACCCACATTAGCTACGTTTCTATATTTAGGACTCATGCCCAATCTACTTCCAAAAATGACTTTAAGTCACCTTAAAATAAAATCACAGCTAAAAGCATGGGACAGCACAAACTGGAATTACGAGAGGAACCAGACCCATAGGGAGGAATAGGAAAGCGTTTCTGCATTCGAGGGCTGAAATTGGCCCTGAGCCCGTGGGCAGCCTGGGCGAAGGAGACGCTTCCCAGTGTCTGGTTCAAGAAGCATACAGGCTGGTCAAGCGAGACAACCTTCTCTTTTTAGGCATTAAGTTCTAGAAGAAGTCAGTCTAGAAAGTATCAGGAACAACATAGAATTTTTGTCTTGGTGGTTTGGCTTCAGAGGCAAATTTTAAATGACACCTCCCTTTTCTCTGTCAGGATTCCTCCTTAAAGCTGGCTTCTCTGTTGCTCCTTTATATATACTTGAGCCCTTCTTTCCTTCTTTTCTATTCTCTCTCACTTCTCTGCTGAAGCTAATTGTATTATTGTCCGTCTGTCTTTCCTGCTTTCCCCCCATTTCCCCTCCTGATCCTTGTAGACATTCTCAGCAATACCCACGATCATACATTTAGCCTTTTCTTGCCTTTCCTTTCAGCCCTGTATTTATTAATGCATAGATATCCCCTGTTTGTTTTTATAAACAAGTTACTCCTTTAGTCTGAAAGGTGGCTAAAATTTGGGGCTGAGGAAACACTTTAGCCTTAGGCAAGGGAAAACACCAAATGATACAGTTTACACTAACCTCATACGACCTCCTGTTTGTTCCATCTCCTGGACCGATCCTAGGTGTTTTACTGGTCCTCTGCAAATCCCAGCATTTATAGTCCCTTATCACTCAGGTGCTAGGAAAACACAAAGATTTAAGACCAAGATTCAGTGGACCAAGTGAAAGGGATGGATGAGAAGATCACCACTGACCCGAAACCTATGACCTCAGTCTTTCCTGGGGCTCTTTACCAATCCAACTCACATTCTCCCTCACCCACGGTTATTCTAGGGCGGGCACCTGTCAGGATAGAACAGCAGCAAGGTTAGAGCCCAGGGGTTGCTACATTTCAACAGAAGAGGGATCCCTGGCTTAGACAGGGAGCAGTCCTGTGTGGAGATGTGGGACTGGACACCTAGGCCTGGCAGGGAACACCCAGGGGTGGGGGTGGTGGGCATCGGAGAGGCTGATAGGAGGATGATACTTGATGCCCCTAAATCATGACCTCAGCCTCCCTGGAGAAGCTGTTTTATGTGTCTGGTGTCCACACCCTCAACCATTCTCAACCCCCCTGCAGGGAGAAGGCCTCCTGGGCACTGTCCTTCCACCTGTGCCAGCCACCCCCTGCCCCACTGCTGACTGAAGGCCATTTCAAGCGCTGCTTCTCCCTCCATTCCTCTCAGCTGCTATTGCTCCATGGCCTTTTTAGGGCTGTGTTTGTCCAGCTGACCTCCACAGGCCCTCTCGGCCCCCAGCAGGTGGGAGGGGCCAGCTGCCTCTTTAGAACAGTTGCCTCCATTTATCCAAACGCCCCTCTCCTCCCAGTGGAATGGAGTTCTCGCCAGCACTGCCCTTCTCCATCGTCTGTGTCAGCCGGTCCCTGCCCATCTGTAAGGTGAAGAACTCATCAAGAGCTTCTTCTACCCTTGCAAACCCATACGAGCTACTTGTAACCATCTCAAGGGAAATGGCATCACTCCCTGTCCATCTGCATGAGCTACTCTTGGTTTCTTTAAAGGGCCCAGAAAGCCACTTTACTGCTTGTCAGATTCATTGACGTCAGCCGTGTGAGCCCCGATGTGGGACAAGGGTGTCTCCTTTATTGCTTAAAGCTTATTTATGAGGATGGGTCACTACAGATGTTGGGCAGCAAGGGCTAGGAACACTTCTTAAAAAAAAAATCTGGCCCAGAGTGTGGTTACACACGCTCCATACCCCATAATACAGCCACTTAGCGAGAGTAGTTTTCTCGAAAAGATGTTTCTGGAGTTGACTTCCTTACCCTCAAATTAAAAAAAAAAAAAAGAACTAAACACAGAACTAAACTCCAGACCCCTACAAGATGTGAACTCTAGGGAGATAAAAAGCCCATCTGTCCACTTAGCAATAAGAGGGATCTCTTCCTACTTACCCCAATTACTCCTACCCCCCACCTCCACCCCGTTAATGTGAGTAAAAATGAATGAGCCTGGCCACAGTTGGTCACTGTAGGCTAGTGGAAAATACCTAATGGAGGCCCCATCAGATGCATGAATGTTTGCGAATGTCGGCTGCCACTGCCCCACACACTGTGTCTTTATGAAATCGCCTCCCTTCCCACCCCCTCCCCATCTCCACCTGGACACAACTTGCTCAAAGGCTGGTGACTTGTGGGCCATTCATCTACAACCAAGTCCTGATGGAGCAAGAGGCCCAAGCCTAGGGGATGCAAGAACGACCCATTTCTTAAATGTAACCAGTCCCAGCCAACCTTTTGGTGACATTATGGTTAAATTTCCCAATTGAAAACAAGCCAACAGACTCAACTGGTTGTGTAAATGTTGCTAGACTTTATGTGTTGTACAACTAAACATTGCTGTTTGAACAATAATTGTCTGGCCCGTGTCTTATTTGTACTCCTCCCTCCTTGGCCGAACGGCCATTACTTCATTTCACCCATATATGGAGGGTGAGATGTGGACTGTCTTGGTAAGAAGTAGCCACAGAAATTCAAGATGGAAAACATTTGTAAGGTCAGTTTGTCTTTCGTTGGCATGAAGTTGGAACCCCGGTCATTATTATTCCCTGGGATTTTGTATCCAAAATGAGTGACGAAGCCATCACACTTGATCGTGAGGGATGTTGTGCTCTGCCTAGCCTGTCTCCATCAGTGAAAAAGATAATTTTCATTCATCGAATTTCCTAGCTTTTCCCTTCCTCCTTACTCCTGAAGGCATACAAACCAAGTCTATCAAAAGAATGAACTCATTTTGCCTAGAGACTTGCCTGTTTTACAGTGAATACTTTTAAGAGTTAAGAATTTAAATTTAAAGTACTAGCTTATCCCTTGTCTTTTTTGAACTTAAATCAATCCTTCCTCTATTTGAGGTTCCTACTCTCTTTTGTAGCCAACAAATAATACAACTTTCACCTGTATATTATGTCTCTGAATTTGAATGTGATGATCATATATGCAATGGCATTTGGGGTCTCAACATTCCGTAGGGTGAGTGCAAAGTATAGATGAACAATCAGGGGTCAAGACTGGAGGAAGACCAATCAGGAGGCTCTTGGAGTCATTCAGTTACGTCAAGGCCACACCCAGATGAAGAGACGTGAGATTTGAGCAACGGAACAGTTATGTGAACTTAATGTCACAGCTAAGAGAAAAAAAGAGTTCTTCCAGTCCAATGCTTTTAGACACATATGGAACCTGAAGTCCGGAAAGCATAATTGTCTTGCCTGAAGTTGCACATTTAGGTACCAATGCAAGACGGGACTAGACTTCAATGCTTGTTCCATTGCTTCACACCATTCCTATTGTACTTCGTCTGTTCTAATAGTCTTGCACTTAAAAATATATATAGTTCTGAAATCAGGATACAGCTTACAACTGATGACATGTCTATTGGCAACTTTTTTTCTTAGTGGTATATTTGAAATGGTGTATCATAACTGACAGCATCTTAAATTTGATGAAATACAGTAGTCCAAAAGATATTAACGCCTCTTTGTTTGGAACCCCCTGGGGCTATTTGTGAAGTTTAAAGGAAAAAAGGGATATACATTCCAGTCTTCAAAGCACTTCCGGTATCATATATCCCACTGGATCCTCACGGTCTCCCTTTGGAGGTGGCAGGGCACGTACGATGGACGACACAGGCTCTCTCCACCTTGGAGCTGGCCCGGACTCCCCTTTGACTTCCTGACCCAGCTCACGCTCCCTGTTCTGGGTGCTGCCTCATAAGAAATCAGCTTTCTCTGGTGGGAAAAAGTTCTACTCGCCTTAATAGAAGCAGGCAACCATTGTAGACCCTTTCTCCAAAGGGCAGCAGCATCCTGACATGAGCTAGGGAGGGTGCTGGAAACTCCTGCTTTTAACTTTAATTTCTGACAGGACTAATTCGAGTTCCCGCCCCGGGTAGCGCGGCTGCCACGCGGGGCGAGGACGCAGGGGCCAAGCGGCCAGGTGCGGGTGGAGGGGGCCACCCAGCCATCACTCACCCCTCCGCGCCCTGGCGGCGGAGTCAACGCCCCGAATCCACCCGCTTCCCTGCGGGCCTCTGACGACTGCCCCTCACGTGACCAGGCGCCTCGCCCGCTCACTGCTCGTCCTTGCGCCATAATCTCCGCCCTCCGCCTCGGAGCCCCGCCCCTTCCCATCTGAGGGGCGGCAGGAGGGGCCCGGAGCACGATGGCGGTGAACCAGAGCCACACGGAGAATCGCCGTGGAGCCATCATCCCTTACGGCGAAAGGTGCCTGAGGGGACGTCCGGGGTGCTGGTGGAGGAGGGAGGCAACCGACCGGGGGCGGCTCGCAAACTCCCAGCGAATCAGGTGCCTTCCCGCCTTGTTCGCCGGTCCCGCTTAGCTCCGCCCCCGACGTTGGGGCGCGCGCACTGCCTCGTGGGTGTTCCGTAGGCGCGGGCGGGAGCGTGCCAGCTGGTGTGTGAGGAAGGTGGCGGGAGCGCGCCTCCTCGTGCGTGAGGACGAGGAGCGGGCGCTGGGTGGGCGGCGCGCGTCGTCGCTTCAGAAGAAGGGAGGGAGCACCCTGAGGGTCGTAGGGAGTCGCGCCGCCCCTGCGACTGAGGTGCAGCCCCTCCCCCTATCCCCGGGAACAAGGTTCTGGATTTCCGCAGGCAGAAGAGGCATGAGGGTGGATCATTCTAGAAAGATCCCGAAGTGTCGGAGGCCTCCCCACACTCTCAGAACTTCCCAGAGGGCCTTTTGTTCTTGGCCCCAATCAGGGAGATGACTGCCCTTTATGGAGACGATCGAAAGAATGACGCTCCCTCGGCCTCGCTGGGCTCTTTGCTCGGTGCCCGCGGTGCCCGCGGTGCCCGCCGCTGTCGCCTCTCCTCTCACCGCCAGCAGGCTCAGTCTGTAGGAGACCGTTTTCACCCCATCGCCCCTATGCCTCGACTCCACTCGGCTCCCTTCCTTAATCTTCGGGCCCCCAGCTTCCCGCAGAGTCCTGCTCGGCCTCCCCGCCGCGCTCCCCTTAATCAGGCTCCTCTCTCTGCTCCAATCGCCCTCGTTTTGCTATGCGCTCCCTGGGCCGTGCGGCCTGAAACCCAGCGCTGTGCTCAGGTGAGACCGAGCGCCCTCGGCTGCGTTGAACGCGTTTGTCGGGAAGAT
>NW_011888926.1:1419787-1436431 GCF_000151845.1 Pteropus vampyrus | reverse complement strand
TGTCTATTGGCAACTTTTTTTCTTAGTGGTATATTTGAAATGGTGTATCATAACTGACAGCATCTTAAATTTGATGAAATACAGTAGTCCAAAAGATATTAACGCCTCTTTGTTTGGAACCCCCTGGGGCTATTTGTGAAGTTTAAAGGAAAAAAGGGATATACATTCCAGTCTTCAAAGCACTTCCGGTATCATATATCCCACTGGATCCTCACGGTCTCCCTTTGGAGGTGGCAGGGCAGGTACGATGGACGACACAGGCTCTCTCCACCTTGGAGCTGGCCCGGACTCCCCTTTGACTTCCTGACCCAGCTCACGCTCCCTGTTCTGGGTGCTGCCTCATAAGAAATCAGCTTTCTCTGGTGGGAAAAAGTTCTACTCGCCTTAATAGAAGCAGGCAACCATTGTAGACCCTTTCTCCAAAGGGCAGCAGCATCCTGACATGAGCTAGGGAGGGTGCTGGAAACTCCTGCTTTTAACTTTAATTTCTGACAGGACTAATTCGAGTTCCCGCCCCGGGTAGCGCGGCTGCCACGCGGGGCGAGGACGCAGGGGCCAAGCGGCCAGGTGCGGGTGGAGGGGGCCACCCAGCCATCACTCACCCCTCCGCGCCCTGGCGGCGGAGTCAACGCCCCGAATCCACCCGCTTCCCTGCGGGCCTCTGACGACTGCCCCTCACGTGACCAGGCGCCTCGCCCGCTCACTGCTCGTCCTTGCGCCATAATCTCCGCCCTCCGCCTCGGAGCCCCGCCCCTTCCCATCTGAGGGGCGGCAGGAGGGGCCCGGAGCACGATGGCGGTGAACCAGAGCCACACGGAGAATCGCCGTGGAGCCATCATCCCTTACGGCGAAAGGTGCCTGAGGGGACGTCCGGGGTGCTGGTGGAGGAGGGAGGCAACCGACCGGGGGCGGCTCGCAAACTCCCAGCGAATCAGGTGCCTTCCCGCCTTGTTCGCCGGTCCCGCTTAGCTCCGCCCCCGACGTTGGGGCGCGCGCACTGCCTCGTGGGTGTTCCGTAGGCGCGGGCGGGAGCGTGCCAGCTGGTGTGTGAGGAAGGTGGCGGGAGCGCGCCTCCTCGTGCGTGAGGACGAGGAGCGGGCGCTGGGTGGGCGGCGCGCGTCGTCGCTTCAGAAGAAGGGAGGGAGCACCCTGAGGGTCGTAGGGAGTCGCGCCGCCCCTGCGACTGAGGTGCAGCCCCTCCCCCTATCCCCGGGAACAAGGTTCTGGATTTCCGCAGGCAGAAGAGGCATGAGGGTGGATCATTCTAGAAAGATCCCGAAGTGTCGGAGGCCTCTCCACACTCTCAGAACTTCCCAGAGGGCCTTTTGTTCTTGGCCCCAACCAGGGAGATGACTGCCCTTTATGGAGACGATCGAAAGAATGACGCTCCCTCGGCCTCGCTGGGCTCTTTGCTCGGTGCCCGGGGCGCCCGCGGTGCCCGCCGCTGTCGCCTCTCCTCTCACCGCCAGCAGGCTCGGTCTGTAGGAGACCGTTTTCACCCCATCGCCCCTATGCCTCGACTCCACTCGGCTCCCTTCCTTAATCCTCGGGCCCCCAGCTTCCCGCAGAGTCCTGCTCGGCCTCCCCGCCGCGCTCCCCTTAATCAGGCTCCTCTCTCTGCTCCAATCGCCCTCGTTTTGCTATGCGCTCCCTGGGCCGTGCGGCCTGAAACCCAGCGCTGTGCTCAGGTGAGACCGAGCGCCCTCGGCTGCGTTGAACGCGTTTGTCGGGAAGATCCATTAAGACAGCACCACATGCTGGTGTCCAGATCTTTTTTCCTATGCTTCCTTCCCCCGACTATTTTCTTGACAGATTTATACGGGCCGCCAAAGCCATGCGTCCTGCGTTGCTCCCGTAGGGCCTCTGCTGCTTGCTTCGATTTTGCAGTAGGAGGCGATTGCTCCCTCTGACCGCGACGTCTCCGTACACTCTGGCCCGGGGCACTTCGCCCCTTGTGCCTGTGACTCACTCTGGGCCCTGAAGCACTTCTAAATCAGGCTTTGGGTGTCTCCTCACTCAGGCTACCGGTTTGTCTCTCTGCTTTTCTGTTTCTTGGAGGCAGGAAATGAAGCCTGTTTTAAAACAATTATAACGAACTGATATTTTATGATCCTTTGAATTATCTTTAAGGGTCCGTTCTGTGCTCTTGAGTAACTTAATCACCCCCAAGCACTGTTCTGAGAGTTTTATACTTAACGCTGCTCTCTCCACAATTGGGATCAGTAGCATTTCCTTCATTTCACGGGCAAGAAATGGAAACAAAAAAAAAGTAACTTGCCCTCCGTTGTATGGCCAGTGCATGTGCGAGCTGGGGTTTGAGTTTGAATTTGGATAATGTGCTTTAAACTCTACTCTGCTGCCCCACAGAGGAAAAGGACTACTGTTCTGCTTTCTCATCACAGAAGGTCTTGTCAGGGCTCTGGCTTAAAGAAATAGCTTGAGAGGGAGAAGGTTGGTTATATTTTGACTTTTCCTGCCTGTTCACAATGCGCACTTGAGAAATTCATCACAGATTGGCTGTGTTTTGTGAGATGTTTTTCCCCTTCTAGCTGAGAAGTCATGAGAATCCAGACTCTACTGGTAAAAAGGGAAGACATTGAGGTTTGTGTTTGTTTGTTTTGACCATCTTTCTAAAACTTGTGCAGATACCGTATATATTTATTGTAGAAAAATTAGAAAAAAATTAAATTGCCCCAGATTCCGACACCCAGTGCTGTTTACATTTCGTTATGTATCCTTCACTTTCCCTGATGGAAAAATACACATTTCCTCCCCTCATACTGCTTTGGAACTTGTTTTCTTCATTTACCAATATATTGAGAATGCTTTTTCAGTATCAATATCTAAATCATTATTTTCAATGGCTGGTATTCTAGTATGCTTAAGTCTTTCCTCAAGCCCCTATCTGGGATATTCTGGTTTTAATTTGTCATTGCTATAAATACTGCCTCAGTGAACATTTTTGAAAACTTATCTTTGCCCATTTGTCAAAATATTTCTTTGAGATATGTTCCTGCAAGTAGACTTGTGGGATCAGAGGACATAAACTTTTTTTTAAAAAAGATTTAAAATATATTTTTATAATATAAAAATTCTTGTCAAACTATTATAAAATATAAATACATATAAATACATATAAATATTTTTTTTGCAAAATTACCCTACAGAATTATATCAATTTACATTCCTCTCAGTACTGTGAGTGCCCATTTCACCACACTTTGCCAACACCTGGTGTTAATCTTTGATATCTCTGCCAGTCTTGATGTGTGAATAATGGAATCTTTTAAAAAATTTTTACTGCTACTGAACTTATTTTTTATATGATTATTGAGTAGTTATATGTCTTTGGCAAATTTTCTTGGCTCATGAATTTTCTCCACTTTTACTAAGTTGTTTATTTTTTGGTGTGGTAAAAAACACCTAACAGAAAATCTATCATCTTTATCATTTAAGGATATTTAAATTGTATATATTTAAGATGTGTAACATAATGATTTATTATACATATACATATTGAAATAGTTACTGTAATCAAACTATTAACATATCATCTCACATAGTTACCATTTTTTTATGTAATGAGTACACCTGAAATATGTTCTCTTGGCATATTCCCAGTGCTTACTACAGAATTACTAAGTATAGTCATCATGCCTATTAGGTCTCTAGACTTATGCATCCTACATAACTGTAAATTTGTATCCTTTGACCAATATCTCCTCATTTCTCCCACCTCCTGAACCTCTGGTAATTACTATTCTACTCTGCTTTTATGCATTTGACTTGTTTTCTTTTTTCTTTTAGATTCCTTATATAAATGAGATCATACAGTATTTGTCCTCTTTCTGGGTTATTTCACTTAGCATGATGTCCTCAGGATTCATCTATGTTGTAGCATGTGACAGAATTTCCTTCCTTATGACCAAATAATATTCCTTTGTGTGTGCGCATGCATGCACATATGTGCACCACATATTTTTTATCCATTCATTCATTGACAGACACTTAGGTTGTTCTGTATGTTGGGTCTTGTGAGTGATGCTGCAATGAACATAAGAGTGCAGACATCTCTTCGATATCCTGTTTTTACTTCCTTTGGATAAATACCCAGGAGTGGGATTGCTGAATCATATCGCTGTTCTGGTTTTGTTGCATTGATTGATTTTTCATATGTTGAACCATCTTTGCATTCCCGGAATAAATCCCACTTGGCTGTGGTACATAATCTTTTTAATGTGACATTATATTCAGGGATATTGGTCTGTCATTTTTTTGTTTGTTTGTTAGTTTTGTTTTTTAACAACTGATGGTCAATTTATTGAAAAGGCTGATTTAAGCATCTGCAGTGGTGACTTCAGCCTCGACTCCTATACTGATGGAAGTAATCTGCTTAACAATCTCAGAAGGACTGTGCAGGTCAATGAGTCGCTTGTGGATCCTCATCTGAAAACGATCCCAAGTCTTAGAACCTTCCCTCCACGGAGCTTTTTCTTGTGCTTCTCAGAGTCTTGGTAGGCATCTGAACTGGTCCTCTCACTTTGAGATTCTTGTCCTCTGCACCTCTGATCCAGTCAGCACACACTTTCTCCAAAGATTTTACGTCGCAGCTGGTCGGAGTAATTCTAATTCAGTGAATCACCACCTCTGGTTCCACGGGTGTCTTTCTGGTATCTTTAAAATCCAAGGCTGCAGCGTGGCTTCCTGACCAACTTGTTCCTCTGTGAGAGCGGACAGCGGTGAGTCAGGAGCAGTAGCGTGCAGAATGTTGCTCCACTGCACTGCTACTGTGTCTTCCTCAAAGAGAGCTGTCATTTTTTTTTTTTTTTTAATTAAACATTTCTCTAGGTGCTGTAAGCTTTTGATTAGAGTTTAGAGTTCTGGACTGACTTGGAGTTCCCTATTCCACTATTTTTGCTGACATCCCTTATATTCATAGTCTTTTAGAAAGCCTTTTGTATCCGCTCACCCCCACCCTAGTTTTAGTTCTTATTACTGCAGATAGGGACTATTTTAGAAACTTAAACGGGCCCCTCCAACATACTGCCATCTCCTTGATCATATGACGACCCTGCCAGGATGGCCACAGCTCAGTTCCTCCTTGCCTATCAAATGATATCTCCAAGTTATAGTCCCAGCATGGCTTTCTAGCTTTATCTCACTATTCCTCCCGACCTCACTTCCATACAGGTGGTCTGCTTCCATGTATGTAGTTTGCTTTGTGCTACACACCTCCAGTAATGCTGCCCCAGCATCTCCATTAACGCTGTTTGGTCCTCATCAAGATTGTCTCCTACCTTCACCTCTGCCTATTGAAACACTATTCATCTCTTCAGAATCAGCTCAAATTTCAACCTTTCTATAAAGTCATTCCTAGTTACTTCAACTAGAACTAATCTCCCCTTCCACTTAATTGCCATGACATTTTTGTGCCATTTATGTGATGTATGTTATATATTGCTTGTGTTATTTACCTGTATTCATGTTTTCATTTACTCCTTCTTTCAATAAATGTTTATGAGCACCCACCGTTTGCTAGGGCTGCGGTAGCAAAGAAGGCAGACATTGTCCCTAATAGTCATTAGGAAAGACATTGGACAAATAAATATAATGAACACTAAGAAAGAAAAAAACCCAATAGAATTCTATGAGTGAGAGTAAGATGAATCCAAGTTTTTCACATTAAGAGTGAGGATAGAACATGGCAGGCAGAGGGAGTGACATGCCAGCAGATTCTGGAGCACTCTGCGTGCCTTCTTTACCAGAGTCAAAGAAACATTTCCATTAGCACAGTGCTTGATAGTTACTACACAAACAGTATAAGAATTGATGAATAAACATTAAGGAAAGAAGTAGATTTGATAAGAAAAATAATCCAAAGATAAAGAGGGAGAAGAATAAGTATGAATTGTCAGAGAATGAGATCATTTAAACTCCTTTCTATTTCAATAAAAGTGGTGATAGCAGCAGCCGCTAACATTTATTGAGTGCTGGCTCTGGGCTAGGAACTGTGCTAAGAGCTTCATTTGTCACTTTATGTAACTTCTAAATTGTTTGCTGTCCACTCTTTCTTTTCTGCAGTGTCTTGAAGCAGTGTCAGGATGTGGACCTCTCTTTCCTACAGCAACCAGAGGGATCCAATCTTTTTAGTGGTATAAAGAGGGGAACATTGTTTCTCACTTCATACCGGGTAATTTCTACTTGTTTCTTTGATCTGATTAACTCTACATTAGTTTTCTTTAAAATGGAGCGAAGTTAACCATTGAGGTTCAAAGTGTTTTAAAATATTCGCACTTTGAGATATGCCATGTTGAAGAACAATAGCAGAAAATGGATGATGTTTCTCACACCAGAATATCAAAGCAACCTTGACCTTAGAAGTGCTCTTATAGGTCTCAATCCGTGGACAAATCGCATTCCTTTTCCAAAATTTCTTTTCTCTCTTAGGTAATCTTCGTAACTTCACACTCAGTCAATGATCCCATGCTTTCTTTTATGATGCCATTTAATCTGATGAGTAACTGCACTGTTGAACAACCAGTCTTTGCCCCCAACTGCATTAAAGGAACCATTCAGGCAGCTCCAGATGGTAAGTGTTTACCTTCAGCCATGTATTTTTTTCTCAAAAGCTTCCAGAAGGTTTAAGTTTCAGATATGGCTCATGTTGGAATTAAAGGAAAGCTGCCCAGTTTCTTTGGGTATTGCTTCTCTCGGTGTTCGTGGTAGTCCTTCTGTAACCAGCTATGCCAGCCTCTTAGTGTGTGCCGTTTCTTCCCGCAGGTGACTGGGAAGGACAGGCTACTTTTAAGTTAGCCTTCAGAAAAGGAGGTGCCATCGAATTTGCCCAGTTGATGACGAAAGCTGCCTCTGCCGGTGAGCGATAATGATAAAGATCTTAAGCAGTTTGAGGTTTTGAGGCTTGTGGACTTAAAGTAGGACTTTTACTCAGTCAAGATTTTCTGGCTACTCCAGTCAGGCAGTTGGTGGCTGCATATGTATTCAGCAGGCATTTCCTGAGTCTACCTACTGTGCGCCAAGTACCATACTATGTGCTGGGAGCACAAAGATTTTCCCCTGTCCTGAGGAGTTTGCAGACACCTGAGTGACTAAGTGTACCTGATAGTCTTTTGTCCATCTAAATGCTGGTCTCATATATCACTGAGTAGTCTCTTTTTCAGGCCAGGGAGCCCCAGCAGTTCTTCCCCTGGCATGCCTTTTTGTCATTTTTTCCTCTGGCTTTGCCTTTGTTTCTCTTAGGTTTAGTCTCCATCTTTCATGAGAGGAGGGAAGGGGTACTGTCAAGCCCTATAGCGCTGCTCTAATGGATATGCCAAATGACTCTTTCAGAATTGAATACAAATAATTTTTATGAGGTACTTTTATTCAGTCCAGCCTCACTCATGTCCTTCACTCTCACACCTTTTGTACTCCAGTCCAACTGGAGTTCTTTGTGCTTTGTTCTCTCACTTCTGAGCCTTCATGCTATTTGCTCTATCTGGAACACTCTTTTCCTTTCTCCATTGCCTTCCACATCAACTCCAATTTAGTTGAGACACAGTCTAGTAGAGACACATATGCACATATGTTATCCTGCCTATGGCATGTGCTGTAATAGAGGCGTGGACACAGTGCTGGGACGCATAGAAGATGGAGTGAAGGTTCTAGCTTAGAAGACTGACTGGCTCGTGATGCTATAAACCATGGTCAAGAATATAAGAGTCTAAGTTGGAGAGGAAATGAATTTAATTTTAGACATAATAATCTTAGCTAACATTTATTGAATGCTTAACATATACTAGAGTGTTCCAAGCCCTTTACATGTGTCAATATATTTAATCCTCACAAAAAACCTTATGATGTAGATACTATCATTATTCCCAACTTATAGCTGGGGAAACTGAGTCAGTGATTGTTATATAATTTCCCAAGGCTATACAGTTAGCAAGCAATGGAGCTGGAATTTGAACCCTATTCTTTCTCTCTTTTTAAACATTTTATTTTGAAAAAATTAAATGTATAGAAAAGTTTCAAGAATATTACAATGATTTAGCATGGACTCTTCATCTAGATTACCCATTATTAACATTTTCTTATATTTGTTTTATCCTTTTTTTGTTTTTGCTTTTGTTTTTACTGAAATATTTGGGAGTAAGTCACAAAAATCATATCCTTCATTTCTAGATATTCGAATGTGTATCTTCTAAGAACAAGGGCATTCTCTTATCTAACCTCAGTGTATTTATCAAATTCAGAAAATTTAACATTGAAACAATACTTATTATATAGTTTATATTGAAGTACAAAGGATTGGTCCATTACAGTTTCTGATTCTAATAGCACTTTTTTCCCACTAAATGGGTAATCCTGGGTCAAACATTGAATTTAGTTGGCCCATTCCTTTGGTCTCTTAATTCAGATTCAGCCTTTCTTCGTCTTTTGTGACACTGACATTTTAAAAAGAATGTTTTGTAAAATGTTTTGTAGAATGTTTTGTAGAATGTCCTTTAGTTTGGGTTTGCCTGTTTCCTCATGAACTATACTCAGGCTATGTTTGGGTTATATTTTGGCAGGAACACTATGTAAAGGATGCTGTGTCCTTTTGAGCCTGTACTCTTACCCCCTGTATGGGTGTGAGGAGTGTGGGAATGCTAGATGCCAGTGAACATGCAGTTCCGAGCTCCGGAGATGAACCATATGTAGAGACTGATTTGGAAATCTTTAGCACACAAGTCGTCTCTGGAGCCACGAGTGATGGGTTCATTTAGTGAGTTAAAGATAGTGTTATAAAGGTCCTCAACATTTAAGGAATGGTAGAGAAGAGCAACCTGCAATAAAAATTGAGAAGGGGCTGACTGAGAGGTAGGAGGAGAATCAAGTGAGTTTGTTACCCCAGAAGTCAAGGGAGGAGAAAGTTTCAAGCAGTACGGGTGCTCGTCTGTGGCAGCTGCTGCAGAGATGATTGGTAAGATGAAGACTGAAAAATGTGCTTTGCACGTAGAAATCTGAGTTTGTTTGTGGTCTTCGCAAGAGAGATTCCAGTGAATCAGTGGAAAAGAAAGATGATCCAAGAGCCGTATTATAGGAACTTGAGGAGTAAGAAAATTTTTACAGTTACCTTTAATGATGTAGTTCAAAGATAGATCAAGGAGTTCACAAGCTGTACCCAGCCCACAGCTCTTCATGGTCCAGAGGGCAGAGATCTGGAAGCCTGACGCTGTATAACAGGGAGTCTTGATAGACAGAGGGAGTACAGCTGTTGGGAATCCAGGCTCAGGGGACACTCGGAAGTCCAGTTTCTTTTTGCTGTAGGTATCTGGGGAACTCAGGACAATTGCATGCTGGGTCTTGAATTCACTCTTATCTTTGGCCTCATAGTACTGAGGGGGCATTTTTAGGATTATGGGCTAAGTGTTAGGCAACTTCAGGGGATCCTCTTTGTGCTCTCTGCTTCATGGCCTGCAAAACTACGTTCAGAGTCCCAGCAGTTGCATGGCTACTTAGAAAGGATTTAGGCAACTTATATGAACTTGGCCCAATGTCTGGAACTGCTCTGGGTCTGATTGCATCACGGCATAGGTGTGGGAACCTACCCCTGCTCCCTGGCAAGAATCAGGGCTTGTGAGATGGGCTTCCTTGAGGCCTTTGGAATTAACTACCCATAATGCTTCATGATCTGATTCTTTGATCAGGGAAGAGTCCCTTCCCCTCTACAGAGCTGATTTGTCAAGGTTCTTGGAGTTATGTTTTTAACAAATATATATTTATATACCTATTGAGCCAAATACTAGGTGAGACGATTGGGAACAGAAAACAGCAAACGAGACATACGTGGTTCCTGCATTTGTTGAACTTGGTCTAGTGAGAGGCATATAAAAAAAAGCAAACATATAAGAGATTAAAATAATTCTTCTGGGAATACATACTAATAGGATATGAAAAGGAGAGTGACGGAGTAAGGAGGACAACTTTAGATTTATAGTCAATTAATTAAAACAATTCTAGCTATTGAATCAGATAGCTAGAATTATTTTAATCATTAGTGGCTTAAGACGATAGATATTACTTATTACGTGAAGGCCAATCAGCAGAGATCAAAGGGGGCTCTGTTCCACATACCCTTCAGGGACCCTTCAGGGACCCTTCAGGGTAATAGAGTCTCTGCCATGTTTAACACATGGCTTCCATGGCCTCATTGGATAGCCAGCAGAGGTGGCGAGAGTCGTTCTTACCTGGGAGGTTTTTATAGGCCAGGCTGGGAAGCAGTATACGTTACTTACCGTTCATGCCATCTGAGCAGAAATTAGTGCGGTAGGCTGATAATGACTCCCAAAGATATATCTATGTCCTAATCCTCGGACCTCGTGAATGTTACTTAATTTATAAAAGGAGTCTTTGCAGACATAATCAATTTAAGGATTTCGAGGTGAGATTACCCTAGATTATCCAGGTGGGCCCCTTAAAAGAGAGATGCAGAGAGAGACAAACAGAAGTGCTTTCTTCTGCACCATTCTACAATTAAATTGATCTTTAATGGATGTAGCTTGCCAACTTCATAGAATTCTTCACTTGAAAATCCTTTCTAAATACCTATTATTATAGATGTTAGACTAGACTCTGAATAAGCACAGGCAAATAAGCCATAGTCTCTGTCCTCAAGAAACATAGAGTTCAGAACAAGGGCGGTGTCTTTTTTTCATCTTATATCCTGGGAACATTGTTGGACACTCATGTAAGGTGATGGTTAATACTCTGTTGTTAATCGTTTGGTTGATAGCCATTATACATCTGACTTAAAAGAATTAAAGAGTCCTGTTTTGTCAAACTTGTCTTCTTAGCTGCCCGAGGAATTCCACTTGGAAGTGTAAGTTACTGGTTTGGTGCTCCAGGATTGTATGTCATTACCAGGCAGGGGAGCATGATATGCAACCAAGAGGTGCCTTGTCCAGGTAAGATCTGACAGGGAAGTTCTTCCTGGGAGCGGAAAAAGTATGCCAGGGGTTCAAAGATCTATTCAATGCAAGCTTGCCTCCAACTCTGCTGCAGGAGAAGCAGCAGAGGTTTGGGGACTAGAAAATGGTTGCGTCCATGACTTTTTTTTTCAGACTGAAACCCAGTGGCAAGTCATCAACTGACTGGATTTCAGTTTCAGGCTTACTTTTAACTATGATATACAAATATGGAACATACTCGGGTAACTTCCATTAGTGGGAATGGTCACCTCCTGCTTATAGCCTGAGCAGAAAATATATGTTCTTTCCCACTTCTCCTTCCCATTTCACACAAGCATAGCCATCAAGTTTGTACCATGCCCTTCAACCTCACTGAGGACTCCAGTCCCAGGCTTTGTGCCCTGCACCCTTTAACAGTTGTGCCTGTCCACAGCAGCCGAGTCATGTTCCTGGGAGGTGACAGATAATTGATTCTTAAATGCTGTGTACCGCCTACTGGTGGGCCACAACTGGTCTCCTAATAGACTAACAGACTCCAAATTGCAAGCCCTTTCTTGGGTTGTTCTTGGAGTGTGATGTGCGTGTCCATCAGTTTTTTGTATACAAGTGAAAGGCACTTTAGCTTTTAAAAGTTATTAAAATTTAATACTCAAAATCTAAAAGTAAGTGTTGCTAAGGTTTTATAAAGTAATTGCACATAACATATAATCAACCATTTAAAAATGTACAATTTGGTGGTATTTAGTATATTCACAATGCTATGCAACCATCAGTTCTCTCTAGTTTTGAAATTTTTTCATCACTCCATAAAAAACACTCCATAACTCCCCTAAGGAGTAATTCCCCATTGCCCCTTTCTGACATCTCTTGGTATCCTCTAATCTGCTGTTTGTCTTTATGGACTTTCCTATTCTGAATATATCTCATAAAAGGAAATCACACAGCATGTGACCTTTTGTGTTTGGCTTATCTCACTTAGCATACGATGTTTTCAAGGCTCTGATACAAGCTGTAGCATGTATCAGTATTTTCTTCTTTTTATGGCTGAATAATATTCCATTGGACATATGTGCCACAATTTGTTTATCCATTCATTCACCCATTGGTGGACATTTCAGTTGTTTCCACCTAATGGGTATTATGAATAATAACTGCTATAAACATTTGTATATAAGTTTCTGTGTGGACATATGTTTTCATTTCTCTGGGGTATCTACCTAGGATTGGAATTACTGGGCCCTATAGTAATTCAATATTTAACTTTTTTTCTTTTTTTTTTTTTAAACGCCACAGCACCTGGTATTCCTAGGTGGTCTCCCATCCAAGTACTAACCAGGCCCGACCCTACTTAGCTTTCGAGATCAGACGAGATTGGACACGTTCAGGGTGGCATGGCCATAGACTCAATATTTAACTTTTTGAGGAACCACCAAAGTGTTGTCCACAGCAACTGCACCACTTTATTCTCACCAGCAATGTTCAGATTTCTATTTTTCCATATCCTTGCCAATACTTGTTATTTTCATTTTTGTTGCTGTTCATATGAAAGTCATCCTAGTGAGTGTGAGGTGGTATCTTATTATGGCTTTAATTTGAATTTCTTTATTGACAAATGTTGTTGAACATCTTTTCATGTACCTGTCAGCTGTTTGTATATCTTCTTTGGAGATATATCTCTCCAAGTCCTTTGCCCATTTTTTACTTGGGTAGTTTATCTTTTTCTCATTGACTTGTAAAAGTTATTTATATATTCTGGATATTACGCTCTTATCAGCTATAGGATTTGCAGATATGTTTTCCCATTCTGTAGGCTGTTTTTCACATTCTTGATAATGTCCTATGATGTACAAAACTTTTACATTTTTATTGAATTTATCTATTTTTTTCTTGCTACTTATACTCTTGATGTCAAATTCAAGAATCTCTTGCCAAGTCCAATATCATAAAGATCTATCCCTATGTTTACATCTAGGAGTTTTATAATTTTGGCTCTTATATTTAGGTTATTGATTTTTTTATGAGTTAATTTTTTTATGGTGACATTGGTTAACAAAATCCAATAAGTTTTAGCTGTATACTTTAACAGTAAGGCATGTATATATTTATACTGTGTGTTCGCCTCCCATAGTTAGATTTCTGTCACATATTTGACCCCTTTTAACCCGTCTACCTCCCCCCTTACCCCCCACCCCCTACCTTCTGGAAACTACTAGTCTATGGTCCATGTCCGTGAGTCTCTGTTTGTTTGTCCTGTTCATTCATTCGTTGCTTTTAGGTTTTTATCCCACATATAAGTGATATCATGTGATTTTCAGCTTTTTCTGTCTGACTTATTTTGCTTAGCTTGATTATCTCGAGGTCCATCAATGTTGTCGCAAATGGCAATATTTCATCTCTTCTGATGGCTGAGTAATATTCTGTTGTATATATGTACCACAGCTTCTTTATCCAGTCATCTATCGTAGGACACTTCGGTTGCTTCCATGTCCTGGCCACTGTGAATAATGCTGCTCTGAACATCGATGTGCAAATATCTTTTCAGATATAGGTTTTCAGGTCTTTGGGGTAAATACCCAGTAGAGGGATTTGCTGGATCATATGGTAGATCAATTCTTAGTTTTTTCAGGAACCTCCATACTGTTTTCCATAGCGGCTGTACCAATTTGCAGTCCCACCAGCAGTGTATGAGGGTTCCTTTTTCTCCATATCCTAACACTTGTTATTACTTGTTCTGTTGATTATAGCTATTCTAACAGGTGTGAGGTGGTATCTCATTGTGGTTTTGATTTGCATTTCCTTAATAGCTACAATGTTGAGATCTTTTCATATATTTGTTGGCCATTTGTATGTCCTATAGGGAGAAGTGTCTGTTCAGGTCCTCTGCCCATATTTTGATTGGATCGTTTGTTTGTTTTTGTTGTTATTGAGTCGTATGAGTTCTTTGTATATTTTGGATATTAGGCCCTTATTGGAGGCGTTGCTTGCAAATGTATTTTCCCATTCGGATGGTTGTCTCTTTACCTTCTTGATGATTTCTTTTGCAGATTTCTTTGAGCAGAAGCTTTTTAGTTTGATATAGTCCCATTCATTTATGTTAGCTTTTATTTCTCTTGCTTTTGAGGTCAAATTCATAAAATCCTCTTTTAGTTCAAGGTCCTCGAGTTTAGTTCCTATGTTTTCTTCTATGCATTTTATTGTTTCAGGTCTTATATTCAGGTCCTTAGTCCATTTTGAGTAAATTTTGGTGTGTGGTGATAGACAACAGTCTAGTTTCATTCTTTTGCAGGTGGCTTTCCAGTTTTCCCAGCACCAGTTATTGAGGCTTTCCTTTCTCCACTTTTGTTTTTGGCTTTTTTTTCAAAAATTATTTGCCCATGTAAAATGGATTTACTTCTGGACTCTCGATTCTGTTCCACTGGTCTTTGTGTCTGTTTTTCTGCCAATACCATGCTGTTTTGATTACTGTTGCTTTGTAGTATAATTTGAAGTCGGGCAGAGTGATGCCTCCAGCCTCGTTCTTTTTTCTCAGGATGGCTTTGGCAGTTTGGGGTCTTTCGTGCTTCCATACAAATCTGATGATTTTTTTGTTCTATTTCTTTCAAAAATGCCGATGAGATTTTGATGGGGATTGCATTAAATCTGTATAATGCTTTAGGTAATATGGTCATTTTAACTTTAGGTAATATGGTCATTTTATGTTGATTCTTCCAATCCAAGAACACAGAATATCTTTCTATTTCTTTGTATCTTCTTCGATTTCTTTTAATAAGGTCTTATAGTTTTCATTATATAGGTCCTTCACTTGTTTCATTAAATTTATTCCTAGGTATTTTATTCTTTTTGTTGCAATTGCAAAAGGAATCATTTTTTCCACTTATTTTTCTGACACTTCATTATTAGAGTGTAGGAACGCTATGGATTTTTGAACACTAGTTTTGTATCCAGAAACTTTACTGTATTTGCTTATTGTTTCTGGTAGTGTTCTTGTGGAGTCTTTAGGGTTTTCTATATAGAGAATCATGTCATCTGCAAATAGTGACAGTTCGACTTCTTCGTTACCTATTTGTATCTTTCTCTTATCTGATTGCACTCAATAGGACCTCCAATGTTATATTGCATAACAATGGTGAAAGTGGACAGCCTTGCCTTGTTCCTCATCTTAGAGGGAAGATTTTTAGTTTTTCAACATTAAGTATAATTTTAGCTGAGGGTTTGTCATATGTGGCCTTTATTTTGTTAAAGTACTTTCCTTCTATACTGATTTTGTTAAGTGTTTTGATCATAAATGGATTCTGTATCTTGTTGAAGGCTTTTCCTGCTTCTATTGATGTGATCATATGGTTCTTATTTTTTAATTTGTTTATGTAGTGTATCACATTAATCGATTTGCGTATGTTGAACCATCCCTGTACCTTTGGGATGAAGTCCACTTGATCATGGTATATAATCTTTTTAATATGTTGTTGTATTCGGTTCGCCAGTATCTTATTAAGGATTTTTGCATCTGTGTCCATGAGAGATATTGGTCTGTACTTTTCTTTTTGTGTGTGAGATATCTTTACCAGGTTTTGGCATCAAAGTGATATTGGCCTTATCAAATGAGTTGGAAAGTATTGCCTCTTCTTCGATTTTTTGGAAGAGTTTGAGGAGAATAGATATCAAATCTTCTTTGACTGTTTGGTAGAATTCACTGGTGAAGCCATCTGGTCCTGGACTTTTACTTTTTGGTAGGTTTTTGATGATTGTTTCAATTTCCATACTGCTGATCGGTCTATTTATATTTTCCAGTTCTCCTTGATTCAGTTTAGGAAGATCGTAATTTTTTTAAGTACTGATCCATTTCTTCTAGGTTATTAAATTTGGTGTTATATACTTTTTCATAGTATTCTTGTATGATCCTTTGTATTTTTGCGGTCAGTCATAATTTCCCCTCTTTTATCCCTGATTTTGCTTATTTGTGTCCTTTCTCTTTTTTCTTTAGTAAGTTTAGCCAAGGGCTTGTCAATTTTATTTGCCTTCTCAAAGAACCAGCTCTTTGTTGCATTTATTTTTTTCTGTATTTTTTTTCAATTTCATTTATTTCTGCTCTAATTTTGATTATTTCTTTCCTTCTGCTGACTTTAAGCTTCATTTGTTCTTCCTTTTCTGGTTTTTTTAAGATGAAGCATTAGGTTGTTTATTTGGGCTCGTTCTTGTTTTTGGAGATAGGCCTGTAATGACAAGAACTTTCCTCTTATGACCGCTTTTGTCGTGTCCCAAAAGTTTTGATATGTTGTACTATCATTATCATTTGTTTCTATATATCTCTTGATCTTTCTTTTTATTTGTTCTGTGACTCAGTTATTCTTCAGTAGTATGTTGTTTAATGTCTGTGTATTTGTGGTTCTTCCTGATTTCTTTCTGCAGTCGATCTCTAGTTTCAAAGCATTATGATCAGAGAATATGGTTGGTATGATTTCAGCCCTCTTATATTTGTTGAGGCCATCTCTGTGTCCCAGTATGTTGTCGATCCTTGAGAATGTTCCATGTGCACTAGAGAAGAATGTATAAGCAGTTGTTTTGGGATTGAAGGCTCTGTAAATGTCAATTATGTCCAGTTGGTCTAATGTGTCATTTAAGGATGTTATTTCCTTATTGATTTTCTGTTTGGGTGATCTGTCCATTTCCAACAGTAGGGTATTTAGGTTCCTTACTA
>NW_011888926.1:1417353-1419737 GCF_000151845.1 Pteropus vampyrus | reverse complement strand
TTTTTCAACATTAAGTATAATGTTAGCTGAGGGTTTGTCATATGTGGCCTTTATTTTGTTAAAGTACTTTCCTTCTATACTGATTTTGTTAAGTGTTTTGATCATAAATGGATTCTGTATCTTGTTGAAGGCTTTTCCTGCTTCTATTGATGTGATCATATGGTTCTTATTTTTTAATTTGTTTATGTAGTGTATCACATTAATCGATTTGCGTATGTTGCGTACCATCCCTATACCTTTGGGATGAAGCCCACTTGATCGTGGTATATAATCTTTTTAATATGTTGTTGTATTCGGTTCGCCAGTATCTTATTAAGGATTTTTGCATCTGTGTCCATGAGAGATATTGGTCTGTACTTTTCTTTTTGTGTGTGAGATATCTTTACCAGGTTTTGGCATCAAAGTGATATTGGCCTTATCAAATGAGTTGGAAAGTATTGCCTCTTCTTCGATTTTTTGGAAGAGTTTGAGGAGAATAGATATCAAATCTTCTTTGACTGTTTGGTAGAATTCACTGGTGAAGCCATCTGGTCCTGGACTTTTACTTTTTGGTAGGTTTTTGATGATTGTTTCAATTTCCATACTGCTGATCGGTCTATTTATATTTTCCAGTTCTCCTTGATTCAGTTTAGGAAGATCGTAATTTTTTTAAGTACTGATCCATTTCTTCTAGGTTATTAAATTTGGTGTTATATACTTTTTCATAGTATTCTTGTATGATCCTTTGTATTTTTGCGGTCAGTCATAATTTCCCCTCTTTTATCCCTGATTTTGCTTATTTGTGTCCTTTCTCTTTTTTCTTTAGTAAGTTTAGCCAAGGGCTTGTCAATTTTATTTGCCTTCTCAAAGAACCAGCTCTTTGTTGCATTTATTTTTTTCTGTATTTTTTTTCAATTTCATTTATTTCTGCTCTAATTTTGATTATTTCTTTCCTTCTGCTGACTTTAAGCTTCATTTGTTCTTCCTTTTCTGGTTTTTTTAAGATGAAGCATTAGGTTGTTTATTTGGGCTCGTTCTTGTTTTTGGAGATAGGCCTGTAATGACAAGAACTTTCCTCTTATGACCGCTTTTGTCGTGTCCCAAAAGTTTTGATATGTTGTACTATCATTATCATTTGTTTCTATATATCTCTTGATCTTTCTTTTTATTTGTTCTGTGACTCAGTTATTCTTCAGTAGTATGTTGTTTAATGTCTGTGTATTTGTGGTTCTTCCTGATTTCTTTCTGCAGTCGATCTCTAGTTTCAAAGCATTATGATCAGAGAATATGGTTGGTATGATTTCAGCCCTCTTATATTTGTTGAGGCCATCTCTGTGTCCCAGTATGTTGTCGATCCTTGAGAATGTTCCATGTGCACTAGAGAAGAATGTATAAGCAGTTGTTTTGGGATTGAAGGCTCTGTAAATGTCAATTATGTCCAGTTGGTCTAATGTGTCATTTAAGGATGTTATTTCCTTATTGATTTTCTGTTTGGGTGATCTGTCCATTTCCAACAGTAGGGTATTTAGGTTCCTTACTATGATTGTGTTTTTGTCTGTTTCTCTCTTTAGTTCTGTTGGTAATTGCTTTACATATTTCAGGGCTCCATGATTGGGAGTATAGATATTAATAAATGTTATGTCTTATTGGTGCATGATTCCCTTTATCATTGTGAAGTGTCTCTCAGTATCTTTCTTTACCTTTTTTATTTTGAAATCTATTTTGTCTAATATTAGTACCACTACTCCCACTTTTCTCTGAATGCCATTTGCTTGAAATATCATTTTCCACCCTATCACTTTGAGTTTATATTTGTCTTTGGAGCTGAGATGTGTCTCCTGGACACAGCTTATGGTTGGGTTTTGTTTTTGATCCAATCTGCTACTCTGTTCCTTTTTATTGATGAGTTCAGTCCATTTACATTTAGGGTGATTATTGAAATATGAGATAAAAAGATAAAATATAGCCATTTTATCTTTTACTTTCTGGTAGCTTGGTGTTTCCATTGCTTCCTTGTCCTTGTATTTCTGTTTTTTTTTTTTTTTTAATTTTGGTTGGCTTCTGTGAGTTTTCCCTCTGGTTCTTCTTGTTTTCTGTTATATACTTCAGTTTTGAATCTTTGGTGTGTGGTTACCATTAAGAATATATAAAGGATAGTTATGTATATATGTATGTGTGTGTGTATGTGTGTGTGTGTGTGTGTATAGATATATACACACACACACACATACACACACACACACACAGTCCATTTTCTTCTGCGCGTGCCTTGTCTCCATTCCCCTTTGTGAATTTGGATCTTTGAATCCTCACCTTTTTAGTCATTGTTGTCTCAATATGTCCCTATGTATGCTGAACATTCATTACTATCTTGCTGTAACAATTCTTTTCTTATTATTTAAGCT
>NW_011888926.1:1415790-1416103 GCF_000151845.1 Pteropus vampyrus | reverse complement strand
ACACACACACAGTCCATTTTCTTCTGCGCGTGCCTTGTCTCCATTCCCCTTTGTGAATTTGGATCTTTGAATCCTCACCTTTTTAGTCATTGTTGTCTCAATATGTCCCTATGTATGCTGAACATTCATTACTATCTTGCTGTAACAATTCTTTTCTTATTATTTAAGCTTATAATGCCCTGATCTTAGTGAGGGTTGCACTGCTCTAATTTTTTTTACCTTATAGTCACCTTACTCCTAATTATGTATTTTTTTTTGGTCATTTTGTTTTAGGTGAACTGACCCCTTTCAGTATTTCCTGTAGTGCAGGCCT
>NW_011888926.1:1384487-1414885 GCF_000151845.1 Pteropus vampyrus | reverse complement strand
CCTTATAGTCACCTTACTCCTAATTATGTATTTTTTTTTGGTCATTTTGTTTTAGGTGAACTGACCCCTTTCAGTATTTCCTGTAGTGCAGGCCTTGTAGTGGAGAATTCCCTCAATTTTTGGATGTCTGGAAAGGTCTTAATTTCTCCTTCATATCTAAAGGAGAGCTTAGCTGGATACATTATTCTAGGCTGGTAGTTCCTTACACTTAAATATTTTGAATATTTGATTCCACTCCTTTCTGGCTTGTAAAGTCTGTGCTGAGAAGTCTGATGATAATCTAATGAGTTTTCCTTTATACATTAACATTTTCTTCTTACTGGCTACCCTGGGAATTCTGTCTTTGTCATTGATTTTTGATAATTTTAATACAATATGTCTTGGTGAAGGCCTTTTTGGGTTGAGATAATTGGGTATTCTGTTGACTTCTTGAATTCTAAGCTCTAGTTCATTCCTTAGATTTGGGAAATTCTCGTCAACTATTTGTCTGAAATAGTTGCTTTCTAGTCCCTACTCCTTTCCTCGCCTTCAATAATGCCCATTATTCTTATGTTTCCTCTCCTGATGGTATCAGCTAGTTCTTATATTTCTGTTTCATTATTTTTCATTCTTCGATTTTTCTCTCCTTCCTTCTGATTGATTTCTAGATTTCTGTCTTCAATATCACGGATCTTTTCCTCCATTTGGTCAGCTCTATTTCCCAAGCTTGCTGTTTCATTTTTCAACTCTTGCAGTGTATTTTTTATCTCCAAAAGATCTATTCTGTTCTTTTTGAGGGTTTCAGTCTCCTTGCTCTGCTCATTTAGGTGTTTTTTCAATTCCCGAAATTGTTGATATGACTCATTTTGGAATTCATTGAGTTTTTTCAGAAGTACCATCTGAATTCTCTGTCATTTAAGTCGCATATTTCTATATCTGTAAGCTTATTTTCCGGAGATTTTTCCTTTTCTTTCTGAAATGGCTTGTCATCTTGGTTGTTCATGGTGTTTAATGGACTATTTCTCTGCCTGGGCATTAACGAAAGTGTATTCTTCTGTTTTTCCAGAAAGAAGATTTCTTATATTAAAGGTCACTTTTTAGCCTATTGCAAAGAAGGCACTTTTCTTTTGGTTTCCAATAAGTGGTGCCTAAGCCTCTTGAATCCCTGCTTTATATGAAGCCTTAATAATACCTTTTTATTTTCTTATAGATATTTAATCATACTTGCTACCCTCAGTCTCAGTCCGTCAGCGTTAGCAACAGTTTCAGTAGAGTTTGCTCAGATTCTCCTAGGGCTCCGTGGCGTTCTCTCTCGGAGCGTATTGGGGGAGGAGCCCTCTGGTATGGGAGTTGGGGGCTGTAGCTCAGCCTCAGTTTTGCAATTGCGGCCAGTAAAAATCAACTGTTGCTTTTCTGGCATCCTGCTTCTCTGCTTTCTGCCCTGATGACTGGGCCCTGCTGCCAGTTGTGTGAAGCTCGCAGCACTCTCAGGCAGGGCTATTCAAGAAACTCACCCCCGCTTCTCCCCTCCCTCTCCTCCTACAGGGAGCTCCAGTGGCTGCAAGAGGCACCTTCTTTATTTCTCCCAGTCCATCACCTGACACCTAAGGTTCAGACCTGTGGTAGCTCTTATGCGCAGATCCCACACTCAGACATGCCGATGTGCAGTTTGGGTGTTTTTTGTTGAATTTTAGATGTTCCACTTAATGTTGTTTCAAGGGGAGAGGTCTGGGGACGTCTCTCACTCCTCCATGTTTCTCCAAACTGCACTGGAGTTAATTTTAAATATGGAGTGAGGTTAGGGTCCAACTTCATTCTTTTGCTTGTGGTTATCCAGTTGTCCCAGTACTTTCGCTGCATCCTGTACATTTGGTATGTTGTGTTTTCATTTTCATTTGTCTCTAAGTATTTTCTAATTTCCCTTGTGATTTCTTCTTTGATCCATTGGTTGTTTAAGAGCGTGTTAATCCACAAATTTGTGAATTTTCCAGTTTTACTTCCATCATTGATTTGTAACTTTATCTCGTTGTGGTCAGAGAAGATACTTTGTCTGTTATTTATCTTTTTAAATTTGTTGAGACTTAATTTGTAGCTCAAAATATGGTCTGTTTTGGAAAATGTCCCACATGCATTTGGAAGAATGTGTATTCTGTTGTTGGATAGAGTGTCCTATACGTGTCTGTTTGATCCAGTTGTTTGTTATGTTTTTTAAATCCTCTATTTCCTTACTGATCTGTCTGGTTTTTCTATCCATTATTGTGCATGTAGGATATTGAAGTCTCCAGCTATTATTGTAGAACTGTCTATTTCTTCCTTCAATTCTGTCAGTTTTTGTTTCATATATTTTCATGGTGTGTCCTTAGATGTATAAATGTTTGTAATGGTTATATCTATTTGCTATATTTGCTATATCTCAGTCTCTTGTAATTTTTTAAAATTTAAGCCTGCTATTAGCCACTCTTGCTCTCTTTAGGTTACTGTTTGCATGGAATATCCTTTTCCATCTTTTCACTTTCAATCTATTTGTGTCTTTGTATCTAAAATAAGTCTCTTTTATATAGCATATAGTTGAATCATGAGTTTTTATTCATTCTGCCAGTGTCTTGTTGGAGAAGGTCATCATAATCACTTGTTGAGCCAAAAGTTAGACCCAGAAATTGGAGGCTCTTCACCCGCTTCCTTGTCCTGGGAGTGTGCATTTGGCTTGCATCCCCTGCTCCAAGAAGCTTCTTAAGGGATAAAGCCTTAAGATATGTGGAGTTGCGACTATCTGGATGATACAAGTGACTGAATCCAGTTTGGGCCATTATGTAAAAACTATTAAGATTTGACCGGCGGGTGCAGAGACTACTCGTCTTACAGCCAACCAACATATGTCTAATAAGTTCCCTTGTTTATTAAAACTGCCACTTACTAATCTGGAGTGGTCTACCTGTTTCTTCAGTCTCTCTCTGCCCTACGTGAATGGGGGCCCAGTTTCAGATTACACAGGGAAGCTCCTGAGGAGATTGCAAACTAACATCTCTGTCTTTAGATTGGAGAGTTTAATTCATTTACATTTAATGTAATTACTGTAATGGGGGCCTTCTGTTATTTGCTATTTGATTTCTTTATGCCTTATAGCTTTTTTTGTCCCTCATTTCCTGCATTACTGTCTTCTTTTATGTTTAGTTGATATTTTTATAGTGAAAAACTTAAATTTCTTTCTGATTTCTTTTTGTCTATATGCCATAGCTATTTTCTTTGTTGTTAACATGGGGGTTTCATTTAACATCCTAAAGTTATAACACTCATTTGAATTTTTACCAGCTTAATATTGAATTTTTACCAGCTTCAGTAACAGATACTCTAAACTTTTACAGCTCCATCTTCACACATTTCAGTTGATGTCACAAAATTACATCTTTATATATTGTGCTCCCCCAAACATAATCTAATAATTATTTTAAAAGCATTAGTCTCTTAAATTATATAGAAAAATGAAATTACAAACCATTTTTACAAATACATTAACTTTTATAATTGCCCGACAATTTACCTTTATTGAGATCTTGATATGGCTTCTTCATTTGGCTTCAGATTGCTGTTTAGTGTCCTTTCATTTCATCCTGCAGGACTCCCTTAAGCATTTCTTGCAGGGTAAGTCTAGTGGTAATGAACTCCCTCAGCTGTTGTTTATCTGGGAATGTCTTAATTTCTCTGTCACTCTTGAAGAAATTTGGCCAGATACAAGATTCTTGTTTGACAGTTGCTTTCTGACCTCCAAAGTTTCTGCTGATTATCTTATTGAGGATCCCTTGCATGTGATGATTCACATCTCTCTTGCTGCTTTCAAGATTCTCTCTTTGTCTTTGTCTTTTGCGGGTTTGATTTTAATGTGTCTTGGGGTGGAGTTATTCTTACTTAGAGTTCGTTGAATTTCTTGGATGTTTATATTTATGTTTCTCATCAAATTTGGGAAGTTTTCAGCCATTATTTCTCTGAATATTCTCTCTACCCCTTTCTCTCTATGTTCTCTTTCTAGGACTTCCACACAGTGCGTATGTTAGTCTGTTTGATGGTGTCCCACTGGTCCCTGAGGCTTTTTTCACTCTTCAATATATTTTCTTTCTGTTCCTAAGTCTTAACAATTCTCATTGCTCTATCTTTAACTTTACTGATTCTTCCTTCTGCCTACTTAAATCTGAATTTTAATCCCTCTAGTGAATTTTTTATTTCAGTTATTGTACTTTTCAACTCCAGAATTTCTTTTTGGTTTCTCGTTAGGTTTTCTGTCTTTATTGATATCTCTATCTTGATCATACATCATATTCTTGACTTTTTCCACATTGTCCTTTAGTTCCTTGAGCATCATTAGGAAAGTTCTTTTAAAGATGTTTTTCTAGCTAGCTTAAACGTAAATAAGTATTATAGCAAAATAACTTGACAATTGTCCATTCGCCTTGACTCAGTTAAATCCCTTTGGGAATGTAGCCAAGAAAATAAATAAAACCCATATTTATTGTAATATTAATTGGAAAGTTGGAAACAACATGCTCCCCTACAACAGGGGAATTAAGTAGTACCTATCCATATGATAAAATATTGTCCAGCTTTTAATTTATGAAATACATTAGTAATATAAAGAAATTTTGTATAACGTCTAGTAAAAAGAGCCAGATAAAAAAAGTACAGTTGTTATAATAATTATATAAAAATATTAACAGATACCCTAAAAAGAAATACCAAAATATTGTTTTTGTATTTGATAATGGCATTATAGATGACTTTTTAAAATTAATCTTTTCTCTATTTTCCAAATACATAGTCCTCATTAAGCATGTATTACTTTTTTCATAATCAAAACAAACTTTATTAGGTAAAAAAATTACCTAGCTGTACACAACTATAAGTAATGCAGAGATATAACTGTGGGGTTGTTTTCATGTTAATTTGAATCTCTCCACAACAGGAAATGATAAAGCCTTCAAATGGTGGTGGCTGAAGGATTTGACTTTACCATTATTCTACCTGATTCTCTTCCTGTGTCAGTTTGCCTCAGCATTATTTTTATCTTCTCCCTCCTTCTCACTTATTCTTTGTGCATTCTAAAAAATAAGTAATTAATTTTTTTCTTTCCTTCTCAGCATACCCAGTTGTTGTCTATGGGCCCCAGCCCATGAGATATGGAGCCCCACTGGGGGGATACGGAGCCCCACCAGCGGGATACAGAGCCCCACCAGAGGGGTCTGAAGCTCTGCCTGAGGGATACAGAGCCCCACCCGCATATGGAGCCCCAGCAGAGGGATCTGTAGCTCCGCTGGCAGGATATGAAGCCCCAACAGCAGGATACGAAGCTCCACCTGCGGGATACAGAGCTCCACCTGCAGAATATGAAGCCCCACCTCCGGGATATGGAGCCCAGCCTGTAGGATATGGACTCCCACCTGCGGGATATGTAACCCCATCAGCTGGAAATGAAGCCCCACCTTCGGGACAAGAGGCTCCACCTACTAGAAATAGAGCTGAGTCTCACAAATCTGTGTCAGCCCAGCCTGCTGGATATGAGGCTTCTACTCCTTCTGCCTCATCTTCTCAGGCCCCTTAACCTTCTAAGAAGTAAGCCTTGAAGACTCACCAAGCGAAGTGGCAGCACCCTAAAACTGAAGTCAGGATAAGAAGGACTCAGGTATGTTGTTTAAAGCCCTTTCTTAAGTAGTTGTCCCACCCTTTGGAAAGGCAATCTTAGGGAGAAGGTGAAGGTTTACTTCCATGCCTAGATTTTAGAAGTAGAGTTAATTCTTGATTACATGGGCTAAAGGCTTACAGGGCTAATTCTCTAGTAATTCGGTTGACATTGGGCTGCATTTTTTAACATACCTTGTATGTGAGTATGGAAAAAGCTTTCTGCCTTTTTCCCCTCCCCCATCCAAGAAACATTTATTATTCTGAGTTTGCTAGGCGCTAAGATATGTGTTAGGAATATCAAATTGAACACTTAGTTATTTTTCACAGTATTATTTATATTAGTGAAAGGATGGAACAACCTAAATTTTCAATAGTGAGAGAGAATTTCATAAATTATAGTATATACATCCAATGGAATATTATGCAGCCACTGAAAATGATGTCTAGAGGCAGAGAAAGCCTTCTTTAAGAAGACCAAAGCCAATGACTCAATAAAGGAAAACATAAAATATAAATTTGACTATATTGAAATTTTTAAATTCTGTATGACCAAAGTTAAAAGATAGGCAACAGACTACAAGAAAGTGATATCCAACATATATATTAAACCAATAACTTATGGTCAGAATATATGAACTCTTAAAAATCAACCCAAAAGAAAAAAAAGACAAAAGGTATGAATTCCCCACTAACTGAGTGGCCAAGAAACATTTGAAAAGATGTTCATCCAATTTGACTAGTGTTAGGGAGACGCAGCATGGATGAGAAACACTTTTTATCTCCAATGATTTACAAATATTAAAAATACTGAAAAACTCAAGTGTTGAGAAGGATATGGGGGGGATGGTTATTGTTATACACTACTGGTGGGAGTTGATATGCCTTTTTAGAAAGGCATTTGGCAGTACCTTTTCTCTTCTCTTCTCTTTTCTTTTCTTCTTTTTTTAGGGGCGGCAACCCTTGGTTGACCTCACAGATTGCAAGGACCTTGTCAGTTTACAATCCCTTATTTTTTATTTTTTATGCCTATAGCACCTGGTCTTCCTAGGTGGTCTCCCATCCAAGTGGGATTACCTTTTAAAAGTTAAAATAAATAAAACCCACTCTTGATTTAGTGGTTTTACTTCTCAATATCTAACCCTGAGAAATACTTGCATGTGTGCAAAGTTGTATGTGGGAAGATTTCATTACATTCATTGTTTCTAACAGTGTAAAATTAGAAATAACCTATATGTTTATTAATAGTAAATATTTAAATAAACTTTGATACTTCCATGATGTGTATTCAAAAATTTCTAAGAATTATTGTTAAATGAGGAAAGCAAGTGTATATACCACAGATATTTTCAGTCCCATCAGATAGAATGCCCCCCTTTATAACTAATATTTTGTAATGTCTCCTTTACTTGGAGTGAAATCTGTAGACAATTGCACATGATTCCACACCATTTCAACCAAAATCAATATACTATAAATGCGATATAAAGAAGAAATAGAAAAGTAGTTTGTAGTAAAATTTTAAGTATTTTAATATATAAATTCTCAGATTTCACCACACTAGAAGACATAACAAAGTGATCAGGTGGGAGCAGTGTTGCCTCTGAGTTGGGGAGCTGCATACCGAGGAGCTAGGATGGGGATGGAAATTTAGTTTTTTCCACAATTTTAAAACTAAATAACATGCTAGGCTCTACCTTGCTTATAAATTGTGCAGCGGCTCCTCACAGCCTTCAGGATAAAGTCAAAACTCCTGTTTTTCACATATATGCGGCTCATGTTATGCTCCTTAGCATTCAAGGCCCTGCACAATCTGTCCCCTCCAGTGACCTCTCCAGCTGTGGGATCAGCCAAGCAGAACTAAACGCAGACACTGAACTGCATGGCCTCTGCCTTCCTCCCCACCTCATTCTGTTCATCTTTCAAAACAACCCAGAAGTTCTTCAGAGAGTTTTTTCTGTGTTCCCGTTCTAGCATAAATGCCCTTCTGCCGAGCTTGTATTGTACTCTCAGAATGTTTCCGGTGAAATATTGTGCCAGTCCTATGCTCACCTCCTCCATAACCTGTGAGCTCCTTGAGAGCAAAGGCTGAATCCCATTGCAGGGGCCTAGCAGAAGGCATGGCACACAGTGTTGCCTAGTAAACATTTGTCAAGTGAATAAAGACATGAATAAATTGTGTTTCTTGATTTAATATATACACATATAATATATATGCACCCCAGAGTTCTGGCTACCAGCTGAAGATAATTATTTGCAGAATCAGTTTTGTTTGGCAAAACTTAGGATTAGAAATTAAAATTTCAGATTTTAGAGAAAGCTGCCCCCTCTCTGGCTTGTTGAGTTGAACAAGCCAGAAGTCCTGAAGTGAAGGCATGGTTATATTTCACCTCTTCCTATCTCACAGCCATGGTTTATGTGGCTCATACTGGCCAAAGCCACCTCTGGCAACGTGGTTCCAGAGGACCCATCTGGTGATTAAAAGGCCTTTGAGTGAGCAAATGACCATTACTGTGCTTGGGTGCCAGGCAGTGTGCTAAGGCACTTCATAAGCATATCTCACTTACTTCCCATAGCAACTGGTGAAGTGGGAACTGTTAATAGCTTATTTTACAGGTAAACATACTGAAACTTGAAGACCTTAGAAAACCAAAGAATCTACAACTGTTGAGTGGCGGAGACAGGACATGAATCCAGGCTGGACCCAGAGCCTGGGACCCTAACCTCTGACTAGAGAACCTGTTCCCTAGCATCTTCTTTTTATCCCACAGGTGCCAAGCAGTAGAAGGAGTTTCCTGTGCAGGGAATGGCCTGATCCTCTCCACACATCTGTGAGGTCCTGGTGAGCTCTGAGTCCCTTTCCTGCTGTAGGCTTGATCCCTGGTAGTCAGAGGGCCTTGAAAATCAGTTGTGTCAGAGGTGGAATAGTAGGTCAAAGGAAGGCTGATTTCTCATAGGACTGGGAGAGTGGTTCCAGATCTGCTGCTGCTGTGTAGCTGGGCTATAGGAGTTGCTAGAAGCCTGAGACCAGCTGCCCTTGAGCCAGCTCAGCTGGCACAGGAAAGAGAATCCTGAGATAAGTAAGTTTTTCATGGCCTCATCCCTTCACCACAGCCCCAGACCTGAAGGCTCTGCTGCGTTAATTGCCTTAGTGATGCACCCTGAGTAAAGGGTATTTATAACGGATGGAAGGTGAAGAGTGAGAGGGGCAGTAATTACGTCAAGTGGTTGGACCTTTTATTAACTGTTTGTACCACGCACTCTGCTAGGTACTTTACATGCATAATTTAGCAAAGTGGGTGCTTGGACCCCACTCTCATAAAGAAATGGGGACTGAGAGGGAAGCAAATTGCCTAAGGCATTGGTCCCTAACCTTTTTAATACCAGGGACTGGTGCTGAATCTAATGCCTGATGAGCTGAGGTAGAGCTGAGGTGGCGATGTTGGCGCTAGGGTGTGGCTGCAAATACAAATGAATCTTCACTGGCTCACCTCCTACTGTGCAGCCCAGTTCCTAACAGGCAACAGACCAGTACTGGTCTGTGGCCCAGGGGTTGGGGACCTCTGGCCTAAGGCACACAGCTGGCTAATAAGTGACAGGGTAGGGTCTGAATGTAGGTTTCCCTTTTTACACACTCATTTATTGAGTGCCTTTTATGTGCCATCTCTGTGAGCTTGCGATATCAGTGACCAAAACAGACAAAAAATTCCTGCTCTCATGAAGCTTATATTCTAGTAATACTAAGATGCAGTCAATACATATTATGTTATATAACTAGGCATATCATTCAAACTGCAGAAAAAGCAAAAACAGATATGCTGATAAGAGCTATGAAAAAATATAGAACAAAATAAGAAAGATTGGGAGTGCTGGGGGCTTGGCAGAGGGTGCAGTTTGCAGTAGAGCCTTGTTGAGAAGATAATATTCGAGTAAAGATTCAAAGGATAAAGAAATGAGGGAGCTAGTCATGCAGACACCCGGGGAAGCGTGCTCTAGGCACAGGGAACAGCTCGTGTAAAGGCAGCGTAATTCCAGGGTGCCTTCCCTGATACCCAGTGCCTCAAAACAGGTGAATGTGAGAAGGCTCCTGTTCTCAAGGAAAGGAAAATGCTAGAAAACAGATCGCAAGCCGGCCAGAGCGATATCTGAACTGGTCCACATAAAACAGCTTGGGCATGGAGACTGATTTCTGGGTCCTTGTAGAGAACAGGCCTCCTTCCTGCCTCCATCTTAAGGACAAAAGAGAGGTTAAAGTAACCGAAGAGGCCGAGTCGCCCTGGCTTTACACCCTCCATTAAAATCCACTTGCTGTTGCACACCTCTGCTGTGGCCTTGGTCTGTGTTCTGAGGGCATCTGTGATATGATTAGCCTGGTTCTGGTCTCTTGGGACCGTTCAGTAGAGCAGTGTGGATGTGCCCAGGCTCCTGGCTCCTGGCATTCTGGCTGGGCTCTACACTTGTCCTGCTTCAGCTGTTCATTATCTGGTTCCAAGAGAGACTTCAGTGCTGAAGTCTTGAATCCCCTTGATGGGGCACTTGTCTGTCAGGAAAGCCCGTTCTCTGACTCCACGGAGAGGAGGGCCGGAATAAATCGATGTGAGAGCTTGTAGGCTGACCACTTGTTTGTTGTGCTGCCCAGTTGGTGCCCTGGGCTTCTAAGAATGGGTTTAGGTCAAGTACTTACTGAGGCTGCTCTGTGCCGGCCCTGTGCTCCGAGGACTCCGATACGCCCTGATCTCGAGGAATACAGACCGCTCCAGAGATAGACAATTTCATTATGTTTTGGAAATGTCCACCCTGTCCTAGACCCCACCCACCCCCAAAATGTGGGATTGGGGCAGGTAGGTACTTCAGCCTCTGTGTGGTCCCCTGGGAAGGTTGTCTGGACCTCTTCCTGTTGGCTTGCCCTGAGGATCTTACTTTCCTTGGTTGTCAGACCTCTGTGTGGGCCTCGGAGTACTTCATTTTGGGAACTACTGAGACAGGACAGGTAGTGCAGGCACACCCCCTCCCCCTCGAGGATGTGGCTCTGGAAATTTTTCCTTTCTTCAGACCTCCTCTCCCTGTTTTAGCCCCAGCAGCGGGGATAAGCCTAGATGCTATCTTTGGCCAAAGTATGACCTTTGGCTAATTATATCATTACAATCTCATCTGCATTGCAAATACTGCAGCTCCCATCATGCACCTGATGCCAGGACAATTCCAGAAACACCATATGAGGAAGAAAAAGAGGGAACCCAAGCTCCCTGCCTACTGGGAGGAGACAACAAGGCTAGTCAGCACCACATTTTCCTGGGCTCCGCCTCCAAGGAAAACAAAGAGTTCATAACCAGCCATCTTGGTGTGACTCGCTCATTCTCTTTCTCTCAAGTAAGCCCGCACTGCCCCTCCTTGAGTGTGTACTTTCACTTTAATAAATTTTGTGCTTTCCTGCTCACTATTTGCTATTCGTCTTACCCTTGAACTCTTCTTGTGAAATAAGACAAGAACCTTTCTGGCAACACCATTTTAGAAATACTTCTGCTCAAGCTTGGGCTTCTCCCTTGGACCCAATTCTGGCATATATACCTCTGGCTTTTACCTGATGACCAATAAGAGAGAGACACTCCCAACTTCTGACAAAAGTGTGGTGAGAGAGGTCTGCACAGGTTTAGAAGAGGGGTTCTGACCGCCTTAAGGTGGTCCTGTGGGCTTCCTGGGGAAGGGGATGTCTGCATTGTTCTGCCCTCAAGAGAAACTGTTTAACCAGAGCCTAACCGACCTGGGGAAGGGAGACATCTGACTCCGGCCCACTGTAGCCTTTCATGTGGAGGAAGGGAAATACCTTTAGCCTTTCTGCCTTAACTAAGAGATGTGGGGATGGAGGGCCCAGCAATGAGCAAACACTAGTGAAAGTCAAAGGCAAAGGCTCACTCAAAGGCTGACACCTAAACTAGGTAGGATGATAGAATGCTGCTTTTCCCCCAACACCTTACCGGCCACATCAACCAGGTTCCTGCATAATGATGAGATTACAACTGAAAGAACTGCAGATTTCAGACCTTACTTAAGACGTTTCTGGGAAACACAGTGACAGCAGAGGAGACAAAACCAAGAATGTCAGAGGAAATTTTAGCCTCTAACACCTACAGCTATAGCAAACAGTAAACACAGCTTACCTCCAAGCCAAATAAACATGAACCCTCGATTGACATTCAGTTCCTTTTACTTAGCATTTCATGTCCGGCTTTTAGCATAAAACCGCAAGGCATACGAAAAGACAGTACTGCTTGGACAGAGCAAATATCAAAATGAGCCTCAGACATGGCAAAGATGGTGGAATTACCAGACAGGAATCTATCTATCTATCTATCTATCTATCTATCTATCTATCTATCTATCTATCTATCTATCTATCTATCATCTATCTATTTTTTATTCTTAGTGAGGCAACCCTTGGTTGACCTCAGATTGCAAAGACCCTGTCAGCTTAAAATCCCTTATCTTTTACACCTACAGCACCTGGTCTTCCTAGGTGGTCTCCTATCCAAGTACTAACTAGGCCCGACCCTGCTTAGCTTCTGAGATCAGATGGAATCGGGCTTGTTTGGGGTAGCGTGGCCGTAGACTCAGACAGGAGTTTAAAACAACTAATTAATATGCTAAGGGCTGTAATGGAAAACGTGGACAACATGCAAAAATCAATGGGTAATATAAGCAGAGAGATGGAAACTAAGACATAATCAAAAAGAAAAGCTAGAAATCAAAAACACTAATAGAAATGAAGAAAGCCTTTGATGCAGTTATCAGTAGATTGGACATGGCCAAGGAAAGAATCAGTGACCTTGAACATATGTTGATAGTAACCTCCAAAACTGAAATGCAGAGAGAAACAAGAAATATGTGGAACAGAATATCCAAAAACTGTGGAACAATTACAAAATGTGTAGCTTACATACACAGAGCATACATGTACACAATGGGACTACCAGAGAAGAAAAAAGATAGGAACGGAAGAAATATTTGAAGTATTAATGACTTAGAATTTTCCAAAATTAAGGACAGATACCAAACCATTGATCTAGGAATCTCAGAGAATACTGAGTAAATACTAAAACATCTACAACTAGGCGTATCATGTTGAAACTGTAGAAACATCAGAGACAAAGGGAAAAAATCTTGAAGTCAGAGCGGGGAAATCTTATAGAGGAACAAGGATAAGAATTACATCAGACTTCTCTTTAGAAACCATTCCAGTAAGAAAAGAGTGAAGTTAAATATTTAAAGTGCTTTAAAAAATGTAGAATTCTGTATCCGGTGAAATTGTCCTTCGAAAATGAAGAAATACTTTATTAGACAAACTAAAGTCAAGGGAATTTGTCACCAAAAGTGCTGCCTTGCCAGAAATGCTTTAAAAAGCCCTTTGGAGAGAAAGAAAATGATGTGGATCAGAAAATTGGATCTACTAAAAGAAAGGAGGAGTGATAGAGGAGGAATAAATTAAAGTAAGATAAAATATTTTATTCGTAAACTAACATATGATAGTTTGTTCAGAATAGTAGTAACAACAGTGTATTCAGTGATTATTCCTTATGGCTGAGTGAAATGAATGACAGCAATGTTATAAGGGAATAGAGGAACTGGAAATCTGTTTTGAGGTACTCTCTGTGAAGCAGTATAATGCTATTTGAAAGTGGACTTGGATTAGCTGTAAATGTATATCACAAACTCTAGGGTGACCATTAAAAAAGGTTAGAAAAAAATAGTACAATTGATATATAAGAGAGGAGAGGAAATGGAATCATAAGATGCTTAATTAAAACCAGAAAAGGCAGAAAAGAGTAGAGGACAATGGATAGAAAACAGTAAAATATATGGTAGCTATTGATCCAACCACATCAGTAATCATTTTAAACACCAATGGTCTAAATACACATATCAAAAGACAGACTGTCAGAGTGGATTGAAAAAACAAGACTCTATATCGTCTACAGGAAACCCACTCTAAATACAAGAACACAGATTAAGAGGAAAGGCATAGAAGAAATTCTGGGGATTGGTTGCATAGCATTGTGAATATCAACACTACTGAACTGTACACTTAAAAAGGTTAAGATGGTAAATTTTATGTTACTTTATCACTAGTTTTTTAAAAAGAAAAAAGGAATGGAGAAGGATACATTTTGCTAACACACATCAAAAGAAAGCTGACTTCGGAGCAAAGAAAATCATTGGGAGGGAGAGGGGCATTATATAATGATAAAAGGGCTAATTCTCCAAGAAGACATAACAATTTTTAATGCACATGCACCTAATGACAGGGAACCAAAATATGTGAGGCAAAAACCGGAAACTACAGAGAGGAATAGACAAATCCAGGATTACATTTGGAGAATTCAACACCCTTCTATCAGTAACTGACAGATCCAGCAGGCAGAGAGTCAGTGAGGACATAGTTGAACTAAACAGCATCAAACTCTGTTTAATTGACATTCATAGAATGCGTCATCCAGCAGCAGAATAAACATTCTTCTCAAGTTCACATGGAACATTCAGCAAGATAGGCCACGTCACACTCTGAGACACAAAGGCTCTCCATCTGTGGATGATTGTCTAAGACAGTGTTTGGGGTCTCAGACCGTGGCTGGGGCTGGAGCGTTTACAGGCCACTGCAGGGTCCACAGCCAGGAACAAGGTCTGTATGCCTGTTACATGATGCGTGGGTGGGTAAGACTTCTCCCGGGTCCCTTGGCATGTAGCGCTGGACTCCACAGTGCCCACAGCTCCCACAAGGCACTTTTGTCCATGGATGGGTGCCAAATTGCTGTCGAGTGGGGAGATACATGACAGATATCTTACTCAGCCATGTTGCTGACGTCTCCCCAATTTTTAAATTCTTACTCCTTACCCAGAATATCTACCTGACAGAGGTTATTCTCCCTGTCGTCTTCCCCCTTTTATGGACAGGAACAACCTAGGCAAGAGTGAGGCTGGCTCTGTTCCTGGAGCCATCAGATGTTCAGGTAAGGATGGCAGAAAAGTTTGGTAACATTGAATGGGAGAAAAAGAATATTACGATGTTATTTTGCATTTTACCAGGAGTCTGGCAAAGAAGGAAGTAGAGCAAGAATCATTAATGGTAAGTCAACATCTAACTCTGATAAGCACAGTCACCAACAGTGGCAGGGCAGGTGTCCATTCCTAATGACACCCAGTTTCTTCCTTCATTCCTCCGCTTGGGTGTCCCAGGGCTGCAGGATGTGTGCTTCTGGACTGGATTCCCCTTTTCTTTGCGTATGTTGTTGCACTCTTGGGGAATGCTGCTGCCCTGTTTGTGATCCAGACTGAACATATTCTGCATGAGATCATGTACTATTTTCTAATCTTGTTGGACTCTATCGACCTGGGCCTGTCCGCGGCCACCATCCCTAAAATGCTGGGCACCTTCTGGTTAACTCTCATGGATATATCTTTTTTTTTTTAATTGTAGTAAAAAAAAAAAGTTTAATCTTAACTATTTTTAAGTGTACACTTCATAGTGTTAGCTGTACAGGTTTCCCCCGCTTTGTGAAAGTAGAGCGTTCCTATGAAACCTTTCGTAAGCCAAGATGGCATAAAGTGTCCCGTTTTATGAAAGTTTGCGTTTCACCACTTTGCTTTTATGAAAGACCTATATTAGTATGGAAATGGCTTTTTCATGGAAGTGAAAATCCTCTTCAGATTTCGTTTGGTTAGTGAAAACAGGTATTAATGTAGGGTTGTTTTTGTAACAGCGAAGTGGCATAATGCAAACTTTTGGAAAGTGGGAGATACCTGTACTCACTGTTGTGCAATGATTCCCTATAATGTTTTCATTTTGCAAGACTGAAACTCTATACCCGTTGAACAACTACCCATTTCCCCCTCCCCCACCCCCTGCAACCACCATTTTACTCTGTTTCTATGAAATTGACTACTTTAGATACCTCATATAAGTGAAATCACACAGTATGTCTTTTTGTGACTGGCTTATTTCACTTAGCATAATATTCTCAAGGTTCATCCATGCTGTAGCATGTGACAGCACTTCCTTCTTTTTTAAGGCTGAATAATTTTCCATCGTATGTATATACTTAATTTTCTTTATCCATTCATCCATTGTTGGACTTTTAGATTGCTTCCACGTTTTGGCTATTGTGAATAATACTGCAATGGACATAGGTGTGAGAGTTTTTATTAACAGCCTTATTGGTATACAATTCATATATCACATAGTCTACCCATTTTAACATGTAGAATTCAGTGTTTTTTAGTGTATTCACGGATATGTGCAACCACCACTCCAGTCAATTTAGGAGCATTTTCATCACCTCAGAAAGAAACCTTGTACCTTTTAGCCACCATCCCCTGCCCCCACATCCTCCCCACCCAGCCCTCAGCAACTACTAATATGTCTATATAGATTTTCGTATCCTGGACTTTCATAGGAATGGAATCGTATAGTCTGTGGTCTTTTGTGACTGGCTTCTGCCCTTTAGCATAGCGTTTCCAAGATTCATCCATGTCGTTGCATGTCAGTACTTTACTCCATTTTGTGGCTGAATAATATTCCATAGTATGGTTAACCATATTTTGTTTATTTATTCATCAGTTGGTAGACGTTTGGATTGTTTCCACCTTTTGGCTATTACATAATGCTGCTGTAAACATCTTTTTACAAGGTTTTGTATGGACATATGTTTTCATTTCTTTGGGGTTTATACATAGATGTGGAATTGCTGTCACGGTAACTATGTTTAATCATTTGAGGAATTGCCAGGCCATCTTCCACAGTAGCTGGATCAGTTTTATATTCCTATCAGCAGTGTATGAAGGTTTCGATTTCTCCACATCTTTGCCAACACTAATTATCTCGCTTTTTAATTCTAGCTACTCTTTTGGGTGTGAAGTGGTATCTCATTGTGGTTTCTGTTTGCATTTCCCTAATGGTTAGTGATGTTGAGCATTGGCCATTTGCATATTTTCTTTAGGAAAATGTCAATTCAGATCTTTTGCCCATTTTTTAATGGGGTTATTTATCTTTTTATTATTGAGTTGTAAGAGTTGTTTATATGTTTTAAATAGAAGTCCCTTATTAAAAATTTGAATTGCAGATATTTTCTCCCATTGCGTGGGTTGTCTTTTCATTCCTTTTAACATAGGCAGATTATAGCTATAAATTTCCCTCTGATCACTGCTTTCATGCCTAAGTTTTGGTATGTTGTGTATTCATTTTCATTCATCTTAGAGTATTTTCTCTTGTATGTGATGAGTCACTTGTCTTGCGGTTTTCAAAATTCTTTGTCTTTTCAAAGTTTGAATATGATGTCTAGGTATGGATCGCTTTTAAATTTATCCTACTTGGAGCTCTTTGCCCTTCTTAGATGTGTAGATTACTGTTTCTCATGAAATATGGGAAGTTTTGATCCATTATTTTTCAAATACTCTTTCTGCCCTTTCTTTTTTATGTGTATGTTGCATGGTGCCCCTACGGTCTCTGAGTCTCTGTTCATTTTTCTTCATTTTTCTTTCTGGCCCTCGGATAGGTTAATTTAAGTGGGCCTGTCTTCAAGTTTGCTGATTTTTTTTCCTGCCTGGTCATGTGTGCTGACCCATTGAGCCCCTCTAATGAAATGTTTATCTGTTATTGTACTTCTCAACTCTAGAATTTGTTTGTTTCCTTTCTATAATTTCTGTCTCAACTGATAGTCTCTATTTTGTGAGACATCATTCTTATTCATGTCTTTAGCCATGGTTTCCTTTAGCTCTTTGAACATATCTTAAATAGCTGATTTAAAATGTAATGCTAGGGTAAGTTAAAACACTACAAAGCTTGCTGCACTTACGAAGGTTCTCCCGTCTTTCTTGACTGAACGCTCTTTGGGTTGCTGCAAGCCTTTGGTTAATTTCTAGAGTTTTATGAAAGTTGATTCTGGTAATATGTGGCAAGATTTTGTATTCCTTTTATGGAGGAAACAAGCTTTTGGTAGTTCTTATTAGACCATTGTTTGGACCCCACTGCTTGGACTTTGATTCAAACAAACTATAGGAAGGTATTTTTGAGACAGTTGGCAAAAACGGAACACAGACTGGTTATTAGATTACTAAAATTTTTATTTCGTTGGCTAGGAAAATTGTATTATGGTCATATATATATTTTTAAAGACCCTAACTGTTAGAGCTACATAGTGGTGTTTAGAATTTTCTTTAATCTGCTTTCAGGTACTCCAGCTCACATGCAAAGATGTATGTGTGGGAAGAGAGATGAATACACAAGAGAGGTAAGACAATGGCACATGTTGATTGTTAGAGCTGGGTGATAGGTACATGGAGGTTCCTTGTACCATTTTATTTTTGTGTTTGAAAATTTCTATAAAAAGTTTGTTTTTTTTTTAAAGAGAAGGGTTACTCTCAGGTCCAAACAAGGCTTCTTTGAACTGGGAAAAAAATGATTGAGTCCCTCACTGGCCTTGGGTAGAGGGAAGTAAAATAATGTCATGGAAGATAGGCAGGACGTGTGACGAGAGAATCGAGGCTAAAGAAATAGAATCAATCAGGCACCCTCAGGATCAAAAGAACAAGTTATACAGCAAGCAAAGAAATGTAACCATCTCTGGGTGTGGAAGGCAAAGGAATTGACGAGTTAAGTCCAGGCTGATGCCTGGACCCAACTCCCAAGTCCATGGTCTCAGCCACTACACTCCACCATATCCCAGACTGCTAAGAAAGACTTCTTTCCTGGGGCTGACAAGAGAAGTGTTCCCACCAGAGACCATTCCATTTGGCTTGAACAGAACTATGACAAAGACCCAAAGCTGGAGGTGTGCCTAAGGTGACAGGGCTCCAAGGGCAGAGGCCTGGGACGAGGTAGGTGTTTGTCCTGAGTGACCCACAGCCTCAAGACATGAACTGGGGAGAGCTGTCTCTGGTGATGCTGGACTCAGTGAAGCTCCAGTTATTCTGATTGACACCATACCAAATACAAGAACCTCCAACCCTGAGAGAGTGTGGGAGATCCATCCAGAAGAGTTCCCACAGGGCAGGAGAGCGCAAGGCCTGGGGCACTGGGTGCTCCCACAGTCCAAGCCCAAGGAGAACCTACCTAGCCTGCTCCGCCGCCAGCTTTCCAAATGGGGACAAGAACCATCAGGGAAGACGCGCCCTGTGGCCTTATCTAAAGGACAAGAGCTTGGGAAATAGGAACCAAAGGAAGTCAAGAACATGCCATCCTTTACCTTAATGACCCTTTCCTTAGGAGGAGCAGCAGGAAATATATTTTAAGACACAAAGAGCCCCTGAACTTGTCTTTGGACACAGCTGAGGGATTTGAATCTCCTCTGCAGTCATTTTGAGAGGAGAAACTAGGGGAGGGGCCGGGGGCACTGCAGGGCGGACGACAAGCAGTAGGGCCCCATGGGAGAAAGGCAGAGCTGACCCCCCCTCACCCGCACCTGGCCCCAGAGAGCCACTGCCAGAAAATGGGGGGATGAGCAGCAAGGTGCCTGAGGCCACAGTGCAAAGCTCAGCGGATCGGGGCTTTCCGCTGTGCAGCAGAGGCGCTGGTGTGCGTGTGTGGGGGGTGGGTGGCAGCCAGCGGACCCTGTAACATCCGAATGGGATGAGGAAGGGATGCGCGAGACAGGGCCTGGGGCCATTGCTGCTCTGCGTCATGTTGTCACCACCGCCACCATGTTGGGCAGAGCAGGAATGGCTTCCTGGAGCGCGGCAGGTCTGGACTGTCTGGAAGTACAACCTGCAGGTCACTGGAAAACGAGGGGCCAGAAGATGCCACACATCTTCCATGTGAGGTGAGAGTTGAAACCAGCACCCTGTGTACTGCCACCCAGAATCCCTAACTGAAGGTGCCCACAGCCCCAGGTCCATATCACAACTACTTGACTAAAGAACAGCTTTATTGATGACCCAGGGGAGTCAGGGTCACTCCTGGGCAGTGTCAGCCTGCAAGGCCTCCTCCAGGCAGGAAAGCCACTCACATGATTCATGGAAGTTCCTAACGAGAGGTCAGATCACCACTCCTAATTATACGAAAAATTCCAAATCCTGATTTCAGAGTCAACAAAAGAAAGTCAGAGGCTGGAGTCCTGATGGGTGTCACCACCCCTGCCTGTGGGGGCTCAGAAGACTGGCCAAGTTCACCAGCATCTGTGGGGCCATGAAGACAAAAGGCCGAGAAGGCCACAGGACAGTGCCCCAAGACAAGTTTCCAAGAGAGTTCACACGTGGGCAGTGCCGGAACCTGGCCCTGAAGTCTGCTAGGGTCGGTCACTGGGCAGCATGGCTAGCAGAGAACCCTGCCTAATGGCCCTCGGGGTGCCAAGGCTCCGTGGTCTGGGCTAGTGGTGCTGCTATAGCCTGTGACGTGTTTCAGTTCCTCATTGCTGCGGTGACCCCAACTTCCTGACAGGATACAAGTACCACATCACCACCCCTGAAGGGTTGATGACCACTGTGAAGTTGGTTTCAGTCCGGAGGCCACTGATGACATCACCCGTGTAGACATTCTGGGCCTGCAGTGAGGAGGGACATAACCAATGCCACCATAAGAATGGCCGTGCAGAGACCCGCTTAGAGGATGCAGAGCCTGGACTCTGGCTCGTCTGTGCTGGGCCTCCAGGATGCACAACAGAAGTGGGAGCCTGAATCTCCTGTCACTTCTCCACTGGCAAAGCCCAGACACATTGAGTTCTGAGAGTCCAGTCCACAGAGGACCTGAGGACCGTGCCAGCATGGCCGACTCGTGAGGGGAGGAGCACGGCCTCAGCGGTAACGGGGCTCATTTATACGCAGTGGTTCTGTTTGTGTAGCTTGGAGACACCAGAGCAGAGAGCAGCACCAGCCATGGCCGTCAGTGCCGCAGCTGCCCCACGGCGTAGGGGAGGCCATGTGGAGAACCTCCCCAGCAACACCCTCCTAGGGTGGCACCAAAGGTGCCACCTCATGCAGGCGCTCACCTCATGCAGGCCGGAGCCGGTGAAGTTGAGCTGGGTGAGGGAGGTCCGGTAGTGATAAGGCATATCCGTCCTGCGGCTGAAGAAGACCAAGGCGTAGGAGTAGCCGGCCAGCGGCCGCATGTACACTTCGATGTAGGACTTCTCCTGGGGCGGAGGGTGGTTACTGGGATACCTGCTCACGCAGGCCCGAAGTCCCCTTCCCAGTCCTTCCCTGAGTCCTGGGTCCCCCCAGCCCACAGTTCTGCGTCATGTAAAAGCTTGAGGGGAATACTACAGACCTTCGACATCCCGACTGTCTCACTCTGCATTCCTTCTTTCCCTGCCTTGGCAGATGCCCCCCAGCGCTTACTCTGTGCCAGGCCCCCGGCTGGGACGCAGACAAATGCTGCACGAGATCCTGCCTCGGCGTACTCATAGGGTAATGGGAAGGACAGACGCAGACAGCTGCTGCACTGGAGTGGAGGGCACTGGCCGGCGGGGATGAAGAACTCTGCCCTGAGCAGCCAGGAGGGTGGACCCCCATCCTCCAGAGGTCCCCGGCCTGGCAGGGATTAGTTACTGCCTCTGGGCCTCACCCGTTCTACAGGCGCCTTCTACAGGTGTGTAGCTTTTACTAGAGAGGGAAGGGGCTGCGCCAACCAGCTTCGCGGCAACGCTGCTGGAGCCAAGTCCTGTTGTGCCATTTACCACTGTGGGCGTTGGGCCAGTTACTTAGTCTCTTCAAGTCTGTTCCCTCATTTGTAAAACAGGGAAGGAGTATCTAAAATGCCTAGCGCACAGTATGGGGTTAAAATAAATAGTGGACACCAGTACTAGCAGTAGTCGTATTCCTTGGCTTTAACAACTCCCCAGTGCTGAAGGGGAGCCCCAGTTCTCTGCCGAACATCATAGCCTTGTGCCCAAGTCTTATGCTTCCAAACTGAGGGGCCTCACTGTTCCTGTGAACTTGTGTGGTGATGCCTCCTGGTAGAGTCTTTAATTGAATGCAACTAGGAGGTGGGGCTGAGCAGATTCAGAGACACGCCCCCCCATGTGACCTCAAGGCTCGCAGCCTTGTTCCCTGGGGAGCCTGGTCCCTCAGCCTCCCTTCCCTTCCCCACACTCCAGTACCTTGAGAATCCTGCGTCCCTGGATGCCCAAGGGATCCTGGTTGATTTTGATCATGAGTGGATTCTGCAGAATGTCCATGTTCTGGGCGGACATGGTGCGCAGATCTGTGGACATGAAGAGGGGGGCCGCCAGCACCGTCCACAGGGCCATCTGGGCCCGGGCTTGCTCGAAGCTGAGGCCAAAGTTCCCAATGAGCAGCTAGGGGCAGAGGAGAGGAGCGGTCAGCTCTGCCCTCGTCAAAGACCAGCCCTAAGCTTGTAGCTGAGGCAAGAGACGGTGGAGCCTGGTTTGGCGAACACCACTCCCCAGCAGTGTGGTCTCGGGATTCATTGAGTCACTTTCCATCTGAGCCTCAGCTTTTTATCTCACCAAGAAAATAGGGGAGGTGTTATGCTCTGATGCCACAGGACCAATGGGATCCTGTTGCCAAAAGCGTTTATAAACTGACACAGGAGTCGGGAGATACACCCAGGGTGGCAGTGGTGGGAAACCAGACCCAGACAGAGTTTCTGCTCCCACCAGTAGCCACCCCCCACCCTAACCACAGCTGACTGGACCAACGGGGACCCCCGACCAGCACAACGAATCCGCAGACGGACACAAACAATTATTGCTAATACAACATGCTTATGTACTTAGTGATGCCAATTTAACTAAGCACTGTACATGTGCCAAACTGTGCCAAGCATTTTAAAAGGTCATCGATTTCACCCTCAAAACAGTCCTATATAAGGTAGCTACTATTACTTTTCTCATTTTCCCATTGACGAAACTGAGGCACAGAAAAACTTCAGTCACTCGTCCAAGGTACATGGCAGAGCTGGAACTAGAACTCTGAGACAGGCCAATTTCTGTTTCTCCAGGTGCCCACCATCTGGCCAAGTATTTATAATTATTATAATCATCACTGGCAGTAAATGCTCGTTGACTAAACGAAGAGATGGCTATAAAACTATAAGATAAATTGTAAAAGTATTTAAATCACAAGGGTTATGAGTGAGGCAGGTTCGAGGGGCTGGTTCTGCCTGTGGAGGCTCTGCAGGAGGGTAACGGGGTGCAGGCCACTGGAGGAAGGGTCGGGCAGCCTGGGTGGGGACAGTCTAGGGAGAGAGTGGCAAGAGCTGTGGAATATCCACGTTCTTCACCCCGCAGAGGGATAATGTCTCACACAAGAGGCACTACTGACCAGGTTCTCAAATCTCAAGCATCAGAACTGCCTGGGAAGACTCTCGACAATGGGCATTCGCAGAGCTCCCCCAACATTCTGATCTGAGGGGTGGGGCCCTGGGAACAGAATTATGAATAAGCTCCAAGGTGAGTCTAAGGCAGCTGGCTCAAGGCCACATTTCAGAGATGCTGCTCTCGAACCTGGCAGTGAGCATCCAGTTAGAGGGCACAGGGCAGTGGGGAGCAGGTCCATCCTGGATGGTGGGCCTTGGGATACCCCCTCCACGGTACCATGTCTGGGTCGTTCCAGTGCCCAGGGCCTGCCACTGGCTGCAGTATGTCCTGGTGGTCCACGAACCAGTCCAGGATGGAGAGCACGCTCCTCCAGGAGTCCTGGATGTCATCATAGTTGCGCCAGAGGTTGCATGTGTCTATCAGCAGACTGTAGTTCACCTGGATGGGGGCGGGCAGAGTCCAGCGCCAGAGTCACACCCTGCTGCCCAGAGGCCCAGCAGGGGACAGAGAGTGGGGAAGGGGAAAGAGAAGCTCTAGCTTATCCAGGATGTGGAAAGCCTCAGAGGGTGGCCCTGCTCTGGGGCTGCCCAGGCCTCCCACGCGTGCTGGCACCAGAAGCCTACCCTGCCCTCCCATGCCAGCTGTGGTCGGGCCCTGGGGACAGGCCCAAGCTAGTGTACCAGCATCCCTGCCGCATACCCACCCCATGTCCTCTCTGAGTCCCACCACTTGCCAGCACTCCCCCTCAAGTCTGCAAGTCTGATCCCACCCTTTCTAGTGTCCTAGGTGCTTTGGGGCCCCTGGTGAGGTGTCCGCAAGGCTCTTCAGAGGCTTGGCCCCATCCGCCTGTCCTCACCAGCCTTCTGGATTTCGTGGCCCACTCAGTACAACCCAGGATTCTGACCGCTTGGGCTGGGTGCTGTGTTGGCGCACCACAGGTGGTTCCCATGCCTTTGGACACCAACCCCTTCTACCCGCCTGACAACTGCCTCCTCTGTACGATCCAGGCTGGCAGCGGCCTTTCTGGGGTACTTAAGACGCTCTCTCTAGATCTACAAACTAGCACAGGGCCAGGCCTGGTGAGAGCAGCCCTGACTGCACAGGAGGTGCTGAGGCTGATGTGGGGAACACTGGCAGGCGGGCACAAAGAACAGCTTACCTTGGGGGGGAGGCCCCCTTCATAGGCTGGCCAGCTGCAGGAGAAGGCGATGGGGCGGCCTGTGGCATTCAAGGCAGCAGCCATCATGGGATACCCTGGAGAAGTCCAACCCCCACATTTGAGGACCAAGGAAGTGCAGGAGACAGTCTAGGGCCTTAGCCCAAACATTCTCCCACCAAATGTGAGGAAACTGGCTCAGCAGAGGTACCACCCCCTGTACCCAGAGCCGCAAATACTTCCCAGGTGGGTGTGGTGCCAACGTCCTGGGAGCCGACATCCCCCAGCCCCTGACTGAGGGGAACTGGGCAACACCACTCCCTAGGGAGCTCAGTCAGGTGGGCACTGGTGGCCCTTCCACGGCCATCTCTCCCTGTCTACCTGATGGCCTTCAGTCAGCTGGGGGACCCACCCTTGGCCCGTTCCTCGGGGGTCGAGAAGCAGCCATCCAGCTTCAGCATGTCCACCTTCCACTGGGCGAAGGTTTGAGCATCCTGGGTCACCTTGTCTAGCGTGGTGCCTGGGTAACCCATGCAGGTAAAGTTGCCCACGTCCTCATAGATGCCCAGCTTCAGGCCCAGGGAGTGAGCCTGTGGGGGAGTTGAGGACACAGTGGGCTCAGGCAGGACCCCCAGGAAGCCACCTCACAGGTACATCTGACCAGGCCCCGTTAAAACCTTCATTGGTGCCCCACTGCCCAAAGAAAAGGGTTTGTGCTTGCTGGCCTTGCCTCTGCCAACTATGATCCTTCTTCTCCCTCCAATGCACATCTCCACGGGCTGTTCTTGCCTCTGGGCCCTTGTTTCTGCCATCCCTTGTGCCTTGAATGCCATCTACCTGGTACCAGCTCAAGAACTGCCTCCTTCGAGAACCTTCCTGAAATCCCAGGTTGGATCAGATACCCTTCCTGGCTCTTAACCACCACAGTGGGCCAGAACTAGCTGTTCATTTATGTTTCCCTCTGTGGACTGAGTTCTCAAGCAGGCTGGGGTGGAAAGAGCGGTTCGGCCCCCAGGCCAAGGGGCAGGGCTGGGGTGGGGCTCACGTAGTCAGCCAGGAAGGCAATGCCATTGGGGAAGCGCTTGGCATCGGGCACCAGGTGGCCGTTGTCATCACGCCCACCAATCCAGCAGTCATCAATGTTAAGGTATGTGTAGCCCAGGTCTCGCCAACCATCCTGCGCCAGCCGGTCGGCCATCTCCATGAAGAGCCGCTCACTGGTGAGAGGGGCAGGGGAGGGGCAGCTTAGTGGCCCAGCATGTTCCCCTTCCTCAGAGCTTCTTCAATGCTCTGAATGTGAATCCAGCCTGTAAGAACCCTGGCCTTGCTGTCAGCTGAAGACTAAGCCAGGTAACAATTGCAAATGACAACAGGAATTGTGTCGTGAGCCCCAAACAGGGTGAAATTGAAAGGAATGGTCTGGCCCCCAGGCCAAGAGGCAGGGTGAGCCAGGAGAAACATGCAGTGACTGGCCTAGCCTTAACAGTTACCTCCTTTCGATTATCTCAGGGACTAGGTCCATTATAAGGTACCCGCCCCACAGGCCTGAAAGTCCCCACAGAAGCCCCAAGCAGGTCATGAGGCTGAGTGTCAGATATCCCAAAAGTCACCTCTGGCTGCAGTCTCTCTGGGATGGGGAGGTGGCTTTGACCCTGTTTCTCTTTTCTGACTGACCCTCCATGCCCTGCCCCTACTCTGCAGGACCCTGGGTGACACCTGTTAGGCAGTGCAGGCCTTACTCACCTGATGCAGTTCTTTGGGTCCTCATCACAGTTAACGTTGCAGCGGAAACGTTCCCAGGCCAGCCAGCCCATGGGCGGCGTCCGCAGGAGCCCATTCTCCAGCACCAGCACCTGGCTCACCAGGGCCAATAAGAGCACTGTAGGGGTTTGGCGGGATAACTATGAGTGGCTTCCACAGCCCTGGCCCTCCTCCTACCCTCTCCAGGTGCTGCTCAGCCCCGCAGAGGCTGCTGGCCTCCACATTGGAAGAATGAGACTCCTGCGTTTAAGGCAGAATTGGCTCTTCCTGCAACTACTGGCTCCTGCAGTACAGTGAGCAGGTGGATGGTGCCTGGAGTAGGGCAATGTGTTCAAGACCTGGGTCCCCTACTTGCTGTTGTTGCCACAGCAGTGCTGGAATTAGCAAAAACTAACACCTGAGGTCATATTCTTTCTATACCCTGACCAGTTCCCCGCACCCTATCACACAGAACTTGACAGGACACTGTAGTCAGACTCCAGGTCTCCTGAGTCCCATGGAGGATCTGGCTCTCTACCACAGACCCCCCAAGAGGCCTCAGAAGGGCTAAAGAGGTCAGCCAGGTGGAACCTGCACTCAGCCGGCTCACCTGGGAGAGTGAGCCCTTTCCCTCCCGGGCCTGTTTCCTTATCTGTCAGATAGAGTTAACTTACTGACTTCACAGGGCTGTTCTCAGCACATGCTGGTATCACATAATGTAGGGCCTCTGGGGAGAGGGGCTGAGAAAGGAAGGGGCCCCTTTAGAGGGAACTGATTCTTTTTAGAGATGAGCAGCATTTCCTTCTCCTTTGCCTGCCCAGCTCCAGGAATAAGAGGAACATGTCTCCCCACATACCCACATAGGGAAGGAGGCCCAGACACCAGAGGGCTGGACTCCCTCCAGGTAGCCCCAGCCCCACTGGTCAGCTCCCCTCCCAATGGAGGTTACCTGTCTTCCACAACATGGGTCTGGATTCAGCGTCTCAGGACCTGACCAGATCTGCTCTGCTTTTACCAGCTTTATATGTTGGACTTTGGAAGCTAAGAAACGTTAGAAAAGCACTTGGGGTCATTACTGCCTGGCTAGCCCTATCGCCTTCAACCCTAGGCGTGGATCCCACACTCGGTCCCCAAGCCGCCCTCGCTACCTCCCCATTCCCTCCCAACCATCACTTCTTCCTTCAAAAATACTAAACGAGGTGTCCTGGACATCAGACCTCACCCCCCTACGCGGGGTTGGGCGCCCCAATAGCCCAAGGGCGCCCCTTCGCCAGGCCGGGGCCAAAGAGAGGCAGCGTCTGGCTCGAGGACGCCCAGGAAAAGGGGAGTTGACAGGCCGAGACCAGGCTCCGGATTCCCACCGGGTCTGGGTTGCCACCTACAGCCGCCAAGGACGGAAGACCCAGCGCGGGGACCCCTAACCACAGAGTGCCCTGCCCGTGGCACTTACCTGCCGACGCGCTCACACCAACCGCCGCCTCTGCCTCCAGAGCCGCCGACCGCTCCAGTCCCTTGATTCGCCAACAGCGTTCCAGAGGGGCGGGGCCTGACGGCAGTCAACCTTTCCCGGAGGAGCCTATCAGAATGCCCCTAGTAACGTCGTGCCTCGCCCTCTGTGGGGGCCCAATACGCCCTCCGGACTTCTCAAAGCCCCGCCCCCTTAGAGCTCCAGCGGCGGAGCGGACTTCGGGACCGGATGTGCTGCTGCTGCTGCTCCACCTCCCCCGAGGCTAGACCTGTCACCTCAGCGAGATCCCTGAGGGCGAGGATAGTGCCCGACACACTGTAGACGCGCAAATAATAGCTGGGGCTTGAATACCTGCTAAGGGTTTTGTTAAGAGGAAATGAGAGAATGCTCTTAAGCATGGCGACTAGTAAGCCTTTCAAAACCGGTAGCGGAAGATGAATAGGCTTGCGAGTAAGATGGGGGAGGGAAAACAATCCAGGTGCAGAGCACAACAGCTCTTGTAAAGCCAGAGGCTCTCCTTTCCTGCCTGACACTGCGGCCGCTGGTTTTGCTAGCCCAGGCGCTCTGCATATTTCGTTCATCGAAAATTTATTGAGCAACTACTAGATGTCAAACACTTCATTCTTGGCACCTTCGTTTAAATGGCCACTGGGCATCTCAAACATAAGGGGTCCCAAACCAAAATACCTGCCACTTTCCATTTCTCATGTAATGGCAACTGTCCTTCCAGGTGCTCAAGCCAAAACCTTGGAGGCCTCCTTGCATCTGCTTTCCCTCCCTCCCCACGTCCAGCCTCGGCAGACCTTGTGATCTCTACCTTCAGAACCCATCGCAAATCTAGCCGCCCCACTGCTCTCCCAGCCCCAATCACATCTTGCCTGAATTTGTGCCGCAGCCTACGTTTCATCCACATTTATTCTCTCCACAGCAGCTAGAGTAATCCTTTAAAACATAGCTCAGGTCACTCCTCGCTCGAGCCCCCGCGATGTCTGCTCATCTCCATCTGGAGTAACAGCGCCCACAGATAGACAAAGCCCCAGCCTACACACTCCCACCGCGTCTCCTGCCGCTCTCCGCCGACCTCACCGCTGCCTGGCACACTGGCCTTCGTGCAGTTCCTCAAACACAACAGGCCTCAGAACCATGGCACCGGTCATTCCCTCTGCCGGGAATGCTCTTCCTTCCGATGTTGGCATGACTGGCTCCATCATCCCCTTCAAGTATTTCTCAAATGTCACCTCAGTGAAGCCTACCCTGATGATTCCATTTAAAACTGCAGCCTTCCCAGTCCCACAATGTCCAATCTCCCTTACCTTGCTTTATATTTTCCACTACCTTCTAACACATTTGTTATGGTTCATATTATTAATTGAATAAAAATTTAGTGAGAGAGGCAGATAATACACAGGAAATAAAAGCATGCGTATAAAGAAGTTTTCTCTAGTGGTTAGTGCTAAGACGAAAATATAACCCAGGGACACCATAGACTTGAGGGCAGGTGAAGGGCAGGCCTCCTCAAGATGTGCCATTTTGGCATATGGATTACTTTGAGTTGAAGGTAGTCAAGACCCTGTGGGCTCAAGAGAAATTTCTGTGCCCCCCATGACTACCTAGAAGAATTTAAATTAGGAGCCTTGCCCATAATAAGAGTTATTACCAGAGATAACGTTTTATGACTTATCCATATGTCAGGGCAAACATCTAATTACTGAATACCTGTGCTTCATCTGCAAAGTCTTATCATTCTCCTGTGTGAAGCCCCAGGCCTCTTACCACATTCCTTAGCTCAGGATACCTTATTTCACCCTTCTGTCTCTGAACCTTTCATGTATGTGGGGTCTCTGACTTTCCCATGTATGCGGGCTTCCTGTAGCTACGAATGTACTTAAATTTGGTTATTTTCCCTTGTTAACCTGTCTCATGTTGATTTAATTATTAGACCAGCTGAAAGTACCTAACTGATGTGAAGGAGCCCTGAAGAGTTAAAAGCTGAGGGGCAGGGGCTGAGAAGGAAAAGCCGTCTAGGCTGCATGAACTGCGAGGGAAAAAGCTCTGGGTGGGAACCAACACGTTCACGGACACATGTTCTGAGCTCACCTTTGAGGGCCACAGGGAAATGCTAGGCTCCTGCATTTGGTTGTGCGTTCCTGCAACCTAAGCCACTGGCTTAGTTTTGTTTTTGTTTGGGAAGGGGGTGGAGGCAGCAAAAGTTGTACTCTGAGATTGATTCTTTCTTTGCCAACGATTCATTTAGCACATTATGGGAATTATAATAATTTCACAAGCCAATAGCATACCAGATAATCTCTCTTAATAAACCAAATAAGGAAATAACATACTCCAAACAAACGACAGATTAATCACACTATTGTTTCAGACAAGAGGTGGTGAAGGAGTAAATCCAAATTTAATATGGAGTGCCTTTTTATATGAGGAAGCACTCTGGAGACTCAGCAACCAATCGAAGAGCGGATTTCCAGTGACCAGCGCGAAAGTAAAAGTCCTCTGTTGCTAGAGCACCGTTGCTAGGGAACGAAGACGCCAGTGTTAAGCCAGGAAGGCTGAGGTGCTCTGCTGATTTCTTCTGAGACTGCTGCAAGGTTTAATATCACAAGGGACCAAAGAGTAGCCTTGGCCACAGGTAGGAGAGTTTTTTTAGATTAAGAAAGAGTCTAGATTAAGTTTTTTTTAGATTAAGAAAGAGCCTTGCCCAAACTGAAACTCTCAAATAGTCCATACACTGTCAGTATTTATAGTCTAAATACCTCCAGGCCACAGTTGCTTTACCACAGGTTCTCACCAATGAGCCCCCAGCAGGGCCCATCAGCAGTTGGGCTGCTGACTGCTTATCAACCACAACAGACGTAGAATAATGACATCTTGGCACGATTTATACTTCATACTTCAAAGCAACTATTTTTTTTCTTTGGTCTTAAACAAGTAGATTAAAACAACTTCACTTAAGTCATAAACAAAAGGATTTGAAATGGCATTGAACCAATACGCATCACGGGCCTACCTTAGACTGAACGCAGGCAGGGCCTGGGGGTTGCGGGTGGATTGCAGGCCAGCGAGAGTGGCACAAGCAGAAGTGGGTAACCCCAGAAGCAGAAATCTGGTCACTCCGGGG
>NW_011888926.1:1369679-1383537 GCF_000151845.1 Pteropus vampyrus | reverse complement strand
CTTCGCTAGAACCGCCCCTCCTCCATTCCAGGACGCTGCTCCTTTCTCTCATAGCCCTTGTCACGACCCGTCCTTCCGTTATTTACTATTCAGTTAATTTTAAATTCACTTATTATTTTCGTCTGTTTGTTTACAGTGTGTCTCCACCCTGGAACGTAGGCTCCAGGAGGGTGGGCCTTTAATTTGTCCACCGTTGTATTCCCAGTTGCTTCAACAAATACTGCCTAAGGGCCTCTGCTAGCCCTGCTCAGGGCTGGATATTGGGGTTACACCAGGAGCCAAGCCATGTCCTGCTGGAGACATTCTGGGGCTGGGGTCAGCACTGTAAACACGGAGGAGGTCATTGTGGGCTGAAGGAAATGAAAACAATTGAGGGGGCTGTTGGCCGGGTCATCTTGAATCAGGCCACCTTGGTGATCCAGGAGGACCTTAGATACAGTGATCAGGGCAGTCCTCTCAGATTGGGTGAATCTAAAAGCCTACACATAAACTGTGACAAGTGCTAGAAAAGAATAACCAGAAGCTATGAGGGCACTGAGCTCTGACCTAGCCTCAGGGGCCAAGGAGCTGAGATCTGAATAGTGAAGGTCAGGACAATAGGCCCCAGTCCCTTAAAATACTCCTAGGAGCCTGGCCTGGGTGGGTGAGTGGGTAGGGGATTATAGGGTCAGGGAAGGCTTCCTGGAGGAGATGGTGGTTTCACTGGGGCCCAAAGGCTCAGAGCTCTCTTCCCTTAGGATGGGCTGACTGGGTTTGAGAATTATTTTGCAGGTGCACTGGGAGTCACGTGATCAAAGGGCTGAGCCCTGTGGCCAGACAAGAGAGGCCCCTGCCTCCGCCTAGCAAGCTCTGCTGGTAAGTGGGTTGTTGCCAAGACTTGCCCCCAGGAGTTGTGAAGGAGTCAGAACAAGTTCTACTTCTCACTGGCCATGTGACCTTGTGCAGTTCACCTTCACTGCTCTGGGCCTCAGTTTTCCTTCCATGAGTCAGGAGGGTCATAGAAACCCTGGAGGTTTGACCTCAGGGTTGGTGCTAAGGGGCCCCCAGATTGGAGGATGGTTTAAGCACAATGGTTTCTGTGGATGTGGGGTTTATTTCAGCTCGGCTGAGTCCTGTTTCTTTGGATTTTCAAAAGCCGTGTCAAAGCCCGCCATACCTCCTGGTCGGATACAACCCCATTATCCTTTCGTCTGAGTCCTCTGGTGTCCAGTGTTTTGCGTGGCCCTCACACAACCCTTTGAAAGAAAGGGACATGGGCTGCCTCCGTCTCTCATCCACGGCCACCTCTCTTGCCTCACAGTTCTCATGGGACCATGAAGCTGAACGAGAGAAGTGTGGCCCACTATGCACTGAGCAACTCCCCAGCAGACCACACGGGCTTCCTGCGCACTTGGGGGGGGCCAGGGACTCCCCCCACCCACAGTGGCACTGGCCGAAGGTGCTGGTTTGTCCTCAAAGGCAACCTGCTGTTCTCCTTCGAGAGTCGAGAGGCCCGGGCCCCGCTGGGCCTGGTGGTGCTGGAGGGCTGCACGGTGGAGCTGGCCGAGGCTCCTGTGCCCGAGGAGTTTGCCTTCGCCGTCCGCTTCGACGCCCCTGGTGTGCGCCCATACCTGCTCGCAGCTGATGGGCCGGCAGCCCAGGAGGCCTGGGTGAAGGCGCTTTCCCGGGCAAGCTTTGGCTACATGCGCCTAGTGGTGCGTGAGCTGGAGAGCCAGTTGCGTGATGCCCGCCAGAGCCTAGCCTTGCATCGCCACTCATCCATGAAGGTCGTTACCAGCCGCTGTAAGCCCCAGGCTCCTGACCACTTGCCTTGGGGCCTAGAGAATGGCCACTGCCTCTCCAGGGATTGGAGCCCCATGGGCCTGGTGGAAGAAGGGGGCAGCAGGCCAGCAGGGTGGGGCTTGGCTGAGTGTGAGTTGCAGGGCGCTGCCAGCCTCTTAGGCAGGGGACAGAGCCCCGTGTCCCCTGAGACCTCTTGCTTCTCTACTCTGCACGATTGGTACGGCCAGGAGATCCTGGAGCTGAGGCGGAGGTGGCTGCAGAGGACCAAGGAGAGTCAGCCAGAATGTGAGAAACAGGACAGGCCCTGAGCCTGGGCCCTTAGGGTTCTGCCCTTGTCCTGCTGGTCAGGACAGCAAGGCCAGTGCTTTTTCAGGAGTTTGATGTTTACTCATTTCCAAAGTTGCTTTATTTTCATGCCAGATCCTGTCTGATCTCAGAAGCTAAGCAGGGTCGGGCCTAGTTAGTACTTGGATGGGAGACCACCTAGGAAGACTGGGTGCTGTAGGCATAAAAAAACAAACACAAAGTTGCTTTTTTTTAGGGACGCAGTTTTCTCTCCTTCCTGCTTTTTAGGCCCTCTCCAGGTTCCAGATCCACCCTTGTGCCTGGAGGGGACTGAAGAATCATTACTTCTGACCCCTTTATTTCCCGAGGAGCAAAGAGGAAAGGTGGCTTGCTCAGCAGTCACCAATGAGGCCCAAGTACCCTGACACTGTGCTGGACTGCCCCTCACTCAGGGGACGTTACTGAAATGGAGGAAGTGGCGAATAGTACGTGACCACCGGCCATCCTACCTTTCACCTACATGCCAGCCTCAGCCAAAATTTCCAACATGGGGAGTCTTGTGTGCCTTTACCAGAAATTGGCTTTGGTGTTGGCATCGCAGACTGACCTTATCAGAGAAAGTAGTTATATCATGGGGGTTTCTGGGGCTCTGTGCTTCCTGATTGGTGGGAAGACCAGTAACCGTACACCTCACTGCCCCGCCCTCCCCTACAGTCTGGAAAGGGCCGTTTGGAGGGAGAGGGCCTTCAGCCAATACAGAGGGATTTCTTCTACTCAGAAAGTGTTGGGGTCCCATCCTCTCTCCCTCTCCCTGGCTGTCCTGTCAACAGATGGTGCTGGATGTTGACCCAGCTTTTACAGCAGAAATCCTTCCTGCACTCAGCCTACAGCAGCCAGCTGCCAAGTGAGAAGCTAAAGAAGAGGTGGGCGGGCAGTGTGGCTGCCAGGGAAAGCCCATTCGTTGTGTTGGTTCTCAGTCCTGGGCATTATAGGAGGTTGGGCACAGGATTCCTGGTACCCTGTGATAAATTCTTTCCTGCCTGGGCTCCCAAAGAAGTATTCTTGCTCCTAAAACTACCTGGGAACTCGTTCACTGTCCTGCTTGTCACCCAGTGTGTACCTGCCAAGACCCCTCTCATTCTACTCTCACCAGCAGGCCAGGTGTTTTCTTTTTTGCTCTGGGAGGCAAAGTGGCTGGTTCCATAGAGCCAGAGTTCAGACTGGCCTGATGCCCTACGGCCATGGTGGCATTAGGTGGATGCAAGATGCAGAGAGCCTCCCCCACCGTGACCCACCCCCACCTCCAGTATACACAATCCGCCCCTTGTTAGCCTCTCTCTCCCTTACTGGGGCCTCGGGCAGCCTGACCAAGGCCAGCAGGCTGAGATGCGGGCCCAGGGTCCAGGACCCGTTCCTGTTCGGCTTGTTGCATAGAGATACTCCAGGCTTTTTATCTTTCTTATTGTTACAGTATTTTTTGTACGATTAAAACACTAAATTTTTTATTACTCATTTCGGTTACTCAAATTTATTTTAACAATCACCCGCGGGCTGCTCTGCCAAGCCCTGGTTGTCCTGTGTGGGGAACAATGACAGAAATCTTAAGGCTTCACACGGACGATCCCAGGTGACTATCCTAGCTGACGATTCCGCCCACTCGGCCTGGAATGAAGCGGGGAATTGGGGCTTCGGTGTCACCCTCGTGACGTCACCACGTCGGGCCCGTGACAAATGCCGCCTTCCCATCGCAACCGGAACTAGTCTGGACTGCGCGAATGTGAAGCTGGGCCTCTCGTTTGGTTCCCGAAAGCCTCGCGAGCCTTGGGGCGGTGTTCTCTCCGAGGCCCTCACCGGGGCTAGGCGCTGGGGTCCCGGTGCCGGGGCTAGGGGCGGAGCTGCAGATGGCGTCCGGAGCGGCTCGCTGGCTGGCATTGGCACCCGTCAGATCCAGGGCTCTCCGGAGCGGGCCGAGCTGGAAGGAAAATGGCGCTATCTCCGCCAGACAGGGCGGCTCGGGGTTGAGCCTGGTACCGTCGAGGTCAGTCATCGTTACTCGCAGCGGCGCCATTTTGCCCAAACCGGTGAAAGTGAGTGTCTACCTGGAGGCGGGGCGAAGGGGACGCGGCCAATCGTGGTGGGAATATGTACGGGTCGACGTTGATTGACAGGAGCAATGGCCAATCATGTGACCGTCAGGCCGGAAGACGGATCAAGGACAAAGTTTTGCGCTAAAGCGTTGCTGATTTTGACAGGTGGGAGGAAATGGTCAGGTTAGGTCCTGCTGTGAGCCGGGTGTAGGGAGAGTGAAACTGGGGAGCAACAACTGAGGAAGACGGCATTTTGCTCTAGCTTATCGTGAGCGCAGAGCCTAGGTCTCCGGAGCCAGAAAACGGCATTATGCATCCAGTATGGACAAATCGTGTAATCTCTGCCCTGTCTACCTCATAAAGTTTATGGGATGAGTTACGACAGGACTTTGTAAATGAAGTGTACGTGCCTTACCTTTGTTAGTTTTGACCTAGTACTTAAGCCATGTGATTTGCAGTTCTGAGGGGTGTGCAGGGGATTATTTCAGTCACTGTTTTTACAAATGAAGAATCGGGGAGTCAGAGAGGTGAAGCCAGTGTCCGAAGCTAGTCGCTGAGTTAGGCTCTGGAATCCAGGTTTCCTGCTGGTACAACTCCCACCGGATCCTAGTTTTCCACCACTGAATGCTTTCACGTGCCCTCAGTACCCTTGGGGTTTCCTAAGGAAAATGGAAACAGTTCCTTATACCAAACAAGTTTGCTTTTGACTTCAGGACTGTGTGGGAGTTAGAAAACAAAAATTCTTAAAAGCTAGTCCGGCCTGTGCTAGTTCACAGACAAGTGTGTTCAGGGTTGTTTCACAGCAGGAAGCACGAAGATGCAGGGTCCGTGCTGGGGAAGAGATGCCTTATAAAAAGGCATAGCTGAAAATTAGTTTTTTAAAACTCCATAGGAAAATATAAGAGATGTTGAGAGTTTACTGAAACTCCCCCAGGTCCATCTAAATAGCTAGGCTTTCAGTGTAAAGGCATGTTCACTTCTCAAAACACGTTTCTAAAATTTAATGTGGTAAAGTCAAATTTCTGTCACCAAGGAAACTATTGAAGAACTGTATAGACTGTCCTTCACTGTACATCTTTTTGTAATCCATTTTCATGAATTTAGTGTCTTCAAGTAGGGCTAAACTTTCTTTCCATAGTCCAGCCCTCTTAGTACTTTCTCATCTGTTGGGTATCTGCAAATACCAGGTTGTGCCCCAATTTTTAGACGTCTAAGTACCTTATGCTTTTCCTTCCAGTATCCACTTTGATGACCATAAAATCACTTTATCTCTTCTAATTATTTGTCTTGCTCTGAATTTTCCCAAAGACTTTAAAATCAAGTTGCTTATGATGGGTCTGGGGTCCACAGGAGGAAATGACCCTGAGGAGGCCAGGCCTTCTGCAGTCCTGCCGTAGTGGGCTCTGGAGCTCACAGCCGCCGCTCTTCCCCTCTGCAGATGTCCTTTGGCCTTCTCCGTGTGTTCTCCATTGTGATCCCCTTTCTCTATGTTGGGACGCTCATTAGCAAGAACTTTGCTGCTCTACTTGAGGAGCATGACATTTTTGTCCCAGAGGACGATGACGACGACGACTAAACAGGTAAGGCTTGCTATTCCCCTACATAGACCAGGAGCAGGAAGAGGGAGCATCTGAACTATGATGCAGTCTGGCCTGGTAGCAAGTAGCATCTGGATACTTGAAGCAGTAAATTGACTCACTTGGCTAATGTTTTTTATTTTGCCTTTTTCTCTATGTTGGATGACAGAAACTATTGACTTACAAATTTACTGGGGTCTCTTTCCAACTAGGTTGGATCCCAGTCAGGCTTTTCATTTGCCCTTTATGTACCCTCTTTCTCATTACCCCCAAGTTTTCTCGACAATTTAACACGCCTTACACACCCACCACAGCTTCATTTCAGTGCTCCACATGGAAATTTACAAACTGCAGTTTCTCACCAGGGACAGCTCTGGTTACCAAGCTCTGTACCCAGACACCTATACACGGGCACCGGAGCCTGGTCACTACTGCTCATGAACCCTTCCCCCAGTGCCTGTCCCGTTTGGCTTTCCTGTGTTGACTTCTGGTGCCCTGCTAGGTGCTGCGTGGCTGCATTACTGCTGTAAATAATAACACTCCTGACTCCTTAGTCTGGCATTCCAGGCTTGCTGTGATCTGATCACACCTGTCACTCACTCGCATCTTCCGTGCTTATCCCCAGTATTCACCGTTTCCTGAATTACTCATGCTCTTCCTCACTCCCAGGCATTGGCTCATTGTTCCTCCCACTTGGGAAGACCTGCTGTCTTATTTCCACCAATTCTTCACTGTCTTTGATGAAGGTTTCCTGCATGCCTCTCCATTTGAAAGTGACTGCTCCTTCCTCTGACTAGTACCTCTCTTATGGCCCTCAGTATTATGTGTTTAAAACACACCCCCCAAACTCTACTAGACCATGAGCTTCTTGCTGGCGGGGAACATGTTTTTCATACCTTTGGGCCCCCAGTGCCTGGTCTGTGGTGAATGCTCAGTAAATGTCTGAATAGATAATCAAATGTACTCAAAACTGACACTGGTAGGACCGCTCTGTGGAATTCTTTCGGTACACGGATAAAGGACTGCTGTTGCCCAATTTACTGCTGCCTTCCTTTCTTACAGGTCATGGAAGAAGTACAGAAATTAAGAAATGGTGATGCTCACAGCCTCTCCTCCTTGCCTATCAGCGGAAGGGCCCAGGGAAAGCCCTCAGCCTCCCAGCTCCAGTGAAGCTTCCTGCATGGTCCGTAACCACAGCCCAGAGTCCCAGGCTCTGGGAGGTTCCCTGAGGTGTGCTGTCCATTGAGCCAATCAGATGATGAATAAACATAATAAACCTCAGCTCTGTATGACTGAGTGATGGCCGGAATTCCTCAGTGCGAGTAGGCTCTAGTCTTGCAGTTTCTGGTCTCCGCTGTCTTTTCTGTAATAGGCCTTTGATTTACAACCGAGGATCTCCGGGCCCTCATGGATCCATAATTATGGGGGTTTGGGACCTATTTTCATTATTTATAAAAACCTAACAGAAACTCTGCTTTCCCTCAATGAAGTTGCATAGGGTAATTAAACCTTTTTTTTTTTTTTTTTGCGTTGAGTAACACTAGCTAATTGTCACATGCCAATCATAGGAGCTTTGACTGTTAGTTTAAAACTACTTGAGAGATACCATTATTAGAATGAGTCTTTCAAAACTTAGGTTCCTTAGATGAAAAGATAATAAAGGGGTCGTTGGTGCTGAAAAATGTGGGAATCCTCGGGATAACTGTACCTATACCGAACCCCTTTCTCTAGCATTCAGACTGTTCAGGGGAGGACCAGAGAGGACTACCATCCAAAGCAAACAGAGATCAGTTCTTTAACCTGGGTCAACATTTATTCTGTCACTTTAGAGCTACACTCATTTGCATAAACAGTTGGAATATTTCTGTTCTCTGTGTGCACACTGAGCAGCTGTGCCCCTAGCAGGGAGCCTAACTGAGTAGGAAGTTAATTTCATTTTAAAGACCCTTGCTTGTTGCAAGCAGAAGGGCTAGGCCTCTGAGCAGCCATTTTCTTCAAGACCCAGGGAAAAATAGCCCAGCTTGTCAGCTCTACTTCTGCACCTCTTAGTGCTGCTCTGATCCGTCGCCAACAGCAAGAGCTGACTAATTTTGGATAATCTGTGCCGTGACACTAAACTATCCAATCCCGGAGGCTGGAGAAACACAGCTAAATTAATGAAGCCATCCAGCCTCATACTCAGTATGACAGTTTCTGAACAGATGGCTTCATCCTTCCTGTTTACCAACATGTGAAGCTCTGAGAAAGAGAATCCAATCCAATTTACAGGAAACACCACACTTCAGGAAAAGGGAAAGAACAGGTGGTGTGTACACCCTGCCCCGCTTGTTCAGGCAATAAGTGAGAGAGACTGCAGAAACAGAGCTTCCCGTTGGTTCGCCAGTGGAACCCTATCATGACGTGACCATCATATGCCGAGTTTATTTGTGCTCTAAAGTGTTTAAACATTAACATGCACCTTTCCACTGAGTGACTTCATGGGTCGTGGCCAATGTAGAACTTGGACAGGAAATCCTTTGGCCTTGGCGTTTCTGTTTCATGGAAGAACCGCATGATATGTGTCCGCTGCTTCCACACATTAATCGTTTCCTCCAGTTCCATTTTTCCCTGCACAAGTGAGGGGAGAGGTCTTCAGTCAAAGCGGCTGAGTAAAAGGAATACGACACGGAAGGCTGGCATTCTATGCTCTGGCACTGACTTGAGTCACTCTGGGTAAGTAATGTACTGTCTAAACCACACTTTTTGCATCAGAAAAATGAGGTGGTGGCACTGAATGATCTCTGAGGCCTTTCAAATATTCTTTTAACTCTGTGGCTAACTGGTCTGAGGAGAGACGTCCAGGTCGGCAGGCCCCAGCCCCAGGATGCCTAACCTGACTGGCTTAACTTACATTTCTGCTTAACATTTCTCCCACGTTAGTTACTGGTCCATGCTAAAGCTCCCATCGGTGCTAATGTGACCAACTAGAGAGAGAATCGGGGCCAGGATTTGACCCCATTTACACAGGACTCAGGCAACCAGCCTACCTCTCCTAGCTGTAAGCTGGCAACCAGGTGAAGCAGTAACTTCTAGGGATGAGGTTCAAGAAGAATTCAAACTTCCCTCTCTACATCTTTTTTTTTTAGTTATAAAATACAAGTTCCAATGGATTTTCCCTTGAACCATCTTGCAAACTACCTAACCAGGTGATAACCTCCAAGTTCAACTGTTTCTTTGAAACACTAAGTAACAGCTGCTGATCCAGTAGTTGCTTTTAAAACCTGGAGACAAATGTTCATCTGGGAAGACTGAAAAGCTCTGGACAAGTTAGCTGCTCTTTTATTATTACTTTTTTTATATTCATTCATTCATTTATTTTACACCTACAGCACCTGGTCTTCCTAGGTGGTCTCCCATCCAAGTACTAACCAGGCCCAATCCTGCTTAGCTTCCGAGATCAGACAAGATCAGGCACGTTCAAGGTGGCATGGCCGTAGATTAGCTGCTCTTTAAAAGGGTCAGGAAGGGTCAGTTACCTTAATGACCAGAAGATCCACCACCCTGGGGTCTGTGACGTGGGCATTCTTCATAAACATATCTCGGACTTTATCCCGTCCCTGTTTCACAGAGATATCTAGCTGGAACAGGTTCACTAAAGAGAACACATGATTCAGGGTAGAAATTATATGGTTAAAGCATGTTTTTAAAAAATTGAGCCAATGGATATTCATATTCACCAAATATTAGCCAGATCCTAAGGTGGGTGCTTGAGGGTGTGAAGTGTGAGATGTGGTGCTTGTCCCCACGGAGTTTAGTTGGTGGAGACGAGACCACCGCATTTGAGGGACAGTATAGTGTAGCTCAAGGGTATGATCAACCTGGGTTCAAATCCCAGCCCTGTCCTATCAGCTCTCTGTGCCTGAGTACATTTCCTGATGAGGGAAACGAGGATAATGATACACATACGACTCCAGAGCTGTTATGGGCATTCTAAGACAATGCTGAGCTTAGAGCAGAGCTTGGCATGGAATAACTTCTCAATAAATGTTAGCATTATTATATGGAACATTTGGCAAAAGACGATGGTTGAAATTAAGGTAAAATGATGTGTAGCTTTGTGCACAGACTTAGCATTGAGGGGCGCTGCTGAGGGTTTGTGCAGGTAGGGAAGGCTTCTATCCAGCTAGCGACTACTGCCATATTAGGTTATTGGGGCAGGAGAGAAGTTTATGCTGTAGCTCCTGGTCTCTGGGTCTTAAATTCTAATCGGAAGGGCTGTTATTCATGAATGCAAACATAAAATCACAATATTCATCAACCCTTTATTAAGTCCTCAAATAGTGGCCCATCTCTGTGACCTGGGACTTCAGATGAGGCATATGCATGCCTTTTGAAAATTAGGTTTTAGTCATTTGTAGCGCCATCGCCTGGAAGTTAGCCTTCAGTGGCTTTGCTGAAGACAAGGGCATGAACAGGGCCATGTGTGGTAGGCAGAATAAAGACAGAAAAAGGGGCACGCCAGGCTGAGGGGACAGCATAAACAAGGCTCCCAGGCTAGTGTGAGCACTGTGGTGGAGGAAGAAGACCAGTGCGCTCAGTTGGTGAGGACACCTTGTGTTGTGGTTACTCCCGTGACGTGTCCATTCCATTCTACAGAATTATCACAACCAGCTCTGAAAACCACTATATTTAGGGCGAGTTAGTGACAATCGACAAAGCTTGAATCTTTATACTCATAACTTGAGAGAAAAACAAAGCTGCTGAGGGAAGGACCATGCCATGCTGCAAAGACCACAGAACACTCAACAGCGGCAAGGTGACAGAAACTGCACCCCAGCTTTACAGGTGACAGCGGCCAGGGGGCCACTCACACTAGAAGGGGCTCAGCAACCAGCGGTGTGCTGGTGTGGGCTCTCACGGGGAGCCCACTATACACACCTCTCCCCGAATCTGCCTTCACGGACTTCACTCTGGTAGCTCAAAATCAACCTTGGTTGGAGTATTCACACCATGGAAAACGATAAACATTATAAACGTAGGTTTTCCTCCAGAGAGTTGATTGTTAAACACTACAGTATCATATTAGGAATTTTAGAAAACAGCAAAGAATAAGACGGATACAAAAACATAAACTAATGTGGATCTTGGAATTTAGAATCTTGCCTCTTGCGGGGAGGGAGGCCTAGGGCACTGTGGGGACTTTCCTGAGGTCATACTACTGGGTCCCTGGCAAACTTGGGCCTGGAATCCAGGTTATGTTCTGTTTTTTAAGATTTACAACCAGAGCTTTTTTAAGGATAGAAATATGAGAAATCTTTCCCTGCTATCAGTACTTTCCTTTCCTGCATTTTTATATTAGAATCCCGCCCAACCTTGGGAGAAAAAAACAAGGCGCCTTTAGGCACACTAGGGGAGCTGGTGCCCATCATCCCCGTTCCTTGTGACCCTGAACCACACACCAGGGCACTGGGTGTATGAATTTTCTCAGGAAAGTGTCACATGTACAAATGCAAAGTTTTGCTTACAATGTCAGTTCACAGATCCCTGAGTGCCCATCCTCCCAGGTTAAGAACCCTTGTCTCTAGAGAAACAAATTCCATAGCTTTATCCTAGACTCCTTCCTCCCATCCTAACCCCCTGGTCACAGCCCTCCACCAGAGAGAGAGGCTGTGGGAAGGCAAATAGGAACAGCCTAAGCTGTAGCCTGCTGAACTGTCTGGGCTGAATCAGTGGTTCTCAGACCAGTGGCGATTTTGCCACCTGCCCACAACTAGAACACCTGGCAATGTCGGGGAAATTTTGGGTTGTCACAATGAAGGAGAAAGTGCTACCGGCATCCAGTGGGTAGAGGCCAGGGAAGTTGCTAACATCCTACAACGCACAAGATAGCCCGACACAACAAAGAATTATCCAGTACAAATGCTGCTAGTGAGAAACCCTGGTATAAATCGATTCCAACTGTTCTCTACTTCCTGCTCCTTTCTGCAGCAAGAAAAGGTTCTGGGCATTCACAGAAGTAATGCTGCACCAACATTATGTTTTAAAATATCTTAATTTGAATACACACTCCACACATACTTGCTCATGTCACTCCCCACACCTATTATCCATCCACCTGTCCCCTGAAGGCATTTGAATTTATAGGCCCTGAATTCACTCAAGTTTCTCTCTGCCTAGTATACTGTAGGTTCAAGCTCTCGTTATCAGCAATCTCTCAAAGAGCCAGCTTGAGGACGGGATGTTGTGGAGCAGTCACAGTTTCTACACATCAAAGGACTGGGTTCAACAAGCAGGCTCCTGCTAGAGTAAGTCCTATAGATAACAATGATGATAATAAACACAAGAGTAACAGCCAATATTTAATGAGTACCTAAGTGCCAGCCCCTATCCTAAGCACCTTATGTATGTTCACCTATCTAATACACTAACTCTCTGAAGAAGGTACTACTATCCTCATTTTACAGATGAAGAAACTGAGGCACAGCGAGATGAAATAACTTGCCCAGGGTTGCACAGCTTGTAAGGGGTAGGGCCTGGAGCTAAGTCCAGCAACCACCACATTCTCCTGCTTTTCACACCCGGCAGGGAAGTGGCAGCCCTGAAGGGGGCTATGGTGCTCAGCTCCCTGAAAATCACCTTCCCCCTCAGACTAGCCGTGATGGTCTACATTAAAATACATGAAATCAACAAAATAAAATACCCAGTCCCTGACATCTGTACTGCCTCGACAGTTTAGATGGAATTTTCCCCAACCTTTCTTTCATGGGGTTTACTGGGCAGCACTGAGGGCGGTGCCAAGATAAGAAAACAAAGTCTCTGCACCCAGGAGTTTATATTTTAATCAGGTGAAGACTGGTTCCCTGAGTGACATCTAAGTGATTGCGGGGTTCTGAAGTAGTAGAGGGCAGGACAGCAGGGGGTGGAACAGAGTTCCTAAGGGGCAAGTAGAATATAGGAAACAAGAGCTGGGAGACCCTAGGTGGGTGGGGAGGACAGCTCACTGGAGGGTCTGGAAAAGGCACCGCTACTGACTTATGAATGACCTTGGGAAAGTCATTTCCCTTCTTTGGTTCAGTTTCTGTTTCAGTGGGGGATGTGGGAATCAGATGATCGGGCAAACCCTACAGCTACTTTGGTTACACACGTATTCCACGCGCATCTGTAAATATATTCTGGGACGCTAGAAGTGACTTTGTATTCCAGATCCACCACGCGCTAGCTCTGGGCCTTGGGCGCGTCACTTCGCCTCTCGGTGCCTCAGTTCCCCCCCTATAAAATAAGTATGTCACTGACAGTCCCTGCTCCCCCTCCCAAGGTTTCGGTAAGAATTACGGGGGAACATGGGAGCCAAAGCGCCGAGGGCGCCTAGGAGCGCGGTGCGAACGCTGGACACGGTTGGTCATACACGGGCGCCGCCGCTAGGTCGGCTCCACCAAGGCCCGGGTGACCCTCTTCCCCTGAAGCTCGGCCAGAGGCCGGGACAGCCGCGACCTTGGGCTGCTGCCTCCGGGGCCCTGCGAACGCCGACGCCTCTCACCGGTGTTCGGCACCTCCCGATACCAGGCGCGGTAGAGCTCGCGCACCCTCCGTTTGGCCTCGTCCATGTTCCGACTGAAAATGGGCTTCACCGAGGTGCTGGCCGCAGCGGCGACCCGGGGAAAGCCGCTCGCCGCCATCTTGCTAAAGAAACCACCTCCGCACCCCTCCCTTTTCAACCTGCGAGCGCAGCCCTTTTCTCATTGGCTAAAACCGAACGCCACGCCCCCAAACTCAGTGGGTGGGCGAGAGCGGCCGGCGCGGGCTGCGCATGCTCGCTCGCGCAAACGCAAGCTCGCCCGTTGGGCGTCCTGCTGGCGATGGCGCCGCCAGGGGGCGCTCGGGCCCCAGGCTGGCCGCTGACCGCCGGACGCTGGACCGCGTGCTGGCGCCGTTGGCGCGGGGCAGTGGAACCGCCGCCTGGGCTCGGGCGTCCTGCCCGCGAGCTGGCCGCGCCGCTCCTGTGGTAGCGCCCTTTGGCACGCTGGCCGAGCCGAGCTTCCCCTGTCAGCTTCCGGGGCGGGGACCGCGGGCCGTAAGGTGACGGCTGCGGCAGGTAATGGCGCCTGGGGTACCGTGGCGCTGACCTGGCCCCTCTGCGGCCCTCCTGCA
>NW_011888926.1:1337035-1369629 GCF_000151845.1 Pteropus vampyrus | reverse complement strand
CCCTCCCTTTTCAACCTGCGAGCGCAGCCCTTTTCTCATTGGCTAAAACCGAACGCCACGCCCCCAAACTCAGTGGGTGGGCGAGAGCGGCCGGCGCGGGCTGCGCATGCTCGCTCGCGCAAACGCAAGCTCGCCCGTTGGGCGTCCTGCTGGCGATGGCGCCGCCAGGGGGCGCTCGGGCCCCAGGCTGGCCGCTGACCGCCGGACGCTGGACCGCGTGCTGGCGCCGTTGGCGCGGGGCAGTGGAACCGCCGCCTGGGCTCGGGCGTCCTGCCCGCGAGCTGGCCGCGCCGCTCCTGTGGTAGCGCCCTTTGGCACGCTGGCCGAGCCGAGCTTCCCCTGTCAGCTTCCGGGGCGGGGACCGCGGGCCGTAAGGTGACGGCTGCGGCAGGTAATGGCGCCTGGGGTACCGTGGCGCTGACCTGGCCCCTCTGCGGCCCTCCTGCAGTTCTTCTCCCACTATGAACCAACTCTTTAGAAGCGCGGTGTAGATGTGAAAGCGCTTTCCTGGCCTTTGTTTCTGGGCGCTTTTCCACTTATGGGGGGGGTGGGTTATATCATTAACCCTATTTTGGACAAGGATATTTCCATCCCAAACTCTGGATCTCTGTAAAAATCAGCCCAGAGTTTTGGAGCTGGGAGGAGACTTAGAGCGTCCATTCTGGGTATTCGTTTCTTTCTTGGCATTTTCCTGCTGAGATTATCTCTGAACATGAGGGCAGCTTACAAGTGTGAAGGAAAAATAACAACAACATGACAGGCGGTGCCTTAGCTAGAGTTACCTAGTCTTGCGTTATCTGATAGATCAGGTAGGTATTGTGAGCATCCCCATTCACCAGGTGAGGAAACTGAGGTGGTGCAGAGTCTAGATCACTTGCTCTGTTAGGTTCTCCCCGCTCCACTGACTCCTGCCTGGGGTTCAGGGTCTTTTCTGAAAGTGCAGTTGACAGGTAGCTTGTGAGTGTTGGGGAAGGAGCAGGGGCCAGGGCTGAGCTGAGCTCTGAGTCTGGGGCTAGCGTGGAGTATGGCCCTGTGTCTAGCCTAGTCTTTCCCATCTTAAAGGTTTTAAATTTGAGATTTTATTCTCCCTTTATTACCTTTTAAAACGCATTTGCACGTGTAAATGAGTTATACAAAAGAAAGCATGTAACATATGTAAATGATAAAGCATGATAATAAAATGGAAACTTTTGAACCCTGGTACCCAACTTAAGAAATGGCAATATAATTAAGGTTTCTATAAAGCATGCTCTGTACCTCGTAACCACTGTTTTAAGCTCTGAAGGCACATTACCTTGTTTAAGCCTCACAACACACCTGTGAGGTAAGTGCTGTTATGCCCACTTTACAGCAGCAAAAACTGAGACACAGACTGAGTTGCTTTGACAGCATTGGTTTGAGATCCAGGTAGCTGGCTCCAGAGACTGCGCTCTACCTCTGATGGCACCTATACGATATCTACTTGTGTAATTCTAACCTGGTGCATGCTCCTGCCTCTCCAGGAGTAACCACTATCATGAATTTAGTGTTTAATCTTCCTTTTCATTAAAAAAAAGGGAGGCCTCTAAAACAACCCACGAACTGGGAGAAAATATTTGCAGATCATATATTTCATAAAGGACTCGTATCTGGAATATGTATAAGGTTCTTACAACTCAATAATAAAAAGACAAATAGCTCAATTAAAAACGAGCAAAGGTGACACCAAATGCTGATGAGGATGTGAAGTAGCAGGAATTCTCAATCACTGTTGTTGGTGAGAATGCGAAATCATATGGCCGCTTTGGAAGACAGTTTGTCAGTTTCTTACAGAACTAAACATTCTTAACATATGATCCAGCCATCACACTGCTTGGTATTACCCAAATGAATTGAAATTATGTCCACAGAGAATCTGCACATAGATGTTTATGTGAGTAATTGCCAGAACTTGGAAGCAACCAAGAAGTCTATTAGCGGGTGAATGAATAAACTGTGGTACGTACAATGAGATACTCTTCAGTGCTAGAAAGAAATGAGCTATCAAGCCCTTAAGACATGAAGGAAACGTAAATGGATATAACCAAGTGAAAGAAGCCAGTCTGAAAAGGGTACATAGTGTGTGATTCTAGCTATATGACATACTGGAAGAAGGCAAATGGAAAGATCATTGGTGACCAGAGGCTGAGTTGAATAGGTGCAATGCAGGGTTTTAGGGCAGTGAGACCATGCTGTACGATACTGCAGTGATGGATACGTGTCATTATACATTTGTCCAAACCCACAGAGTGAACCGTAATGTGAACTATGGACTTTGGTTGACAATGATGTCAGCATAGGTTCATTGGTTGTAACAAACGTACCACTCTGGTGGGGGCTCTTGGTAGTGGGGGAGGCTGTGAATGTGTGTGTCACTGTGTGTGTGGGAGGGAGGGTATATGGGAACTCTGTATTTTGCATTCAGTTTTGCTGTGAACCTAAAACTGCTCTAAAAAATAAAATATTTTTTCACTGGAAAAGGATTCGAATAGCTATTTCTCCAAAGTAGATATAGAAATGACCAATAAATACATGAAAAGACACCCATCATCTTTAGTCATTAGGTAAAAGTCTAAACCATAAGATACCATTTCTCACCAAAAATACCCAGAATAAAAAAGACAATATCAGTGTTGGTGAGGAAGTGGAGAAATTGGAATCCTCATACGTTGCTGGGAATATAAAATGGTACAGCCACTTTGGAAAACAGTCTGACGGTTTTTTAAAAAGTTAAACATAGACTTACTATATGATCCAGCAAATCCAGCCCTACATATTTACCCAGGAGAAATGAAAGCAGTTTTCCACACAAAGACTTGTATGCAAATGGTCATAGCAGCATTATTTACAATAACCAAAAATAGAAACAACTCAAAAGTCCATCAGGTACATGGACAAGAAAAAAAAAGTAGATAAACAAAATGTGCTGTATTCATACAGCAGAATACTCTTCAGCCAGGATGCTACCTGGAAACATTATGCTAAGTGCAAGAAGCTAGACACAGAACGTATATCAAATGATTCCGTGTATACAAAAGGTTCAGAAAAGGCAAATCTATACAAGCAGAAAATAGATTAGTGGTTGTGAGGGGCTGAAGTGGAAATGAGTGGATGTAGCGTGATGTTTCTATTTAGGCTGATGGAAATAATGATAATGTGCAACTTCGTAAACACTAAATTTAATTGTAAAATGTTAAACTTAATTGTACACTTAAATAGATGAAGGATAAGGTATATGGTATGTAAATTATATCTCAATAAAGCTGTTGAAAAAAGTCTCTGATGATTTTCAAATATGTAGAGTCCAGTGTATTTTAATGATACTTTCTTGTTCTCATCACACTAAAAAAGAAAATCTCCTACTTGTCCTTATTAAAAACAATGATTTTAGAAAATTGGGGAAGGACAGCGCAATACAGAAAGTGAATATCCTCTATAGAATTAGAGGCAATGTGGTGATACGGTGAGAAGAATTTAGAGTCAGTCCCTGATACCAGTTCCAAGCTGATGTCAAGTTTGCCTTTAACAGAAGTCTTGATTTCTCTGATGCCCAGGAGTGCAATTGCTCGGCCATATATTTGCTGCACATTTAGTTGTCGAAGAAACTAGCAAATCGTTTTCCAGGGCAACTGTACAATTTTACATTCCCATTAGTAAGGTGTGAGTGAGATCCAGTTTCTCCACATCCTCTTTCTGCATTTGGTATGGCAACAGCCATTCTGTAGGGATATCTCGTTTTAATTGCATTTCCCTAAGGGTTAGTGATGTTTTTAAACAGCCTTTCACACACTTATTTCCCATGTTATAGTCTCTCTAGTGAAATGTCTTTTCATATCTGTTGCCCATTTTCCAATTAGATTATTTGTTAACCTGTTGAGTTTTGAGAGTTCTTTATACATTCTAGATACTAGTCATTTGTCAGATATGTGGGTTGCAAATATTTTCCCTCACTCCATAGCTTTATTTTTAATCTCTTCAACAGGATTTTTCACAGAGCAAAAGTTTAATTTTGACGAAAGCCAATTTATAATTTTTTTCCTTTTATGGATTGCACTGTTGCTGTCAAATTTAAAAACCTTTTGCCTATCCTTAAGTCCAGAAGATATTCTATGATTTAAAAAAAAAAAAAGTTTTATGTTTTTCATTTAAGTACCTGATCTATTTAGAGTTAATTTTTGTATAAGGTGTTAGATTTAGGTGAAAGTTCAGATGTTCAATTACTCCAGAACCATTTGTTAAAAAGCCAGCTTTTCTCCCTCGAATTGCTTTTGGACCCTTATTAAAAGTCAGTTGATCATATCAGTTGGTGACAAATTCTCTCAGTTTCCCTTTATCTGAGAATTTCCTGATTTTCTCCCAGCATTCCTGAAGGATATTTTCATTGGATATGAGTCTGGTTTAACAGTTCAACACTTAAAAAATTGTTCCTTCTGGCCTCTCTGGCCTCTGATGAGAAATCAGCTGTCATTTAAATTGATTTTCCCATATAGGTATGGTGTTATTTTTCTCTGGCTACTCTCAAGATTTCTTCTTTAGTTTTTAGAAGTTTGACTATGATGTATCTTGATGTAGACTTGTTTGGATTTATCTCGCTTGGGATTTGCTCAGCTTCTCGGGTCTGTCATTTTATGCCTTTTACAAAATTTGGAAAGTTTTCTTTCAGCGTTTTTTTCAGCCCTGCCCTCTCTCTCCTCTCCTCGCACGCTGCTTGATCTTTTTAAGTCCCACAGCTCTCGGAGGCTCTGCTCATTTTTTCCTCAGTCTGTTTTTTCTGTTATTCAGATTGGGTAAATTCCACTGTTTTATATTCTAGTTTGCTGGTTCTTTTCTCTCTTTTTGGCCTATGAACCCATTCACTGAGTTTTTTTATTTCAGTTCTTGTTCTAAAATTTCCACCTGGTTCTTCCTTATATTTAACGTTTCTCTCAGGAGACTCTGTTTTATTTTGTTTCAGGCATGTTCATAATTGCTTGTCGAAGCATGTTTATAATTCTATCATATCTGTCATCTTGCTGTTGGCACCTAATGACTGTCTTTCGTTTTTCATTCCGTTTTAGATGCTCCTTGTTTTCGGTATGATGAGTGATTTTTCTATTGAAACTCGGGACATTTTGGGTATTATATTATGAAGCCCTAGGTCTTAAGTAAACTTTCTCTTTTAACTGGCTTCCTTCGACACCAGCAGGGGAAGTAGACGAGCTTCCTTGTTACTGTGAGTGGGGGTAGAAGTTCAGGTTCTCCACGCAGCCTCAGTTGACACTAAGGGCTGGGGGCCCTGCCTAGTGACTAGCTCCCCGCTGGTCTTCCCCTGATGCCTCTCTGGCTGGCGGGAGTAGGAGCGCCTCATTACTGTTCCTCCTCCCTGGCCTTTGCACCCACACCGTGGGAGCGAAGTTTGCCAGTTCCTACAAAGCATGGGCCTAAGAGGTCGTCAGGAGAACAGAGTAGTGGACAGGACTCGGGGACTCTGGCCCTGCCACTCATCCACTGCGTGACTATGGCATGCCTTTCCCAGACATTGCGTGCATGGTGTTCTCTGCCACCCACTGAGCCAAATACAGAGGACATAGAGAAGATAGACATGTGGTCCCTGTCTTTATGAAGCCTTGGGAATGCAAACGCTCCTGGCATCTGGGCAAAATTTTGGATTGGGGCTGAAGGGTAACAATGGCTCAGTTACTTGTTATTCATTTCTCACTAACTTGATGAGTTGAGGGCTTGGAGTTAAAATTTTTGTTTTAAGTCAAGAAATAGGCCATTTCACTGTTTCTTACACATTTGAGTTCGTGGACTGAGCTTTTGGGGAGGAAGGATTTTATTTATATATCTGAATCCTACCCTACCTGTTGTGTTGCAGCTTGTCCTTTTCACTAAATGTCCCCAAAATGCTTCTGTCAGGTTATATAGACCTGCCTCATTTTAGTTCCGTCATTTTTGATATGGACATATCATATTTTTGTTGGTCCTCTATTCATAGATCTGGCTAGTTTCCAATTCAATGCAATTAAAAACAAAGAACATCCTCATTCACATCTCCTTTATGCCTCTTTGAATATTTCTCTGGAATAGAGAACTAGAAGTAGAATTGCTGAAGCAAAAAGGTACGTACATTTTAAGTAGATATTGCCGAATTGCCCCGTCACTCACTGGAGGTTGAAAGGTCTGGCTCCTTATACCCACTTCGGTATTTAATTTATTGGTTTCAGATTTTTGCCAATGTAAGGGGAGAAAGTAATAGCTCCTTGTTGTCTTAATTTTCATGATTACCAATGAAATTGAGCTTTTTATGTGTCCACTTATATTTTTTCATATTCTTTGCTTTTTTTTCCTATTTCATTGTATTACTGATCTGTAGGAATGCTTTATATAGTCTCTATATTAATCCTTTGCCATATATTCTGCAAATACCACATTCCTTGTTTGTTTTCAACTTTGTTTCAGCTTTGTCATATAGAAATTTAAATATTTATGCAGAATAAATATTTGTGTCTTATTTAAGGTCTCTCTTAAGGTTACAAACATGTTCTTTTAAAAAATACTTAGATTTTTTTTAGCATTTATCATTTTATATTAATCTAGATTTTTGGTGCATTTTAGTAGTATAAATAGAAATCAATCTTTTTAAAAAAATAGATAATCATTTATCCTAACTCCTTTTCTCATATAAGCAAAATATGTATTTATCATATTCTAAGGCTCTAAAAACATACGGGTCAATTTCTGTTCCATTGAGTTATCTATTTTAGTCAGTACCACCCAATTTTAATTAGGTGTATTTTGGTATCCCTAAAACAAGTCTTATTTTTCAAAAATTTTTGGCAATTTTGTGCATTTTTAAAACTACATTAATTTTAAAATCAGCTTGTCACTTTTTAAAAAATAATCTTATAAGAATTTTGATTGAGATTGCATTGAATATAGAAATGACATCTTTATGCACGTGAATCTTCAAAACAAGGAACACAGCATGTTTCACACATAGCATGTGTATGTGTATTCGGTCCCTAACAAAACACAAGACTTCTGTATTAGGGAACAGAGCATTTGCTATTCACAGAGCATCTTATACCTGTTTCCCACACTCATTCTATTTTCTGCTGTGTCTAGCCTACTAGTAAGCCCATCAGTGCGTTCCTAATGCAGTATATTGTATTTTGTATTCTAGAATGTTTATTTATTGTTATGAACAAATTACCTGAAAACTTAGCAGCTAAAAACAATAAATATTTATTATCTCACAGTTTGTGTGGGCCAGAAATCCGGATGAAGCTTGTTAGAGTGTCTCTGGCTTGAGGTCCCATATGAGGTGGCTATCACAGGTTCTTGGTATTTTCATATGAACTTTAGAAACAGCATCTCGATCTCGACAACAAAAAAGTTTGCTGGGATTTTTATTGCTGAATCTTTAGATCAATTTGAGGGTAGAATTGACTTTTTTTTTTTTTTTTTTTTTTTTTTAGAGTTGACATCTTAACAATGTTGAATTTTCTAATCCATGACCATGGTATATCTCTTCATTTATTTAGGTCTTCTTTAATTTCTCTTGGTAATGTTATGTACTTTTTAAATATACAGGCCATCGCACACATCTTTTGTCAGATTTCTCCGGAAGTATTTCATATTTTTGGTATTATGACAAAAAGTATTTTTAAAAATTTTAATTCCCAATTGTTCATTACTATTATATAGAACTAGAATTTTTATTTTTAGAGTGGTTTTAGGTTTACGACCAATATAATTGACTTTTGTAATTGATCTTACATCCTTCCACCTTGTTAAACTGTAGTAGCTTTTTAGATGATTCCATAGTTTTATATACAGCCATGTTGTCTGCAAATAAAGACAATTTTACTTCTTCCTTTCCAATCTGGTTGCCTTTTACTTCTTTTTTAACTTAGTTCACTGGCTAAAACTTCTAGTACAATGTTGTATAGAAGTCATGAGGGCAGACATCCTTATCTTATTTCTGAACTTAGGGAGAAAGCATTCAGTATTTTACTGTTGAGTATATTATTAACTCTAGGGTTTTCATAGACATCCTTCATCAGGTCGAGGATGTTCCCAACTACTCCTAGTTTGTTGAGAGTTTCTTCAGGAACAGATGTTGATTTTGTTTAATACTCTTTATACATCTATGGAGATAATCATATGATTTTGCTTTTTCAGTCTGTTGATATGATGAATTATATGGATTGATTTTTCAATGTTGAACCAACCTTGCATTCCTGAAGACAAACTCCTTTGGTAATGATGTATTATCCCTTTTATATGTTTAGGTTTCAATTTGATAAGATTTCATTGATAATGTTTGTATCTATATTTATAAGGGATGTTGAGCTGTAGTTTTCTTTCAATCTTAGTCTGGTTTCGGTATCAAATGAAGCTCCCCTCACAGAATGAGTTGGGAAGTATTCTCTCTTGCTTTTCTGGAAGAGTTTGTGTAAAATTTATATTCTGTCTTCCTTAAAAGTTTGGTAGAATTCACTAGTGAAGCTAAACGAGCTTGGAATTTTCTTCGTGGGAAAGTTAAATAAATTCAATATCTTTAATAGATAGATATAAGATTGTTCAGGTTGTATAATTCCTCTTGCATGAGCTTTGGTACTTTGTGTCTTTTAAAGATTTTGTCCACTTCATGTATATTGTCAAACTTATTGGCATAATGTTCAAAAGTACTCCCTTATTATTATTTTAGTATCTACAGAATCTGTGTCAAAGTCATCTTCATCATTTTTGGTATGGATCATTTGTGTCTTATTTCTTTTTTTCCTAATCTAGTCTACCTAGAGGATTATATACTTTGTTGATCTCACAAAACCAGCCTTTGATTTTATTGATTTTTTTCTATTGATTTTCTATTTTCCATTTTATTTATTCCCACTCTGATCTTTATTTCCTTTCTTGCACTTTTGTGGGTTTTATTTGTTCTTTCATTTCTATTTTCTTAAGGTAAAAACTGCAGCCATTGATTTGAGACCTCACTTTCTAATATAGGTATTTTAGTGCTATAAGTTTTCCTCTATGTACTGCTTTAGCTGAGTCCCCCCAATTTTGATATTTTTTCATTTTCATTCATTTCAAAATACTTTCTGATTTCCTTTTGACTTTTTATTTTACCCATATGTTATTTAAAGGTGTATCGTTTAGTTTCTAAATATTTTGGGACTTTCCAGGGACCTTTCTGTTACTGATTTCTAATTTAATTCCATTGTGGACAAATAATGTACTTAGTCTTTTAAAATCTATTGAGATTTGTTTTATGGTTGAGAATATGATGTATCATGGTTAATGTTTCATGTATATGTGAAATTCAGGCATTGCTCAGTTTTAACCATCCATAGTTTTATAATTATCATTTAGTTACATTTATAGTAATTTGGAGAGGGTAGAAATTATTGTCTTGAATTAGAAGATATCCATTTGATGTCTTCAAGCATCTCAAAGGAAGTCTCTGCATCCTGTTTATCTTTCTATCCCCTTGGTATTATTCCTGGCGCAAAATGGGAGCTCAGCAGACTCTGGTTGTATGAATGAATGACACTTAGAAATTGTCAGGCTGTGTCCTTGTTTTTGATTCAGAAAACATGCTTCTTGTGTTATGTGACAAGACTGAATCTCACACACCTTTGTGTCTCTGTGTCCCTACAGGACTTCATACAGAGCTTGGCACATTGTAGGTGCTCAGGTGGTATCAACGGCATTGAACGGAACTGAAGAGATACCTGCAAAGGTGCTGCCTCTGACTTGGGGAGGTTTAAAGTCATCATGAGGCGATCGACATACTGCTCTGGCCAAGGTTGGAGAGGGCGTCCTGTCATAAAGCTCCCTAAAACGTGATGTCACACACAGAGACCACTCTCCTTGCAAAAGGGAGGGGCTGTACACTGGACTCCCAGACTTAACTGGCTCCAGTGCCCTTCTCAGGCTCGGTCCTGGGGCCTGGAGGTGAGTCGGCTGCTGGACACTGATATGATCGAAGGATACTCTGCAGATCACTGACGTCATCAGGGTTGGCATAGCTGGAAAGTAGGCTTGAAGGCTCCCTCAATAAGGTAAGAATTGTCTTTGACTCCTAGCCTACGTTTTTGGCTTCCTTCCCTACTTGGCATCACCTTTCTCCCCCTCTTCTCTTCTCCCTCAGGACTCATTTTCACCCCTTTCCTCCTTTAAACATCCACTCAGAAAAAAGGGGGGGGGTTTCCAGACAGGATGTTTCTAGGAGGCTAGGGATTTCCCCTAGTCTTCTCGAAATTATTCTCGAAATATTGAATAACCCAGAAAGCACTTTAAAGTTTTGGAAGTTTCTAGTCATTATTATTTACTATTATAATGTTCTACCAAGGCCTGAGAACATGTTACGCCAAATGTCCAACACAGCCTCACCTTTCTCTTTAATTCTACCCCACCCCCCTTTTCCCATTTGGTGCCCTGGGACTTAACCTTTTCAGCTCTGAGGGCATTGGAACCATCTTTTGTTTGGCACCCTGAGGTCTTAGGAGGAATTTCTAAGCATTTTCTGAGCTCCAAGGGTTAGCCCACTGCATCCTGAGTTCGACCTCTGTTTGTGACCAGCAGGCCATCCCCTGCTGAGCCCTGCCTGTGGGGTTCCTTGCCACCCCGCCCCCACCCCAACGTGACTCCTGCAAGCCCTGTGGTTCAGGAACACGGGGCTCCTGGGCCTGTGAGAGACACTGACTGTTACCCACCTACCTTTTCTTCTTAGACTGAAAATGGTGTTCGGTCTGTGCCACCAGAGAGAGAGGTAATGTTTAGGTGGGCCCTGTCACCGCATCCCGATAACCAGGAAAGGGAAACCCCACTTGGACCCAAGAGGAAGGGAAAACAGGGTTCTCCGTGCCCCTTTCCCTGACTGTTACAATGTCCCTGGAACTCAGGGTCCGGGTAGAGGCCCTGGTCCTGGTGGGTGGAACATGAATCTGTCAGCTCAGAGTGAGGAGGACTTTGAGGAGCTGCGGGGGGTGGGGCTAATCCAGCGCCAAATGCGCATCTCTGAATAGAAGCCAAGGCCTGGTCCCTGCCTTCTGGCTGGAGGGCCAAGATGGACCCAAGGAAAGAAGGAAAGGAGAGGGGCAGGGCTGGGGGCCCCTCTGTGCTCCAGGCTCCACGTCTGGCTTTGGAAGTGGCAGAGGCGCAGTCATGCCGGCCAGTCAGCGGGGAGCCCAGGCCGAGCTCCTGCTACCTACCGCGGACAAATGTGTCCACCACAGCGTGGACGGGCTGCGCCCTGACGGAGCGGATCCTGGGGCCTGGACTGGGGAGGAAAGCTAGTCCTCACCGGGAGGGCACGAGAGACCCCAGCCTCACGTTCAGCTCTGCTTTCTTTCCAGGCTCTTCAAGTCCCTGTACGTGGTGCAGATCTTCATCCTCGCAGGTGAGGGCCTGGGCGCTGGGGAGGGTTGGGGAGGGCGGGTTGAGGACACCGGCTCTTCCCTCAGAGCCCCCCCAGTCTCCAGCTGCCCCCCAGGGCTCCCAGAGGCCCCCTCCCGAGGCTGCCACGTACCTGGCTCCCCCGGGGCTGGCCACACCGCTCAGAGCCCCGGCCGGCCTTTTTCCTCCCTTCCTTCCCTCTGCACCTTCAGAGTGAACCCAGGATTTGAGCCCATGTCTAACTCTAAAACCCACTCTACCCCCCGCAAAGAAAACCCTCCACAAACAGACCAAAAAACCCACACAACCTAATTAGGTCCCAAAGCAATGGTTTTCAAAGTTTTGCTTGTATATCCTTTGAAAAACTATATATCCCCTCACCCATTCTAAGTTAATATCTAATACCTTTCATCACGAGTTTAAATAGCTTAAAAGGATATGACTTCCGGCATACTGTAAACACTGACACTTTAAAATGATCACATCGCTCTCGGAAGTGTTTTTACTGGTCTTTCCTCTCCTCCCTGCAGGAGGGCTGTACTACTACTTGCAGAGGTCCGTAGAGAAAACAGCCCCTGCCCACGAGGTTGCTGGGGCGTCCTTGCAGGTAGGGACCTGCGACAGGGCCCGGAGGCCGGGACTCGCTCCTGGCCCTCAGATGGCCAACCAACGCGTGCGTGTGCGTGTGCGTGTGCGTTTGCATGTGAGAGGGTTCTGGAGACATTTCCTGCTTCCGGCAAAGAGTCGAAACCCAGGCCCCACCCCTTGTGGGCTGGCCATATTGTCACCTCAAGGCCCCGGGGCAGTGGCCTGGATAAACGCAAAGGAACAGGTGGCCCTAGTGCACGTGAGTAGCCCTGGAGTGTGGTTCTACACTCCTGTGTGGGGTGGCAGTGAGCAGGGCACCTGCCCGGGGTCGCAACCCTCCCTGATTTTGCAGATCTAAGAGCCTGTGGCGGGAGACCCTCCCCCGGCCCGCGTCGGGGGAACGCGGATGGTTGCCGGCTGCCCACCGAGGACCACGTGCTGGATTAGGTGCTGCCCATCTGTTATGTCATTTAAACTTCGCAGCGACCCAGCAGCTCCCACTTTATAGGTGATGAAACTTAGGCTCCCTTTCACTTAGATAAACACCGAGCGCTGGAATCGTTGGACCATGTGGTACGTGTGTTTAGTTTTCTAAGAAACTAACTTTTGCAGAGCGGCTGGCGCCCACCTTGCATTCTCACCAGCACCCAACGCGAAGTTCCAGCTGTTCCATGTCACCTCCAGCCCTTGCCTTTCTTTTTAGCCATTCTACTAGGCGTATGTCATAATTTGCATTAGACCAATATTGAAGATTTACATTTTAAAATCATGTCAATAGTATTCGGAGCCACGTCATGTGGTATACCGAGTTTACTCTTCTCTGCGCATAATTTTGGTTTTGCCTTTTTTAAAATTTTAGTTCGCTCTGTACCTATAATCTCTCAAACTCTCAAATACCAATCTCCTTGCAATACATTTAGACAAATTAGGTGATTTATCAGCGTCGCCATTTTCACGGAGACATAGTCGCCCGGAGGCCGCGTCCTCCTGCTCCGGTCTGGAGCGATGCCCACGAGGCCGCTGCTCAGCTGGGCTGGGCTCTCCCTTCACTGCCCCATGTCGCTCTTTAATTTTGGTGGCGCACAAGCTCCAGTCGCTTCCTGAGGGGCAGTCTTATGATATTACATGTCTGACAGGGTCTTAAGTCCTACTTGACCAAGAGTTGGCAAAGCATAGAATTCTAGACTAGAAATAATTTTCTCCCCAATTCTGAAGATTCTCGTTGTCTTCTGGCTTCAAATGCTGGTATGTAAAAGTCCGATGCAATCGAATTTCTGAAACAGACTTTTTTCTTTGTATCTCCGGAAGTTTGTAGGTTCTCTTTGTCCTCACTGTTCTGTAATTTACTGACATAACCTGGGGTGAGTCTCCGTCATCCATTGTCGTGGATGCTTGGTGAGTCCTTCTCTGCTGTAGACTTATGTCCCTCATCTTTAGGAAGTGTCTTGATGAAAAACGAATGTATTTCTTTGGTATTTCTCCTGCAGGCCCAGTCCGCTGCCTGTTCCCTGTTTCCGAAAGATCTGTGATGCGGCCGTGGCCGACCCTTTCTTCTCTGTTCTCTCTGGGGAAAATTTTTTTTCAACTTTATCTTCTACACTTTGAATTTTCCAGTCCCATTATCATATCCTATTTTCACTTTTCAAGAATTAGAAGTTGCCGTTAGGCTCTAAAATACAATCGTTCAATTCTCGTTTCACGAATGCCAACTTTTATATTTCTAAAGACTTGGTTGCTTTTTGTTTGAGGTTCTCCTTCAGTCCCCAGTAGCCTTAGGTGTCCGTGTGTGCAGATTTCACAGCCTTCAGATGTCGCTGCAGCCTTCCCTCCCCCTCCTCCCTCTCCTTGTCCTACAGCCCGTGGAGGAGACCTTGAGGCCGGTGTGGGGGCCGATGAATAAGTGCTACCCTGTGACTGCTCAGGTGGGTAAGGGCCGGGGCCCTTCTTCCCCTGGAGTGGGGTGACTGTCGTGGGCATACTTGGTAGACACAGTGAGAGGACAGGCCGGCCAGGGAAGGGCTCCCGGCCACTCACAGCTGTTTCCCTCTGTAGAGACGCAGAATCAAGAGTGGGAAGAAGCCAGCCCCTAAGGTGAGTGAGGCCTCCCGCCGAGGGGCCGGGGCTGGGGCCCTCTCCCGTCGGAGCCCCGTGAGGCCCAGGGAACCCTGGCTCATGGCTGAGAGTCCCCGGCAGAGTGGCAGGGTCCCCTCCAGGAAACCGGCCAACCCTACCACAGCTCGAGCTGAGAAGGGCAGGACTTCCCTGGAAAAACAAAGTGTGGAGAACGGGGAGGGACGGGGCATTCTGCGGCCCCTCGGCCCATCCTACGCCCACCTGTCCCTCCCAGCAGGCTGTGACCCCCGAGGCAACTGGAAGACCGAGTGATACGGCCCCCAAGGAGGAGGCCAACAGCCTGTCGCAGGATGACGGGAAGGCGAGGTCTCCAAGGCTGGAAGCAGCCAGCCCCATTCGCCCTGGGGAAGAAGCGGCTGAGGAGGAGGCGGCAGGGATCCCAGGCTGGACGGTAGGGAAGCCTGGCTCCTCAGCTGGGACACCTCGAGGGCGCGGGTCCTTCTGGGAGCCCCAGAACACTGCAGGGTGGGGCTGAGGGGAGCGGACATGATGTGAGCAGAGCGCGTCTGAATCCTGGTCTCCCCAAACTTCTTGCGCAGTGGGGCCTCAGCTTCCCCACCTGTACAGTGTAGAGCCACCCCGTCCTCACTGTGCCTTCTTCCTTCCCAGGGAGATGAGAAGGCCCAGAAGGAGAGTGCTGTATACCTTGGTAAGACAGCCAACAGCACCCTGCTCCGCACAGCCTCCCTCCCTAACCTCGGCGACCCTGTAGAGGTCACAGATTCCCCGCTGCTCTCAGACCCTCCTGTCCCGGGGAGGGGAGATGTCCAGGCAGCCAGAAGCCCTGACCTTCTGGAATGAGCCGCCCTGCCTCCTGCACCCTCCCCACGCTGGTGGAGCACCTTGCGCCGGTGCCGCCCTGGGGAAGGCCCCTCCCGCCAGAGGGCCCACAGGGCGCCTGTCTGTGCTTTGTAGAGGCCGCTGGAGTGGAGAGCGAGGAGGGAAGGTCTGGGGGCTGGGTCCCCCAGCTCCTCAGGAAGCTCCGGCTGGACTGGTTCCCAGCTTCTGACGTCCCCAAGACTCCAAGCCACGAATGACAAACCATCCAATAAATGCATAAGGTGCTGCCTCTGTGGCCTCTTTGCAGGGCCTCGAGCCCGCACAGACCCAGCATTGTTCTGTCCACACTCCCTGTCCCGGCCGGCTGCAGGAACGCCATCTCCTGCCACCAAACCCTGAAAGTGGATACACTGGAGAGGCCGAAAGGGCCCTGGCTGGCCTTCGGACGCTGAGCCCAGGGACAGACCATGTTCCCTGAATTCCAAGGGCTGGGGAGCATCTTGTCTTGAGGGCGTTTAGAATAGACACTGGGGAACCTGTCAGGGATGCTGTTGGGTGGCATCCTCTAACCAGCGAGGCTTGGCTGAGTGGCTTCTGCTCTGAGCATCTGGGGACCCCAGGCTATTCCCTAAATGCACCAGGGGATACTCCCAAGACTCAGGTAAGCAGCCAGCCATTAGAAACCTGGGGTGCTCTGCCGAGAACCAGTCACTTGTGGGGTGGGCGCAGGTGGAGGCTAGTGAGGTCACAGCCCCAGAGCTGGAGCAGGAAGACAGGACCCACTGGCCATCCGGTGCAACCTTCCCATCGGCTGAAGGGGAAACAGAAGCCCAAGGTCACACATGTCATGGCGGAGGAGGAACATGAGGCGGTGTCCAAGTTCCTCATGTGGCCGCCGCCTCCTGTGGCTGCCCCACTCTCACACGGGACCGAGGTTTGACCCCTGTCCCTAGGGCATGCCTGCAGCCCATGGAGGCTCATTCCCTGCCCCCCTGGCCAAGCCTCCTGAGAGCCCGGCCTGACCTGGCCACTCAGAGAATGGTACCCGGGGTTGGAGCCCAGGTGAGTGTCCTTCAGCTCCAGCTTGGCCATGAGGCAACTCTTACCCGACGAGGGCCAGGAAGATGGCCAATGTGACCTTGGGGTAACTGAGAGGCTCAGGGAGGTGGCTCTGGCACCTGATGACTGTGCCTGGGTGTTGACCTGGCACATCACTTCCCAGCCTCCCTGAGTTCCCCACTTTTTGGGGCACCGTAGATGAAGTGGGCTGAGCTGCTGGCCTGTGGTGTGGGGTGGGTGGCGTTGGGCCTGCGATGTGGGCGTCCAGGCTGAGGGAGGCCCTTCCCGTCCCCACCAGGGCCTTGGCTGATGGCTCTTAGCAGCCTAGAGTCGCTCTTCCCAGCAGGAGCCAGGACCTATGTATAGAGTTTGTCACCAACCTAAAGAGCCAGTATTAGGTCTCTGCGAGTGACAAGGGGGTAAGCTGTCGCTTTCTGAGCTTCAGTATAGCCATCTCTCAGATGGGGCTGAATGCCAGGTAAGGCTGGATGCGGGGGAGGCTGCCGAGGCCCCATCACTGCCAGGGGCTGGAGAGGGGCCCGGGTGGGACTCGGAGGCAAGGCTGGAGCCACCGGACTGGTTTATTGTACGCCAGGGGCCCCAGCTGAGGAGCAGGCCAGGGCCTGGTGTTGCCCTCTAGCGGGGCACAGCACAGAGCTCGTAGGGGGCCGGGGTAATCAGGAGGCCATAGGCGCCGTGGTCGCTGGGGCGGGGCTGCCCCGCAGGCACCGAGAAGCTGAAGCGCTGCAGGAGGCAGGTGAAGAAGAGGAAGAGCTCCATGCGGGCCAGGGGCTCCCCGAGGCATGAGCGGCGGCCTGTGGGGGGAGGGGCTCGGTGAGCTTGGGGCCTGGGTCACCCGTCCAAGACTCCCCGGGAGAGGCCGTGAGCCGGGCACGATGCAGGCACCTGCTGAGAAGGGCACGAAGGCTGCCTGCTTGACGAAGTGGCCCTGGGCGTCCAGGAAATGCTCAGGGTGGAAGCAGAAGGGTTTCTTCCAGAATGTCTCGTCCTTCAGCACCGATGACAGGTTGGTGACAAGCGTCGTCCCCTGGCAGGAGATGCCTGACATGAGTGGAGTCTAGGCTGGAGGATGCCAGGACCCCTGCCACCACACATGGGACACACACTCTGCCTGGTGCACACCTGTCCCGGCACCCTCTGTCCCCATGGCAGGGCCAAATGACTCACTTCTCATGGGTGCCCTCACTGCCACCCATCCCTGCAAACATGGGCTCCCCCAACACACTGTGGCACATTTTCCCCACTGACTGGGGGCTCTGAATGGATAGGGCCAGCCCTGCCTCTGCCCTTGTTCCCGCACCCGCCAAGACTGGGACAGTCCGTGCCTGTGAAAATGAGCGAGTCACTTGGGTTCCAGTCCTGGCCCCACCTGGCAATGGCCGTGTTGGAGCTACCAGATGGCAGGCAGTGCTGAGCTGGGGTGAGGAGGGCCACAAGCCTACCTTGGGGATGAGGAAGCCCTGCACTTCAATGTCACGGGATGTCATGTGGGGCACGCCCAGTGGGATGATGTCCCCAAAGCGTTGAACCTCATGGATCACGGCCACGGTGAAGGGCATGTGGGCTTGGTCCTCCATCTCTGGTAGCCGTACCTGCCCTATTACCTCATCGATCTCCTGTTGGACACGGCCTGGGCAGACAAGCATCCCCAAGGGTGGCTCTGACTTCCTGATTCCGGTGTAGGGCTGTGCCCACGTGGAGGAGGAGGTCATTCTGACCTCAGAGCTGGGCCCCCGCCTCCGCTTCGAGCTCCTGGTAGCTCAAGCAAGCTCAGGGGCCCCAGGTTGTCCCTTTCCTCCCTCACGCACCCCCAGCCCCCAGCCCCCAGGCTGGGCTTACGCTGCACATCTGGATGTAGGATCATGAGCAGGAGGGCCCAGGCCAGCGTGATTGAGGTGGACGCAGTCCCAGCAGAGAACAGGTCAGCCACCACCAGGCACAGGTTCTTGTCATTGAAGCTGCTCTTGGGGTTCCCCTTGGCCTGGGCGATGCATAGAGGGTGGGCACGGGCAGAGGAAGGCCCACAAGGGCCTCCCACTCTGCACCCAACAGCCTGGGTGCCTATCACTGTGTGATACACAGGCCTCGCCTTGCCTGGGCTCACCTCACAGGGCCCTCAATTCACAACCCCAGGCCCTGTCCCTGGCAGCTGCCCCTCACCTACCTTCTCCACCTCGTCTAGGAAGGCATCAGTCAGGTCTCGGGGTGGCTGGGCTGGGTCCCATGTCATCCTATGCTCGTCAGCCAGCTCATTCAGCAGGGCTATTAAGGCCTTCTGCGCTGGGAAGACCTTGGCGGCCAGCCCCGGGATGTTCAGGAGCACCGGGATCACATTCAGCACCTGTGCAGGCCACAGACGCGGGACCCTGCATGGTTGTTCCTGTGCTCAGGTGTTCTTCTTGACCAGTTCAGGTCTCAGCTGCCTTCAGGGCGTCGCCACCATTGACCTGGTTCCTCCCTAAGTGCTGGCCTCTGCCCTCTCTCTTGGCTCGGGCTGCTAGAAGGATAAACCTAAACTCCACGTCTCATGTATTCTGTGGCTCCCATAAAGGAAGTACAAGTTCCTCAGCCCTCTCTGGGGCGGCCAACCCTGGCCTGGCTCTCCTACCTCTGTTCCCTGCGATTCCCCACCCCGCCCCAGACCTTTCCTCCTCTATGCAGTGGCCTCTCTTGGAATGCCCTTTCTCCAACGACCCTCTATAAATCCTCTGACGAGGCCCACTGCAGGGAGCTGGCCTGCCTTCAGGAGCTCGCTCGGCAGGGGCTCCTCGTCATCTCCCTCCCTGACCTCACGCAGGAATCCCGACTCTTCCTTTAGTCCGTCTTCTAATAGGTCCAGCAGCTTGAGGAAGCGCGGGTCGTTGTACTCGAAGCGGCACCCAAAGATGAGGGAGGCGATCGCGTTGCTCACCGCTTTATTCAGCAGGGCTTTGGGACTAAAGGGGCGTCCTGGGAGAGGACGGCGTAGATCAGGGGCTCGCCTCCATCTTTCCCAGCCTCTCCATCCCTGTCTCCTGTGTCAGGCCCAGCACTCACCGGCCTGGTCAGCGAAGGCGGCACAGAGGCAGGTGGCTTCCTTGGTCACCCACTGCTCCAGTGACTTCTTGCCCAGGCCGAAATTGCGCATGGTGGACACGGAGAAGCGGCGCTGCTCACGCCAAACGACCCCATAGCGCGCGAGGACCACTCCTGGCGGCGGGAAAGCAGGCGTGGCCCTGGGCTCGCCTCTCCTCCCACACCTTGCTCACCTGCTCTCCTGTCCTCACTCTTCCACCAGGAACAGGTCCAGCCCCGCCTCTTGCCAATGAGCCCCGCCCATTTACATAGAAGCCCCGCCCCACCTCTGCTCACGGCCCGGCCCCTTTCGGTGCAGGCCCCGCCTCCTAGCCCCTTCGCACTAACTCATCCTCCATCCCACAAATTCTGCCCACTTGGACACCCCCTTCCAGCTGGGGACAGGTCCCATTCTCTGTCCACCCACATTGCTTGCCAGCTCACCTCTGCTGGGAGATCTTGGTCCCACTCTGCTCTGCCCACCCTGACCACCCTCTCCTTCAGGGACGGCCCTGCCCACCCCTGCCCCGCCCACACTGACTTCATCCTCATTCCCGCCCACCCTGATGTCCTCAAGGCTCGCTGTTGCCCTGGCCGACCCTCTCTCGGAAAGGCTCTGCCCATATCCTTCTCCCCCACCCTTGGCACAAGCTCGTTCTTCCACCTGTCGCCCTTCAAATTTGCCGACTCTCCTCTGCACGCACGTCCACGAGCCTGCCTCCGCTTGACCCTGCTGGGTCTTGAGTCACTGCTGTCCCCATCCCCGCTGGGCTGTGGTCTGCCCCCTCCTTCGCTTGCCTTGAGAATGCGGCCCGAAACCCAGGTGCTTGTAGATGGGCATAGGTGGGCGGTCCGCCGTGTCCTCGCTGCGGTTCACCAGCACCTCGCGCACGGCCGCCAGCCCGTTGACCACGACCACCGGCGTCCAGGCCAGCTGCAGGCTGAACACGTCTCCGAAGCGGTGCCGCAGCTGCAGGCGGAAGGTGGAGGATGCTGGTTAAGCCGGGTCCCAGTGTCATGGCCCTAGCTGTGGTGGACTCCTGGGCCGTCAGCACCCACCCAGCTGGTGCAAGGACTTCATGTGGTCTTGCGATTCTATCACATCTTCTGTGATGGAGGACCTCACGTTGGATCAGACCGCCCAGCTGACTTTGCAAAGGTCACCAAAATTGTCAGTGGGCCAAGTTAGCAGCATCCCATTTTGCAGGTGAAGAAATGGTCCATAGAGGTGAGCAGTGAGGCTGGAGGGCCCACAGCAGCAAAAGATTTGAACTCAGTCACTATCTCTCTCAACCTCGACCTCCTGATTTAAATGGGGTTCATGACCTGACTTCTCTCCCCCATTCTCCAGACCTTTCCTCATGTAAACAGAAGGGATCCCCGCTTGGGCTCACATAATTTAAGTGCTGTCTGGCTGGATGCCAAACCAGCTGCCAAGTTCCTCCCCCTCCTCCAGGCCTTTGCTCTCTCTGACCTTTGGAAAATCCCAACTGTCCTTCGGGCCCCGCACAAATGCCCTCCCTCGTGAAGCCTCTCAAACCTGCCTCCTCTTCCCAGCTCAGCAACTTGCCCAGCCTGCGGCTTCACCCACCACCCAATGTCTGTTGTGAGGTAGGGCCCCAGGATCCCTGCTGCCGATCCAACCTCCTCACCTGGTTAACATAGCAAAGCATGTCCCGGAAGTTCACCTGCAGCAGGTTGCCCAGCCCAGGCAGTGGCATGGGGCCTGGTGGGTAGCGTGCAGCCCAGCGTGCACGTCGGTACATCAGGTCCACCAGGAGCAGGAAGATGGCCACGGCCATGGCCAGGGACGCCAGTGCATCCCCAGTCAGTAGCCCCATGGCTACCTCAGTGCCCACTAGGCTCCTCCGGGCACACTGCCACCCCTCACCGCACCAGGCCCCTGGGACCAGGCCCGGCAGAGGTCATCAGTGCACCCTGAGGGTTTGCCCAGCCTGGGCCCTCTTTTTAAAGGGAGCTGAGACTGGCCTTTGCTCTCTGCTGAGTCACCCTGTCAAGTGACTGTGCTATCAGAAGGTACAGGGAGGGGGCAGAGAAGGTCAGGTGAAGTTATGGCCGCAGATGCCTTGTCCCTCCTGTAGTCTCCAGGGGCTTTCCAAGAGTATGGGGAGGAGACAAGAAGCCCAGCTCCCACCAGACTCTTCAGCTTTGTGTAGGCTCCAAGGAAGAACCAGGGATCTTCAGACTTGTCCTGCCACCTGCTTGTCACATTAGGCTCACAATGTGGTCATAGCGTTGTCCTCAGAACGAGTCCCTGCCTTTCCATATGTCACCTGCTGCCTCCTGAGGGGCCTTTTCCTTTCAGGTTTGTTACTGGCCCTCAGATCAGCATTATAGTGACGTCACAGGTATCAGAGGGACCACAGGGTAGGGGGTGAAGTTCTCAGTGTCCTCTCACCTCACACAAGCACACTCAACACACGCAAACCATACACCCACACGCGCCACCCACATGCTCACATACTGACACAATCACACATCCACAAAACCACACACACTTAACACATTCACTGTTTACACTCACCTGGACACCCAGCACCAAGTCGCTTAGTCTTAGTTGGCCCGTGGTTGCCTAGACCTGACTGACCCCCACCCCCGCCTCGAGGCTCAGCTGGCTCAGCTTCCTGGGTTTTGGTCTTGTCGTGGCAAGTTTGACTCTGTGGTCCCTCAAGGAAAGATGCAAACCTTAGTACCACCCACACCAGAGCGTGCCACCTCCAGGCCGGGATTGTGGCTTCCAGGCCCTCCCTCTTGCTCAGCCTCTCATCCCCTCTAGGCAGAGGGGTGACCATATCACTCCAGGGCAAGGCCACTGCCTACGGCCTCAGCGTTCTCCTTCTTCAACTATAAAAGGGGTACGATTTGCATTTTCAGATCAGTGAAGTTGATGAGAACTGAGGCCAAAGCCCACTCAAATGTGCAGACGCAGGAGCCGGAGGGCGGGAAGGGGCATTTCCCGGGCAGGGTCAGCCCCTCACCCATCCCGAAGGTATGGGAAGCAGGCTCTTTCTGGAAACAGCGCGAGTATTCCCGGGCCTTAGAGGTGCTCTCTCTCAGCCGAAGCCAGGCCCCATATTCCCTCAGTTCTCTGGCTCGCTCCCCCACAGTGAGAGGCAGCCCCAATTTAGAGTGCTTGCTCGTGGCCTCTTGGTATTTGCTTTCAACGTTTGCAAACCGTGCTTGGTGTATGAACAGTTCCTCCCCTTCCCGAATTCCCACAACCCGCCAAGCTCAGGCCCCGAGGGTGCTGCTTGCGGGGGCCCAGTTGGGCCCTCCGTGCATCTTGCCTTGGCCAGGGCTTGGATTCTGTTCCATCCACACTGGGCGTCCTGGGTGCCAGTGCTGGGTACTTGCAGCATGGTGGGAAAATGAGGCGGCACCCTGCACCCAGGGAGCAGTGGGAAATCAGAGCCATGTTCCAAGCCAGGAGTGCGGGGATGGTTTTGAGGGCCATGGGACATTGCCCCCGGCTGGAGCAGGACTTTCTGGGAAGACCTCACGGAGGACTTTGGCTGTTTTGGCACTGAAAGCCAAGGTGAGCTGGCAGCAGGACCAAAGCCCTATTGCAAAATCCTGTGCAAGAGTGAGAGGAAGTGGGAGGGAGGGAAGCAGCTGCAGACGGGGGCTTTGTCAGTCTGGCTGAGGACCGGGCTGTGGGGAACTGGGGTCCCTGGGCCTACCAGAGGCGGGGAGACCAGTTCAAAGGCCACTCTACAGACCAGGAGGGCAAGACCCACGGGCACCCCAGGGACTTCTTGGATCTAGCCTGTGGTCTCTCTTGTGGCTTCAGCTGTCCTGGTGGGCAGCAACTTTCTACTGCCCACCAGGACAGCTGAAGCCACAAGAGAATTGGGGGGGGGGTATCCGTGGGGTGAGCAGGATGGTCCAAGTGTTTGTCACTTGATCCTCCATAAATTGCCTTTATCTATGCTGTTCTGGATGTCATACCCTCCCCAAGCAGTCACCCTAACGGGGATACGAAGTGCAGTGACAGATATGCCCTCCCCACACTAGGGGCCTGCTGCCCAGGACGGGCAGCCATGAAGAACACCTACACATGAGGCCTATGGCCGTTCACCATCATTGCACAACTGCAGTGCAATTCTGGTAAGGCCTGCGTGTGCCAGGCAGGCGCTGCTGTTCACTCCACGTGACCTCCCCGCAGCCCTCCATGAGTTTCTGCTCTGGTGAAGTTGCTGGGTCAAGGGCAGCAAGCGCCCCTCCCCCTCGCACGTCACAAGTGGTCTTGGCAAGATGAAAAATCCTGGAGATCCTTTGCACAGCAATGTGACAATATTAACACTACTGAGCTGCACACTCATTGGTTAAGATGATAAATTGTTTTATTAAACTACAATTTAAGTTATTGTAAAAAGTACATCACCGCTACACACCTATTTAAATGGTCAAAATGCAAACACCGACACCAACTGCTGGCAAAGATGTGAAGCGACAGGAACTCACTCGCGGCTGGTGGGACAATGGCACAGCCACTTTGGAAGATAGTTTGGTGGGTGGGTCCTTACAAAACATTCTCTTACCGTACAATCCAGTAGTCACTCTCCTTGGTATTGACCCCAAGGAGTTGAAACTTATGTCCAAATAAGCACCTGCACACTGATGTGTACAGTGGCTCTGTTCATAATCGCCCAAACTGGGAAGCAACCGAGGTGTCCTTCGGTAAATGAATGCATGAACTGTGGTATGTGTCCAGGTAATGGAAGATCATTCAGCACTAAAAGGAAATGAGCTATCAAGCCATGAAAAGACATGGAGGAAGCACAAATGCGTATTACCACGCGAAAGAAGCCAGTCTGAAAAGGCTACATGTTGTGTGATCCCAACTATATGACACTCTGAAAGAGGCAAAACCATGGAGACAGTAAAAAAAAATCAGTGGTTGTCAGGGGTTGGGGGGAGGGGAGGATGGAAAGGCAGAGCTCAGATTTTCAGGGTAGTGAAACTACTTATTCTGTACGATACTGGAGTGATGGACACGTGTCATACGTTCGCTCAAACCCACAATGTACAACACAGACTGAACGATGTAAACTGTGGAGTTTGGGTGACAACGATGTGTTAGTGTAGGCTCACTGATTTTAACAAGTGTACCACTGCTGGGGCATTGTCGATAGTGGGGATGACTGTGTCTGGAGAGTTGGGGATTTATGAGACTTTTCTGTATCTTCTGCTCAATACTGTAATGAACCTAACATGGCTTAAATATACCCCATATACTTTAAGAAATTAAGTATATTAAAAAATGCATAGAACTCCGAAGTGGCGGGAGCTGAAATGCCCACGATCAGACACTGGAAAGCGGGGGTCGGGAGGGGAAGCGTGGAACATGGTCACCCCCAGTCAACAGTCATCTCAGAAGCCAGTTTGAGAAAAGACCCAAGACAACCACAAGTGCCTTGCTCAAGCCATCAGCAAGTCAAAAGCAGACAGAAGAAAAGGAAAAATGACCAAGAATCATTTGCCGTCAGGAAATACTTTCCTCAAGATATATACTTTTCAAGTTTTGTGGTTTAGCCCTTGACACCTGAAATCTATCAATTTGAACTGTGTTGTTAATGCCAAGTCAAGGCCAGATGGGAAGCCAAGTAGCTCAAAAAGCCATCACTGCCGTGCAGGTCCCATGGCCCACCCAGCATGCCCACCCACACCTCCATCCTGGCGCAGTGAAATGAGCAATGCACCACACTGCTTGATGCGGCCATGAAAACAAAATTAATCTGCCAATGCTGCAGCCCCAAATTGATGAGCACACAAGAACTCATTTATAATTGCTTATTTCTACTTCACAACATTCCTTCCAGTATTTCTGTTCTCTAAAAGAGTCCATTAACATTGCATTATTTTTTTATAACCTTTAAAATTCATGTTGGTTGGAAAGTCGTTCTCATATCAACCTAAGGAGATCTGACCATCCCCACACACAGGTGCGTTCCACCCAGCCAAGCTGAGCGGCAGGGAGGGGCTGCCTTGGGTTTTGTTTCTGCAAGGGCCCCGGGGCCCGCACAAGGCTGGGGACAGCGGACCAGTCAGATGGCGGCCTCCTCTGCAGCAGAACCACAGCCACCCTCGGGGCTGGAACTGGAAGAGGAAGAGACGCAACTGCTTTATATTAAACAAAAAAGGAAACAAGGTTAAAATGAAGTTTATTTTTTTTTGATTTTTTTTGTTTTTTTTTGTTTGTTTGTTTGTTTTTTAAATAAAACTGTTTGTGAAACAGCTATTTTATCCCCACGGCAGAGTGACCCCTGAAAGATGCACTAACCCCTTCTTAAGGCCTTAACAAGATTTTTTTTTTGTATTTTTTCTTCTTTTTTTAAAACTCAGATATTTAAAAATTATACAATTTACAAAACAAAACAACATAAAGAATCATGTAGCACAGGGCTGCTCAACTGACAGGCTCCCTCCTTTATAAAAATGAAAGCGAAAAAAAAAAAAAAGAGTCAACTGGGTTTCCCGGCCAGCTTATCCCACACCGACCACATGCAACGGCGTCCCGCCCCGTGTCGATTCCTAAGCTTGGGCTTCCTGTCCTGTCCATCCTGGAAGTCAAGGGCACGGCTGCCCTGTACATGCCCGGAGGCGGGCTACCCCTGACCCTGCCTGCCAGGCGCACTCAGTGGGACAACTCGGGGTCCTCAGTGGCCACAGGGACCTAAGACACAGCTGTGACCTCAGGGCATCTGCCAATTTCACCCCCCCAAAAAAGATAAAAAAAATTTAAAAATAATAAATAAATAGTGTTTCTGGAAATGAAAAAATTTATTTTTGTGTTTAAACATCATTCTCCCACTCTTGAAAACATGGACCATCCCCACTTCCCCCCCCCCAAAACTTCCCACTTTGAGACAAATTAATGACAAAAGGATGGTTTTGGTGTGGTTCCTCTGCTTTCAATCCTGGGTCTAGAATTCTCTGAATTGGTGAGACAGGCTACCGATCAAAGCCACACCCCCGTCCTTTATGAGATGAGTTTGTTCAGTTCAATTTCACATTTAAATTTCACTGTTACTGGAACAAATTTGGAGTTCTTTAGGTAATTTTAAAATAGAGTCAAAAGGGATAGCGCACCTTTCATTTAAACAAAGTCTTTCCAGACTAAAAATAGATTTATATATATATATTTTTATCCCTCCCTTTTAATTCCCCCCACCCTTTCCCATAGCCCTCCCCTCCCCCCTCCCCCCACATTGTCACTATGGAGATTGTGTCCATGGAAACAGCCATTCCAACGTCTTGGGTCTTTCTTTCCTGTGGCGTCACCGGTTTGAGTGTGATGTAAGAACTTAGGAAGGAAGTGCTGGCATGGGCAGGCACGTCGGGGCGGGGCGGGGCGGGGCGGGGCGCGGCTGCACAGTAGGACGATTTCCATTCCACCAGTGTCCACCACCTCCTCATCTCCACAGTCTCACCTGGAAGGCAGAACGGACACTCAGTGCCGGGTGCTCCGCGGGGTCCTGCAGCTGCGGCCCTGCTCCGCAGTGGTGCTGGGAGGGGCCTTTCTGCAGGTCCTGGAGCTGCAGACTCCTGTGCATGGGCTGCTGACACGGGGGCCATCCAGGACCAGCGGTGGAGTCACGGTGCGGGTGGCCCGGGACATGGCTAAGGGCAGCGCTGACCTGTAGCCGTGCTGGCACTGGACTCCCGGTGCCCCGCGTGGAGGGTCTGCCTCCCCAACCCAACATGTGCAAAGAACCGGGGCCACGAGAGAATTCCCCAACCCTCCAGGTGGGGTGACCCTCGCCTTCCACCTGGGTGGGGCCTGCAGTGGGCTCAGAACACAGGTGGCTGAGCACCCAGCACCGGCTCACGACCATTTCGTAGCTGCTTTCAGCTTAAAGTCTCTTCTCTGCACTTAACCAAGAAGGCTCTCCAAGAGCTGTGTGGAGAGCGCAGCCCCAGCCCGGCCTCCCCTGCCGCCAGCTCCAGGCTGGAAGACGATGCTGACCACCCACGTGGGGTGGGTGGGGTTGTACCAAGGGCTTCTTCGGAATGCCTCGGGTCATTACATGTGCAAAGGTCTCAGAGAGACACAGCAGTTTCCAAGGAATTCGGTCCAGAGAAGTTAAACCAGACGCCGGGGGCTCACCTCGCTGCTTCCTCAAACCCTCTTTGGTGCCCTCCTCCAACCAATAAACCTCAGGAAAAGCCAGGCGTCATTATCCTTTCTGTTCCCATGAAACTTACTCATACACGAAACGCAAGGCTGGTCTGTGTGCGCGAGCTAGGAATACATTTACCTGCCTTTGCCCAAAAGAGATTCCTAACTGCTTGGCAGAAAACACAGTAAATAGGAAGACGCTTTGCAGGGACAGCAAGACAATGTCCTTACGTAAACCCTGGGACTCCAGCCTCCAGCAGCCCTGGAAACAAGAGCCAGTGGCTGAACCATCCTGCCATTCTCAAAGATGTCCATGGTGACAGCGTGCTTTCTCTAGTCCTGAAGGTGACTCTGGGCCCAGGGGGTCGTGCCAGCCCTCGTGGACCATGGCTCCATGCTGTACTCTGGTTTTGCTGAGGATGAGACTGTCAGCAAATGGGGAAGCAACAGCTTTCTCTGATGCCACCCTAGGAACTAAAAGTCCTTGGTCAAAGTGATGACAGCTCAAAGTGGTGGAGCTGATGTAGGACCTCAAGCAATAACCAGAGGGGTGAAATCTTGCTGGGGATGCGGGACGCCGGTGTGAGGACAGATGCCCCGGCCTCAGCGTGAAGCTCTCGGCACCCAAGGGTCTGCCTGGCTGCTGGCTCTCCCTCAGCACCACAGGGGTCCGCCTCCCAGCACTGCCAACAGGGACCCTTCCCCAGGCTGATGTGAGACTGGCCCAGACACACGATGCCGTAAGTGTTAACAAGACTCTCACTGACTCCTCGGCGTATCTTCTAAGAAACTCTTCCCTTGAGACAGAGAACAGGAAGGCAATTCTTTAAGTACCTAGTGTGTGCTGGGCACTGTGCTAGATTTACAGATGTCACTTCACGGTAACACGGAGAGGGCCTTGGTGTTGAGAGGTGACAAGTGGCCCAAAGCCACACAGCTGGCCGGCAATGAGACTGGGGCTCACATCCAGCAAAGCTCTTCTGACTGAGCCCCCAGGCACTCTGAGCCTTTGAGCCTCAAGTGCTGCATGTCCTGTCTAACTGCATGGGACACGGCAGAGCCAGGGAGCACGTGGGGCGGCTGTGCCAGTGAGGATGAGCTCGCAGCCGCTCTGGGCGGGGTGGGCACTGCGCTCTCGGAAGGCATTCCGATTCGGCTGCTCAAGAGGATTTCACCTTGGCCTTGGCCAAAGCCTGCCAACACCCTCTCCCTTCACCTCTCAGCTGCGCCTCTGGGGCCTGCACCTGGGCCGGCGGGGCTGGAGGCTGTCCTCTGTCCTTCCATGCTGGGTGCCAGGCCTGCCTTCTCCAACTGCAGCAGGAACCCAGCGCCTCCGCCCTGCCAACTCTGGCTGGGGGACAGAGCTGCAGGTCCGCCTGTAGAGGGGAACGGAGGCCTTGCTCTGAATCTGTACCACCTGAGGCACAGTTGGGGGGGGGTGGCTCCTCCGGGGCGCACGCACTCCTCTAACGCCATCCCCGGCCCCTCCCGCAGACGCAGGTAACGGTGCCCAGATGCCCGGGAATCCTGTTGGTGCCAGGAAGGCTGCAGAGTGAGGGGAGGGTGGTTTAGACAGGAACGGAGAAGGATGGCCTCTAAGAGAAAGTGACGCTGAAGCCGAGACCCAGAGATGGGGTGGAGCCTGTCACGTGAAGATGGGAGGCCGTGCCCCTGGCCCAGGGTTTGCTGCTGGACAGGGCGGCGGCGGGGTCCGATCTGCACCCTGACTCCTCCAGCTTGGGCCGTGCATGGCAGACCAGCGTGCCGACACGAGCTGATGGACGCTGCACCCCACGCCAGGCTGCGGGCACGTCATAGGCACCTCCTAACTGAATCCTCTAAAGGTTGTTTACAGAAGAAACAGATGCAGAGACATTAAGCGGCCTGACCCTGGTCACAGCGCAGTTTCCGCGCACTCTGTGAGAACGCGGGGCACCCGGAAGTGGGACTCACAGGTATACCCACTGTCCCTTCTCCTCCTGGCTGGGATACCCTGTGATGATGGCTCTTTGTCCCAAGCATGGACCCCAGACGGATGCTCCTTTAGGGTGGGGGTTGTGTCTCTGTCCCTGGTCACTGGGGCTTCTGCACAAGCCCGAGAGGTCTGACAGCGCCCTCAGGACCTGATGGGCAGTGACTGTCCTCAATGTGACTGCTGAACTGGGGGCTAGCCTCGTGGGAACAGCATGTAAAGACAATTTCAAGTGGATGAGCCTGGATGCAGTATGTCCATCTTTCCTCCCAAGAGGTGAATGGGTTGACCGTGCAACAGACCTGAAGCTGCCCACACTTCTGCCCCGATCAGTCACAGCACTGCGGTTCCATATGTGTAAACAGGAACAGCAACGCCAACCTTCCGAGGAATGACAGGCGCAGTGTTAGAGACCAAGAGCTGTCAGCTGGCAGGGCCCAGGGATGGGTGCAGTGGAGGGAGAAAATGAGCAAAACTAAAACCCCCAAGAAGAGATCTGCCCTCAGGCCCAGACTTGTTTTTCTCAAACATCATCTGCAATTGCAGGGCAAAGCCAACGGGGTCTGGTTCCTCCCTAACTGGCTCTTCCGGGACACTTCCAAGAACACTCACCGTGGTCCCCACAGAAGGAAGTGCTACGCGCCTGTGCTGGCAGAGGAATCGAGAGGACGGTGGCAGAGCCTGCCCAGGCAGAGCAACGCCGTGAAGCCCAGGGGACACGCAGAAGGGGTAACAGAAACCTTCCTGAAGAACCAGCCAGGCTGCTGTCTTGCCCCGAGGGCTGCTCGGAGGGAAAGGATTGCGGGAGCCACAGCCGGAGGTGCCGCAGTGGCCGCAGCCGGCAACCTCCACGTGCTCATTTGCTTCCTGTGACCCAACTGCCCGCCTGTCCTGCTCAGCTCCCCCCCTTCCCAGCCCCACTCCCTGCGAGAGGAAGAGAGAAAAGCACGACCATCAAGTCCCCTCCTGACAGCCCCCAGCGGCCACTCATCACACGGCAGGGCAGAGGGCGCTTCCCTGGCAGGCAGCATCAGGGCCCACCTACGAATGACGACTCTCAGAGGAAGGCTGCCACGCTGAAGCGACTTCCTCCGATTACTGATAGGGATTCAGTAATGAGGGGGTGGGCGCATTCCACAGAGACCCGTCAGGGATGTGGCGTTGCCCCAAAGGGACAGGTCTAGCACGCCTGTCTGGGGCGGGCCAGGCCCGACACACGAGGCCCTCTTTACAGAGAAACGGGCCCCCCGAGGAGCATGGCTGCAACGATTGGACCCACCCAGCTTGTAGGAGCAAGTGCCCCAAGTTACGTGTTGGTTTTTCTTTTCCTTCTCTTTACAACGTTTTTCTCATCCCTCTGACTCGGGGAGGACAGGGAAGGCGAAGAAGCCAGCAGGGAGCGGCGGGCCTGCTGCTTCTAGAGACATCGGCCCTATAATCCTATTTTCAGAGACGCACACGCCGCCAGCCGACCACAAGCCCACAGACGTACTCACAAAAAGCACAATTCAATCTCCTGAGATTTTTAAGAGTAAAATTAAATCGGGTGCCAAAGTCTACTAAATCTTTGAGGGGATTTCCCTTCCCTTTGTACTTCTGTGAAAAAGAATCCTTCGGAGTACTGGGGAAAAAAAGACTTCAAACAACAAAACTTGGGGAATTTTTTGTTTTTCAAAGGAAAATGCGCCATAAGCTTTACAGATAATGGAGTAAATTAAGAAGAAAAGACCTCTGGCTACAATATGAGCCGTTCTCAGATGCGGACGAGTGAGGGCGGCTGGCCACAGGAACCCCCCACCCCGAGGGTCCATCCCGAAGCCACTCTGCCTTCAGGGACATCACACGCAAGGCCTGATTTCAGAGCAGTCGCCTGGAACCCTAATGGGCAATGGGAGGCACACGCCACCTCTCCACAGGCATTCTGGGGAGCGAGGCAACACCTGGGGTTAGCAGTCCGCCGATTACACATTTGTGGTGCAGCCTGGCCTCAGGGGTGGAGGGCGGAGGCCATGACACCCACTTGGCGTGTCCGGCAGGGGCGGCACCCCGACTCACCTGTGCTTGCTGTACTTTCCATTCCCACGAGCACACTGCCCCCCTCACCCCCGCTCCGACTGCTCTGTGCTGAGGCTGCCTTTCGCTGTCTTGTTCTGCAAGGGGGGGAGAGGGCACGGGAGGGGAGGCTGACGCCGGCAAAGCCAAGGAGACAAGACAGGAGGGACAGAAGAACAAGCGTGGGGGTCAGGGAGGGCGGAGGTGAGGAGAGGACGGCACATGGAAAAGGAAAGAAAAGGCAGAGTCAGTACTGAACGACAAACAGGAGATATTCAGACAGTTTTCTGAGGTAAAATGTGCCCATTAAAAAAGGGAAGTTTAAAAAATAGAAACATATAAATTACATAAAGATAAAGATTACTGTAAGATCCTACGAGCCATCTCTGGAAATAATTTTTAAAGAAAAGCATAAGTGAGCATCTTTTAGAAGCATTTTGAGGGCCGACCTGCCAGGATGACCTCTTTCTAGTACTTTCTGGCTCTATTTGGAGATGGAGACTGTGAACAGCCAGTGACCACCAGGTGTCAGTGTGACCTCAGCCAGAGGAGAGTCAGCCACCGCAGGACATTCCCGGTGGTGACAGCCTCCAGCATCTCAGTGCCTTCCTGGGCTTCCTTCCTCAGACCCTCTCCTCTCAAAAACAGACCATTCACCCCCTTATCTTCTATCTTTTCCTAAAAGAGGTGACCAAGAGACCACCTCTTGAACCAACTGGGAAACAAGGCAGTGGCAGCCCATCAACTGCCAACTTTGGACCGATCGCCAGTGGCTTCTGCTGAAGTGAAACCCAGAAGAAACGGGGAGTTTACCCTAGACCCTGGAGTCAGCTGTATTTCTCCTGGCCTGGGCAAATGCCTTCACTTCCGTATCGAGGCCTATAACCAACCTCATTTCACGCCAACCTGTGAGCGGGGCTCCATTAAACTAAAGTGAGACCGGCTTTGCTGAGCTTGATCTCCTAATTCCTCTTGACAGACAGACAGACGATTCTCTCCAACACGCTTCTCCAGCCCCCCACACCACATGGGCGGCCACACCCCATGCCGCAGGCCTCCCTCTAGCACTGGGCCTCTCTACCCTCCTGAGGCCAGGAGCCCAGCAGAGTGAGACCTGGCAGGGTGGCCTCGGTCCTCCGATGTCCGCCTTCCCCACCCCCGCTGTTGGGAGGACAAGCTCTCTGGGGCTCTGACTCACCTTGTGCTTGGGGCACCTCACCGAGAAATTCTCCTCATGTAGCAAACAATCTGCAAGACAGAAGCGGACAGTGCCGGTGAGTGGGGCCAGGCTGGCCGAGACTGACAGGGTCCCCACACTGTCATTTCTAATAGGAAACATTAGAGACATCCGCACATAAACTGTGGTACTGAAACATGATGGAATAT
>NW_011888926.1:1257383-1336985 GCF_000151845.1 Pteropus vampyrus | reverse complement strand
ACACATTTGTGGTGCAGCCTGGCCTCAGGGGTGGAGGGCGGAGGCCATGACACCCACTTGGCGTGTCCGGCAGGGGCGGCACCCCGACTCACCTGTGCTTGCTGTACTTTCCATTCCCACGAGCACACTGCCCCCCTCACCCCCGCTCCGACTGCTCTGTGCTGAGGCTGCCTTTCGCTGTCTTGTTCTGCAAGGGGGGGAGAGGGCACGGGAGGGGAGGCTGACGCCGGCAAAGCCAAGGAGACAAGACAGGAGGGACAGAAGAACAAGCGTGGGGGTCAGGGAGGGCGGAGGTGAGGAGAGGACGGCACATGGAAAAGGAAAGAAAAGGCAGAGTCAGTACTGAACGACAAACAGGAGATATTCAGACAGTTTTCTGAGGTAAAATGTGCCCATTAAAAAAGGGAAGTTTAAAAAATAGAAACATATAAATTACATAAAGATAAAGATTACTGTAAGATCCTACGAGCCATCTCTGGAAATAATTTTTAAAGAAAAGCATAAGTGAGCATCTTTTAGAAGCATTTTGAGGGCCGACCTGCCAGGATGACCTCTTTCTAGTACTTTCTGGCTCTATTTGGAGATGGAGACTGTGAACAGCCAGTGACCACCAGGTGTCAGTGTGACCTCAGCCAGAGGAGAGTCAGCCACCGCAGGACATTCCCGGTGGTGACAGCCTCCAGCATCTCAGTGCCTTCCTGGGCTTCCTTCCTCAGACCCTCTCCTCTCAAAAACAGACCATTCACCCCCTTATCTTCTATCTTTTCCTAAAAGAGGTGACCAAGAGACCACCTCTTGAACCAACTGGGAAACAAGGCAGTGGCAGCCCATCAACTGCCAACTTTGGACCGATCGCCAGTGGCTTCTGCTGAAGTGAAACCCAGAAGAAACGGGGAGTTTACCCTAGACCCTGGAGTCAGCTGTATTTCTCCTGGCCTGGGCAAATGCCTTCACTTCCGTATCGAGGCCTATAACCAACCTCATTTCACGCCAACCTGTGAGCGGGGCTCCATTAAACTAAAGTGAGACCGGCTTTGCTGAGCTTGATCTCCTAATTCCTCTTGACAGACAGACAGACGATTCTCTCCAACACGCTTCTCCAGCCCCCCACACCACATGGGCGGCCACACCCCATGCCGCAGGCCTCCCTCTAGCACTGGGCCTCTCTACCCTCCTGAGGCCAGGAGCCCAGCAGAGTGAGACCTGGCAGGGTGGCCTCGGTCCTCCGATGTCCGCCTTCCCCACCCCCGCTGTTGGGAGGACAAGCTCTCTGGGGCTCTGACTCACCTTGTGCTTGGGGCACCTCACCGAGAAATTCTCCTCATGTAGCAAACAATCTGCAAGACAGAAGCGGACAGTGCCGGTGAGTGGGGCCAGGCTGGCCGAGACTGACAGGGTCCCCACACTGTCATTTCTAATAGGAAACATTAGAGACATCCGCACATAAACTGTGGTACTGAAACATGATGGAATATTGGTCACTTAAAAAATTAACATTTCAAAATAGCTAACTGTGTATGAGAAACATTCATGATGCAAAATTGCTTGAAAAACAGGAAGCTAATGTGTAAGTATGATGCTAATTTTATCAAAATGTTTTATATGCATTAAAAAAAGACAAAGGAAATCGACCAAAATATAACTGTGGTTCTCTTTGGATGGTAAGATTATAGGTGACCTAATTTTATTTCTACTGTATTTCCATGATGTTATATTGTTTTAATAATCAGAAATCATCTCTAATAAATGTTGTTTTTAAAATCCCCGATTCTAGGCTAAGCCCGCTCTACAGGCACCAGTCAAAGCTTCCCGGTGAAAACACTGAATCTGGGGGCACCTTTCCTCCTGTCGACACCACGTGTCACACAGGAAGGGGGCCAGGCTGAGCGCCTTGCCGTCCCCTTCACCCTACAACTCACAGAGACAGGGAGAAGCTCTCCACACGAGCCCCATAATCCACGCTAAATGCTTCAGAGGAGAGTGAACCCCCGTGAAGGGGCTATTAATCCTCGGAGGGAAATGATTCATTCCAACTTCTAACACAGTGACAGCATCCTCGATGACAGCAAGGACGCGCATCCGCCTCCAGGTGAGCGGCACGCTGTGGCACAAGGGTAGTGCGAGGCGCAGGCGAGGAAATCGCATTAATGAGTTCGCTCCGCACGCCACGGCTCCCGGAGACCGACAGCCAGGTCACTGGCGCGAGGTGCGGTGGCAGAATGTTAATAAATATTGATCGCACATTCTCAGATCGCTCCCAGGCACCACGGCGGGAGGCAGCCACGGTGCTTAGCCTGCTAAATTTACAATTTAACTCGCTTAAACTGAGGTCCAGATTAGCAGCCTGTGTACCCACAGATTTTAAATGAAAATGTGTAATAAGCAAGAAAAACACAGATGAAAAATTCTCAGGTCCTCTTACTGTAAACGAATAAAAAAAGACCCTTTCACAATTCAGCTTAGACTTGAACCTCCAACTACCGTCCCCACACGGAGTCCTGAAATATACTATCTAGGAGTGAGCCTCCTCGACTCTGGGCAGGCCCCAGGGCCCGGGGACTTGGCGAGTCCTGCCAACCTCCGCGCCCTCCCCCGTAAGCACAGAGCGTGGCGGTAAATGAAATGTGTTAATTTAAAACCCACAAGTACATGGCGTGACCAAGGCTCCTGCTGCTCCAATCTGCCAGAGAGCTTACGAACAGCAGGAGGCAGACAACTGGCACTCAGGGGAAGCACTTCCCCTTACCTGGGCTGTGGCAGCATGCTTGCTGGCAGTCTCTAATGTGAGCCGAAGAGAAAGAGTAGAGCCCACATGGGCTCGGCCACCCTCATGGCACAGGAGTTTAAAAATGGGGAGGGAGGAGTCATGTTAGTTGGCAAAGGCTCATCAGAGAGGCAGAGGTGGCTCAGTTCCTCTCACAGCCATGACCAGTGACCACCAGCTGTGATGAGCCATCAGTAAAATACGTCTAAAGTTAGAAAACATGTCTCCTTTTAAGTTAAAAAGCAGAAAAAATAAAACAAGATTAAGTGCACACCAAAGGCAACCTTGAATTTGGGGAAACGTAAGCCTCCTAAACAAATGTGCCAGAGGCGGCATCCACCTCTGGCCGGGCTTCCCACACAGGAACGCTGTGGACAAGGGCTCCGGCCTAGTCTCGACACCCCCAGGCCATCAGGAAGTGCAAGTCCTGTCCCTGGCAGGGCACGACCCCGGCTGGAGAGCTGACACTTGGCAGGGTGCAGGGACTAGTCCCCACTGGGGGAAGAGCTGAGAGCGGTCAGAAGGGTAGTAGACCTCTTCTGAGGTCTCTGAACAGGCGCCTGGCCCCGCAGCCAGCCAGCCCGCCTCTCGATGTGTTTCCTACACCGTCCAGAGGGCCTGGCCAGCACTTCCACAGTGAAGTCAAAGTAGACGGCTTGCTGGACATCACACAAGTTGGAGAAGACTCACAAGGCTGTCTGGTCCACAAGATGGCTTCCATGCACACAAATATCCAACGTCCCAGAGGGTACTCTGCTTTGAAACTTCTCTCTCTGAGCTTAAGGGCAGAGTGGATTTTGCGGAGCTCCTTATACCCACATGCATCCATATAAGACCCTAGGCTGAGGATGGGGGCTCCGAGAGAGAGGAAAAGGGAAGTGAGATCTCACGAGTGTCCTCTGTGCCTGTCTCCAGCTGATCTACAACCTACCTCAGAGCTGCAGTGAGCACTCACGTTAGTAGAAGACAGGCTGGGACACAGGAAGGCCCTGACCACCACCAGTCATCCCTTAATCACCCAGCCAGGGCTCTGAGCCCTGGACTGCAAGATCAAAGTCTCAGGCAGAGAGAGCAGGCTGCAGAAAGTGAAATTCCCAGCTGTGTTTCTTCATGAGAGTAGAAGGAGAATCCCCTCCAGGCAAGATTCTTTACGCACAGCGAATTTTTAATGAGCCAGCACAGCGCTTTTTTCCTTGGGTCTTAATTGTTGTGGCTCATTGCATTAAATACATTAAACCTTTTTTTCCCCCTAAACCAGTGCTCAGGTTCTTATTACTGCATTTCCCACCCCGGAGCCAAATCCTGTGCCTGTGATGTAACAAGCTGCACAAAATTGCTAACCATGATGTCACAAATGTAGGATCAGCATCAGGTAGGGGGAAACTTCAAGAGCCACAGAGCCTATTGAAACAAAGATTTTGTTTCCATGGAGCTGTCCCCAGTAATTAAAGATTTTCCCTGAGACACCCACAGCTCTGTGAAGGTTCGGGCAGTCGGGTCGGCAGAAGGGCAGAGGTCGAAATGTATGACTTTTCCTTATTCTGTGGAGACGAGGGGTTCTCAGACCAGGGGCTTATTTTTATCATCATCAAAAAAAAAGAAAAAAATCAATGAACGCCTTTCCTGGATGCAAAAGTCCTTCACACACAGAACAGAATTCCCGAGATCGGGAAGGGGAAGGACAAATACAAGGAGCTGCCCCCTGGGGCAGCGCAGGCCTCTGGGTCATTGTGACTTGAGTCATCAAAAATGCCCAAGACACAGTCACCTTGTGAAGCTGCTTCTTAGCAGGAGCAGAGGATGTGGCAGCTGGGCCAGCAAAGCTAGAAGCCGAGGCTCGCATTGGCCTCGCCGACCCGGGCAGCCTATTGCTGGAGATTTGGCCACTGACATCTGCCAAAGAGGCATGTATGTAACCTCTTTACCTGAGCAGGCCACACACTACACGCTCAGAGAGAGGGACAAGTGCCATTGGCTTACTAACCCTCAACTGGTAAAGCAGCCCCTGCCTCCCTGCTGGGGGTGTGAGATGGTGAACCAGGCAGCCCTCCCTGGAGAGAAGGGAAAGCCCTGGGTCTTTCCTGAAGAACCCTAACCCCGCCACCTGAGGTGGTGCTAAGCTGCTGGCCACCTGGCCACTAGCCGCTAGCCACACATGGCCACATACGTTTAAATAAAATAAAAAATTTGGTCTGTCATTCCCACTAGCCATGTTTCAAGCACTCAATGATCACACATGACTTGAGGCTACCATGCTGGCAAGTGCAGATCTAGGACATTCCATCACTACAGAAAGTTCTGTTAGTGCTGCTTAATCCCTTGAGGGGGGCATGAGGTTACCTGCCTGTGATCACCTGGTCGTTCTGAGCAGAGCCTCAGAGCAGGTGATCACTTCTTACCCAGCCACTGCCTGGGAGAGCCAACTCTTACGCTGCCCCCCACATAGAACTCACAACTGCCAAAATACTTAAGAATCTTCATTTAAAAACCATGAAGCTTAAACTAGAAAATAAAACAAAACATTCTGATGTAACCAGGGGCAGTATCATGAAAACGAGAAAAGATGGATCTTGAGTGGAGGAGGATTTAATGGCTGTTCTATAGAACATGCCAGACCACAACTCAGGGTGAAGTACAGCTGAGACTCAGCAGGAAACATTTAGAGGAAGAGGAGAATGAAAGGTACAGACCAAAATCCAAAGTCTCTGAACTGACATTTCAAGGCGCCCTGGCCACCAGCTGCCTTCGGCATGTGCAAACATCCTTTTATGAGAATCTAACTTTGGCATAGGTGTTCTCTCTTTATACCTTTCTTGTTCTTTTCAGCTGCTCTTTTTACAGAAATTTGGAAAGAAGAGGGAGGCGTGTAAGGAGGGATAAGAGAAGGGCGTGACGGCGAGGGGCCGTGCGTGGGCAAACGTCAGGCGTGCCGAATAGCAGCTCCGGAGGGAAGCGTGGCGGTGATGAACTCATTCTTTCCACGCTGGACAGATCCCACTCCGTGTGCTTCATGCCTCTGTACCTGCTTCCACACCTGCCAGCCACGTCCCCTCCCCTTCTCCCCTGCTAGATCCAATTCAAATCCCACCTCTTAGAGATGGTACAGCTGCCTCCATTGAAAGTCATGTGCCCCCCTCAGTACCCGGAAGCACTGAGAGATAGCAAGCACCATGCCACTTTCAATACTCAGTTTATCTTTCCATTTTTCTTTCCCTCCTTCCTGACTGTGAGCATTACAGGAGGGCCAGCTAGGTGAAGTTCTTAGACGCGTCTTATATGCAAGAAGTAACTGGTGAAAATATCCGCTGAAGAGACGAGACTTCAGAGGAAGAAAGAGGATTTTCCCAGGCCGAGTCAGAACTCGAGTCTTCCGCTTCAGTCACTGGACGGTATTTCTTGGACAAAAGGTTTCTCTCTCTTTTTTTTTTTTTTTTTAAACGGTTATCACACTGCAAAACATTGCTGTGATCATCTCAATGGACTTGGAAAAAATGTCTGACAAAATGAAACACCCTTTCATGATACAAATGCTCCACAAACCAGGAACAGAAGGAACTTCCTCAGCTGCATCAATGAAAAGCCCACAGCTATCATATTTAATGGGTTGGAAACAAGATAAGGATGCCAGCTCCTGCCACATCTATCCAACATTATACTAAAAGTTCTAGTCAAGGCAAGAAAAAGAAAAAAGTAAAACTATTCACAGATGACATATCTTGTATATAGAAATCCACTAAAAAACTATTATAACAATCAATGAATTGAGCAAAGTTGTAGGATATAAGATCAATATACCAAAATAAACTGTATTTCTATACACTCACGATGAACAATCTGAAAATAAATTAAGAAAATTCCATTTACAATCGCACCAAAAACAAACAAACAAACAACAAAAAACCACTTAGGAATAAATTTAGCAAAAGAAGTGCAAAACATATGCTCTGAAAACTACAAAACGCTGTTGAAAGAAATTAGAGACTGAAATAAATGGAAAGGTGCCCCATGATCATAGATTAGAAGACAGACTGTTGTTAAGATGGCAGTGTTCCCTCACTGATCTGCAGGTTCAGTGCAAGCCCTGCCAAAGTTTCAATGGCTGTTTTTTACAGAAGTGGACAAAGCGATCCTAAAATTCATATGAATCAGCAAAAGACCCAGAAGAGCCAAAACAACCTTGGAAAAAAGAAATAAAATCGGAGGACACACATTTCCTCATTTCAAAATGTACTACGAAGCTACAGTATTCAAGACAGTGTGGTACTGGAGAGAGTCTAGAAATAAGTCCATACATTTATGGTCAGCTGGTTTTCGACAAAGGTGCCAAGATCACTGAATGAGGAAAGAACAGCCTTTTCTACACATGGTGTTGGGACAGCTGGAATCCACGTGCAAAAAACTGAACTGGACTCCTACTTCTAACCACACATAAAAATTAACTCAAAATGGATCAAAGGCCTGTCTGTGTAAGGAGAAACTCATAGGAGAAAAGACAGGCATAAAAAAATCTTTGTGATTCTGGATTAGGCAATGGTTTCTTAGATATAAGAAAAAGCAACCAGCAATAAAAGAAAAAAAGAGATAAACTGGACTTCATTAAAGATGTTCAACATCATTAACCACCAGGGAAATGTAAGTTAGAATCACCGTGACATGCCACTTCATAACCACTGGACGGCTATAATAACAAAGACAATAACCAGTGGCAGTGAGGACATGGAGAAACTGGAACCCGCACACAATGCTGGAGGGATGAAAAATGGTGCAGCCACCTTGGAAAACAGTCTGACAGGTAGGTTTTCAAAGGGTTAAACAGTTACCATACGACCCAGTTATGCCACTCCTAGGTTTTTCCCAAGGGAACTGAAAACATTAAGTCCACACAAAGACTTGTATGTGGATGTTCACAGTGGCACTATTTGTACTCATCAAAAAGTGGAAACAACCTGAATATGTATCAAATATTGAATGATAAAGGTATATGCTTATAATAAACTATTAATTGGCAATAAAAATGAAAATGCTAAGTGAAAGAAGCCAGTCACAAAGGCCACATGATTCCATGTATATAAAATGTCCAGAACAGCCAAATCCGCAGACAGAAAGTCAATTAGTGGTTGCCAGGGGCTGGGAGTCAAGGTGGGGGGAAGTTTTACGAAGTGACAAACATATTCTAAAATTTATTGTGATGATGGCTGCACAACTCTGCATATACTAAAAACCACTGAATTGTACATTTAAGTGAATTGTGTGTGCATTATATGAATAAAACTGTTATTAAAAAATTACCCCATTTCACTCCTTTTCATTCTCCTCTCTGCATTCCTTTAGAATTTACAAACAGAATAGGGTCAGAAGAGACAAAAAGAACTATGACGAAGGGAGAGAAGACAGAGAATCGAAGTGCGTGTCCCACCCTTTGGGTGGCTCTGACAAGGGTCCACGACCCCATCTTACCTGCGTCGACGGCACACGGGTAATGGTATCGGAAGGAGCAGCCTTTGTTGTAGCAGCCCAAGGTGGCGCCTGCCTCCTGGCAGTGGGAACATTTCTGAAAGGAACAAAGTCAGACATGTCAGCATCCCAGATTCTGTCCCCTCCTCAGGCTATCCCCAGACCCCACTGGTCAGACCTCGGCACGTGTCCCTGTGGTTACAGGGGATTGTGGGGGCAGGATAGGCAGGTCGATTTCTAACCGCCACTCGCTGGCCGCATGCAGAGGAGATCCAGCGGGAGCTTTCAGGCCAGGCCTCACAGATGCTCACAAATAAACAGACCGCCACAGCGGGGAGAGGGTGGCGCGCCCGGCCCTGCCCCTGCTGTGCCCGCTGTGCCTCCACCCACCGCCTGTCTGCCTGTCTTCTCCTCATTCCTCGCCATGATCTTGAACTGCCTGCAGTTCCTGCCTGTTTATTTCTGCTGTGGAAGTCTGGGGTAGGAGGAGAGGGTAAGATAGTAGAGTTATATATAAACCTTTCAGAATTAAAAGTGGAATTTGGTTTCCAGTTCTTATATTTGTAAGATTATATTTTTATTCTGCTTATCCCAAATGCCCAATACAAGTATATTTCCCCTTTCAGAAAATATGAGCTCCTGTGTGCAAATGGTATTTTTATACACAAATCCTATTTTAAATGCACTAGGAAACCTGCCATGAATTTCTGGCTAAGTGAAACATTATTCTGTAGTTGAGATGCTCCTCCTTACATAGTCAGGTTTCCTTACAGTGGGCACATCTCTATCATCCCTCTCAAGTGGCTGCTGGGAGCGCTCACTCCTGTCGGCATGAGAAATGTGTCCTATCATCAATAATCATATTTGTAAAATTCAACCACACTGGCCTACTGAGGCAGGATGCAGATTCTTCCGATGGCCGAGGCACAGCCAGGTAAGACTACCTGGAAGATATGGGCACTTGTTCCTGATTCTAGGAAGAATAAAAGTGCTCCCTAAGCAGCTGTCCTTGTGGGAAAGAAAGGCTTTCTTGGGTGCCCATACCCTCTTGGGCAAAGTGACTAAATGGCGCCCCTTCCCACGCAAAGGCGGGTCCTGGATGGCAGCCTATCAGGGGTCAGTGTAGCACGCAGGCCTACGGCAGTCAGAACATCTCACCCAGTGGGAGTGAAGCCCACCTGGACGGTGCCAGAGAACAAACACCTCCCACACACAATGGCAGGAGGACAACAGGGAGCTGTGTCAAGCTCCCTAATGCTGATGCTGAGCATAAAACCACACTAATGCGGCAACAGCGCAGCCCAAGCGCTCACTGTGCATCAGGCACTGTTGTATGCGACTGACGTGGACCAACTCATCCAGTCCCCTTACCTGTCCTGCATCATCCCCACTCCACAGATGAGGTGCCTGAGACACAGGAGAGGAAGCAGCCTGCTTCAGGTCTGACCGAGCCGGCTGACCACCCCGGCACCTTCCAGAGACAACCGGGGCAGGAAGCGGGCTGCACGACGAGTGCTTCCAGGGCTTAGCTTCCTCAGAAGACCGACATCCTCTGGAAGCTGATAACCAGTAAGTGTCTACCATGCACTCTACACGCTTGCCAAGAAATAAAAGACTACTCGGCCTGGAGGAAAACAAGGACAGCTGGCAGCATTTTGGGGAGCTCTAGACTTTATCTACTTTTATCGGTGCCACAGAGCACCTTCAGAACAAAAGGACTCACTGTCAGCCAGAAGGAGCCAGTGTGGCTGACTTCTCAGTGGCCTACCTGCAGCCATTCCTGCTCCACCTCTTCCTACAAAAGGAGCCCCAAATAGTCAGCTACCTGGAGGGATTGTGCTCCAGACTGTCCTGTCCCCACCCTGAGTGGTGACCCTCAATTAGTGGTGGCCATTTAGAAATGGGTGTGTCAAGCATTTCTGGTAGTAAAGTGCGGGGAAAGGAGCTTCTGAGAAAGTTTCATCCCACTTAAAAACAAGAGGCATCTTCTCCCTCGGCTATTGTAAGGATGGGATGATGAGATATCTCCATTTTATCACCAGGAGGGGACAGCTCTAAATACAAAGCTCAACCCGCTGGGGAGAGCAGTGACATGACAGAGCGCGCCTAGATCCTTTGTGATACTGCTGAGCACCAACTTAACAAACCCCAGACCTATCCTGTCTCCAGACTTGTTAAGGGAGAGGACATTTTTCTTTTTTAAATCCACCTTTTAGTTGAATTTTGTGACTTGCAGGAACTATCGATATAGGATGGCCTAGTATTCGAGGCACTGCTGTGTACATTTAAGTGTGTGGGCTCTGGAACTTAAATAACCCCTGGTAAATGGTCCGGCCACTTCCTTTCCATGTGTCCTTGGCTAAATTCCAAACCTTTGTTTCCTCAACCTGCAAACATGGCCCTAATAATGTCATCTATCTCGCAGAGATGTTGTGAGGGTTAAATGTGTGAATCCAGGCTTAGAACAGTGACGGGATCAAAAGTGCTCAGTAAATATGACCCAAGATGACCATGTGCCAGACACACGCCAGATGTTCTACATAGACCACCTACGAAAAGAAACCTGCAGAGCAGGCCTTGTCATCACCCGAGTTTACAGACAGGAAAGAGAAGCGAACAACCTCAGATGCGAACAATGTCCGTTTCCTTCCCACCGCAACACATGCCCCTCTGTCCCCTGCCAGGCCGCCAAAGCTCCTGTCCTGAACCAGCCCACAGACCACAGGTCTACCTTTTTCATAAAGAAAGCAAACTAACCCCAGGAAGTTACGTTAATAGAATGTTTGCTCCTTTCAATTAAAAAGCACAATTACCATATTGCATCCAGGGGAGAAAGACCCTGCATGGTATCTTAAGGCCTGAAAGAAAGGACTTTAAAATACTTTAGTTCAGTGGTTCTCAGTGTAGTCTTTGTACCAGCAACAGTGGCATCATCTGAGAACTCGTTAGAAATGCCAATTTGAAGATTCTGGGAAGATGGCAGAGTAGGTAGACCAGGAATCTGTCTGCCCACCTGGACAACAACTGTACTGGCAGAATCTGTCTGATATAACTACTCTGAAACTCTGGAGTCTGCTGAAGGGTTACAACTTCCAAGGGAAGACTTGGATGATAAATTGCAGTTAATTCTGGTCAATTTCAGCCCTCAGCACAGTAGCAGCTACCCATCTCCCACTCTTGATCAAGTGGTGGGCAGCTGAGCACACGTTCCCGAGCAGCTTGCACATAACTTGCAGAAGCCAGGGTAGGCAAAAACCCCCACTGTCCTCCAAGTACTGGGGATCTCTTCTCTAACTGCTGACTGCTGCTTCTGATTACAGAGGTGGGACAAAGAAGCAGGCAGCCATTATTGCTGTCCCCACTCCCTCCTTCCTGGCTGAAGTGGCTTCCTGGGGATCTAAGAGAATGTTACCCCACTTTCACTTTTTTGCTTTTTCCCCTTTTGGGAACCAGACGTTAAGGACTAAGACATTCAAAAACAACTGCATATACAGGGAAAATAAGAAAATGACCGTATATTCCCAGGGCAAAGACTCAGAAGAGACCTGAGAAGACCTTAAGTTTACACCTCAGGCTGATTTTAGGCACAGAGATAGTTTGCAACAATTACCAAAAAAAAAAAAAAAAAAAAGCAAACCCTGGGGAAGGGAGAGAATTTGATTTTCAGTTATCACATTATAAGGTTCAAATGTCCAGTGTTCAACAAAACTCACAGGCATACAAAAAAACTAGAACATATGGCCCATTAAGGAAAAAAAAAAAAAATCAATGGAAACCATCCCTTAGAAAGACCTAATGGCCTAATGGCAGGGACACTAGACAAAGACTTAAAAGAACTGTCTTCAAGATGCTCAAAGAACTAAAGAAAAATGTGGAGAAAGTCAAAAAAAGACAATGTGTGAACAAATGAAAACATTGCTAAAGAGAAAATCTAAAAAGAAACCAAAAGAATTCTGAATCTAAAAAGTACAAGAACTGAAATGAAAAAAAAAAAAAAAAAATTCACTAGAGGGATTCAAAGGCAATTTGGAACAAGCAGGAGAAAAAACTGGTGAACCTGAAGACAGGTTGAGTTCGAGGAGCAACAACAAAAAGGCTGAAGTAAAGTGAACAGAGACCAAGGGACTTGTTACGCTGACCAACAGAGGACTCGTGGGAGTCTCAGAAAGAGGAGAAAGAGAGAGGAGCAGAGATAATCTTGGAAGAAATAATGGCTGAAAACTTCCTAAATTTAATAAAAGACATGAATATAAACAGCCAAGATGATCAATGACCTCCACGTAAGATGCACTCAAAGAGATCCACACCAAAACATGTTATAATCAAACGTGCAAAAGCCAAAGACCAAGAGAATCTTGAGAGAAGTGAATCGTCACAGGTGATCCTTAGTAAGGTTTTCTGCAGTTCCCCCATCAGAAGCTTTGGAGACCAGCGGACAGTGGGCCGATATATTCAAAGTGCCAAAAGAAAAAACTGTCAACCAAGAGTCTTATCTGGCAAAACTGTCCTTTGAGAGTGAAGAAGAAATTAAGACATTCCCAAGTAAAAAAAAAAAGCTAGACTTACCCTGCAAGAAAAGCTCAAGGGAGTCCTGCGGGGTGCAAGAAAAGAACACCACAAATAAATCGACGCTACACGGAGAAATAAAGATCTCCGTACAGGTAAATGCAAGGGCAATTACAGAAGGATTACTGTGACGATGGGTTATAAGTGTACTTTTTGTTTTCTACATGATTTAGGAGACTAAAGTTAAAGAAAAAACCCAATTACTAGTGTAAAAGCCAGTATTACTGTAACTTTGATTCGTGACTCCAAATCTTGTTTTCTACTTAATTTAAGAGAATAATGCATTTAAGACTTATTGGTTGGAGTTTTGGAGCACAGTATAAAGCTATAATTTTGTTGACTTCGACAACCAAAAGGGACTGGAGCTGTAAAGGAGCAGAGGTTTGTTACTGAAGTTACATCGGTGTACAAAGGAAATAACCACACGATCATCTCAATTGATGCAGAAAAAGAATTTGACAAAATTCAACACCCTTTTATGATAAAAACACTCAACAAAGTAGGACTCGAAGGAAACTACCTCAACATAACAAAAAGCCATTTATGAAAAACCAACAGGGAGTGTCGCACTCAATGGTGAAAGACTGAAAGCATTTCCTCCGAGATGAGGAACAAGGCAAGAAAGCGCTTTCTCCACTTCTCTTCAACACAGTACTGGACGTTTTGCCAGAACAATTAGGAAAGAAAAAGGTCCGAAGTGCAAGGAAAAAATTAAATTATCTGGTTACAGATGACATGATTCTACATGCAGAAAATCCTCAAGAGTCCACAAACAATCTGTTAGAATAAGTGAATTTAGCAAAGTAGCAAAATACAAAGTCAATACTCAAAAACAGCTGTATTTCTATACATGAACGATGTGTAAGGAAATTATAAAATAATTGATTCTCAATAGCATCAAAAAGAATAAAATACTTAGGAGTTAACTAAAGAAGTGAAAGACTTGAACAATGGAAACTACAAAACACTGCTAAAAAAAAATTAAAGACATGAATAAATGGAAACATCCCATGTTCATGGATTAGAAGACTTAATATTATGAAAATGTCAATACTTCCCTGAAGTGATCTACAGAGTCAATGCAACCTCTATCAAAATCCCAATGACTTTTTTTGCAGAAACAGAAAAACCTATCCTAAAGTTCTTACTGAATCAAGGGAACCCTGAATAGCCAAAATAGTCTTTATAAAGAACAAAACTGGAGGAATCATACTTCCTGATTTCAAAACCAATGACAAAGCTGCAGTAATGAACAGTGTGGCACTGGTTTAACAACAGAGATACACAACAGAATAGCGAGTCCAGGAACAAACCTTTGCAGAAATGGTCAAATGATTTTGACCAGGTTACCAATACCATTCAATGAGGGAAAAGACAGTCTTTTCAACAAACAGGGCTGTGACAACTGGATTTCCACATGCAAAAGAATGATGTTGAACCTTTCCCAAAAACCATATACAAAAATTAACTCAAAATGGATCGAAGACCCAAATATGACATGTAAAACAACAAAACACTTAGAAGAAAACATAGAACAAAAGCCTCATGAAACTGGATTTGGTAATAATTTTCGGGTTATGACACCAAAGGCTCATATGACGGAAAAAAAAAAAAAAGACAAATTGGGACTTCATGAAAATTAAACTTTGTGCATCAAAAGACATTATCAACAGAATAAAAAGGCAACCCACAGAATGGGAGAAAATATTAGCAAATCATCTACAGAATAAGGGATTAATATCCAGAATATATAGAAAACTCATAAAACTCAACAGCAGCAGCGACAAAACAATCTATTTCAAAAATGGGCAAAGGACTTCTCTAAATAACTGGCCAATAAAGCACATGAAAATGTGCTCAGCAAGATTCATGCCTAGAGAAATGAAAATCAAACCGAGGTACCACCTCACACCTGTTGAATAGAAGAGAGAAGAGAGAGAGAAAGAAAAAACAAGTGTTGGCGAAGATGAGGAGGAATTGGAACCCCTTGGGCACCACCATTGGTGGGAATGTAAAATGGTACAGCTGCTGTGGAAAACGGTATGGAGGTTCCTCAAAAAAAATTAAAAACAGAAATACCATATGATCTAGCAATTCCACATGCGAGGTGCCAAGGACAGAATATAAAAACTTACCTCTGTAATATCCTGTTTCTATTCTCCCCTTCTGTCCCCAAAATCAACACCCAGGCTAATACCATTTCCAATTAGATTTTTATTCTTTACTTTTTTTTACCTAAAGAAATTATTTACGTTATCATTCTCCAATAATGTGAATAATATAATAGTCACTGCAGAGCTCAATGTCCTTGTTTTTTGACTACACTGTTGTTACAAGTTTAACAATATTCATTCCTAGAAAAGGTTAGGTCCATATATCACTGCTCTCCACACAAATCACACACGGTGGGGCTTTGACCATGGTTTCTAAACCAAGGTACGTTTTTCAAATAAGCAATGGTTCAATCTCAACTGTGAAGTTTTCATTTGTTATCAAAGGGAATAAAGATTATTTTTAAGCAACTCTGACAAGAATCTTGCATTTCTTTATTGTACTGTAATCTTAGGAAATTATAAAATGTATTCTTAAACTTTGTGGGCATGTTTAAACAGCAGAAAGTGGCCAGACGCCCACTCTGATGCTTTCAACAGCTCTTGTCACTGTCCCAAGAGGCAGAGCTGGCTGACTGGAGATGGCAAAATGCAGCAGCCGAATCACCTAGGAGCAGTTTCATCCACACCCGACGGGCCCCCAGGAGAACTGTGCCTCTTCATTCACAGAAATGCTCTTTCCTATGAGCTGTAAGTGCGACCTGAATAATCGCTCTGTTTAATGAGCATCTCCAAGCAGCCTCGGAGCACCGAGGCATCTGGGTCAGAGTATTATTAGTGCTGATGACGATCGATTCTGCTCACGAGTTAAAGATCACACACGTTGCCACTACTGTGCCCACGATGGCTTTTATGTAGTACTGCACACACTTCTGCTCACGTTTACAGTATTTACCTATTCACGTTTGTCCACCACCCCTAAACTATGAGCTTTGTTCTTCTGTCCCCAGGGCCTGGCACACCGTGGGAACTGTAAATGTGGGCTAATGCAAAGTCTGACAAACTCGAGAGCTTACCGAACATTAACGAGGCTACTCTTCCACATGCGTTAAAAAGCTGATGCTGGTAGAGCTTGGAGAATGTGGGACAAGGTATGTGATAATTTCTGGCCACCAACAAGAGCCTTTTATTCCCTTTTAATTATGCCTTCTATATCTGGGACAGAAGCCTCTGCTGCCTGAGCAATCTACTCCAGGTCTCAGGCAGGGACACGGTCTGCATACTAGGAGCTACCCTCTGAGACCCAGAAAGCTTCTTTGATGTGACTCTGCGCCCTATCAATTTTCCCTCAAGAGCCCTTCAAAGTGTTGGCCGAAGCCAACATACAAAGCCCTGTATGTTTTGGGCTGTCATCTCCTTAGAGCTAGATGATCTTACGTTCTTCATAAAAGCTCACAAGACCAGCTGGAACATTCTTCTGTTGCTTGCCATTCTCAGACTCGGGAGAAGGGCTGGCCTCTGAGACTCGCACCACAGCCCAGAGAATCACCCAGGCTTCAAAGCCAACCTTGGAGGGCCAGAGAGAGGCCGAGTTCTTCTCAGGTCCATTTCCTCGGTTCTATGGGAGGTAAAGTGCATGGTTTCAAAGCTGCATTATGTCCCATAGCTGTCCCAGCAGAAGCGGCAAGTTCAGAAACTGAATCTGTTAATTACGCATCTTAATAAAGTCTGACGATACCAGGGTAAACGCCAGCCGTGTCAATAGCATCCACTGGCTAACGGCTAATTGTGCGAATCTGGAGACAAAAGTTCCAGGTCTGACCAACTTTTCAAAATGAACGCGGAGGGACTTAGGTGAGTATTATCCAAGTGTGAAGCGGCACAGGCGCCAGGGGAAAAAGAACCCGAGGGTGTCAGCTCTTGTGGGAAAAAGTCACGTCAATTTTATCATCTGTAAAATGAGGGCAATATTTGCTTTGCTTTCCTTATGATGTTGGTGTGTGAAGTAACTGTGAAATTGTTTTACAAACTAAATGAGTTATGCAACTGCTGGACTTATAAAACTATACAAAAGGTATCTTACAATGTGTCATATTTTTGGCAGTTACTGATGTCAAAGTTGGACACAAGGCAGATCAGGTAGAATCTGTTAAATTAAGACAAACTAAGTTAAAAGACTATTTCTTGGAATGAATTTTTTCCCTCAGAATACCGCCTGAATAAGTGGAGCCTGGATGGGCCCGTTCAGCTGCTGTCCAGGTCTTTCTGTAACTTTAGCTGCTGTCGGTATGTTTCAGTAATATTTCACCTCTGAGGATGTGCACGGTCAGCTCCTGGCCAAATCTTTCAACACTGGCATCTCGTAGCTAATATTCACTATTATTGTACTACACTTCCCCTGTAATTCTATCCTTGAACGATACAGATACATGGGGATTATTTTTAATGTTTTGTGAAGCACTTTGGCATTGGAAGGAAAGGTGCTAAATAAACGTGGAATAAAAACTACGCACAACCTAGTGTAAATTAAACACTAGCGGGAAGTCAAAAGGATGGAACTCTCTGCAAAAGGCATACTGCACCACGGAGTGAGGAAACTGCCCACGGGCTGGTTGGCTGAACTCCGCACACACTGCTCCTGTGCTATGTGGAGAGCAGACTTGGGCTGCTCCCATCAGTGTCATCTGCCACGAGCTCGTAGCCACAGTTCTCCCAGGCTGTCCCCACCCGTGCTATGCAACCCTACTCACCCACGTCAGAATAACCTAGAATAATCTCTACCACTGCTTCTGGACCCCCTGAGGGGGTCCGTGAGGAGCTGAGGCCTGGTAGCTGGTACTGCTCCTCAGGACATGTCCAGAGCCCAACAGCCCATCTTCCCTGCCCCAGGGACAGTCACCTGCTTCCCATCCAAACCAGGAGAGAAATCACACGCGCACAAACTTTCTTCAATCGGATTATCTTTCAGATATAACTATAATCTAGAAAAAAATTTTTCCATTTAGACCCCATTCTCCTTGCAGAAAACCCCCCAAAAGTGGTTCTGCTGCTGAGCCTGAAAAATATGACTCTTTAGGAAAGCCTTCCAAACCACAGTATAAACTGTGGCTAAGTGAGTAGGGTCGAGGGGTGGCTGGCCCCAGAAGTGGAGCAAAACGCACGGCAGCATGGCCAAGTGCAGCTGTCTGGCAGTGTCTCCCAGCTACTCCCCTGGCGTGCTGTGATCCACAAGGAAAGCTTGTCCCCTGGATTCCCTTCCTGCTGTCTCTGTGCTCGCATGTGGGTTTACAGCAGTCACAATGCTTTGAATTGGGCTAGAAGGACCTTTTCTTCATTAACAATGTCCTTGTCTTTCTGTACTCCATCTGTCAAACTGAGGGGCCAGAATTTAGCCGCAACCTTGAGCACATGAAGAATGTATTAAGAATGCACACGCCTTTCCACAATGGATGCGTTCATTTCACCATCCAGCAAACAAATAACGAGGACTTATTAGGTCTAAGATGCAGCCGGGGAACGTATCTATTCTCTGGAAGCTTCTATCATGTACATCTCTTCTCGTTGTTGCTGTTTTACAAATCCAGGTTTTCAAATGTGAGGTGTGCGGGAGGTAAGGTACACACCTGCTGCACCCCTATCATGTGTGAAGTGACCAGGGGCTGACAGAGGTAAAAGGCCAGGCTGGTACTTCTTTACAGAATCATGAAATGCAAGTTATTCTACTGAATATGAAGACAGGGTTATACCTTCCTAACAAGCTGCTCATGAAGCTTTTAATTTGCCTTATTAATATTTCAATTCTAAATCCTCAATATAAAAGTACAAAGTTCAGAAACTGAAAACATGGGCCAGAAAAAAATGAGCAGCCACTCGATCGGTTTGGTCTTTTTCGCTGGGTTTTCTCTCTATCTACTTCCCTCTAGCATACTGGTTTTCCCAAAGGCTGTAAGAGACTTGGGTGGTCAAGGCTCCTTTGAGTCACTGGTCTTTGCTTGATATTTAAGTGTTCTTAAACCTTATCTTCAGATATGTAATTAATCTTTTTTGTTCATCTGATGAATTTCTTCTGCAGGCCTGGGTGTGAGGCAAAGGGGCTGAACTGAGGACAAGAGTCCATCCAGTGCCTGCCCTCGGGGCTTACAGAAGCGGGTAAGATGCCAAAGCTGCACTGTGTTAGGATGTGAACAGTACTTCTGAGCTTAGCGGGAGCGTCCCCACCCTAAGGGGGGCAGGGAGGCATGCTCCAGCGGAGTGGAGTGTGAAGGGGGCAAAAGGGGAAGGAAAGACACCCACGGCAGCGGGAACAGCTGAACAAGCACTCGGGGTGTGGAGGGGGACACAGCGGAGCACGATTCTGAAGGGGCCAGCTCCCAGGGCCATGGCCGGGCTAGGAATGTCATGTAAGAGTTGGGGGTGGGGGGAGGGTAACATGTGTAAATGCATACGAGAGGCTGCAGTCTAGAGACACCTTGGGGATAAAAGCAACAGGACTTGGTGATGAGCTATAGCCACGGGATCCGCGAGACGAGCGGTGGTGGGCCTGGCGTGTGGCGGTGTTAAGTGGGGGTGCCCTCACTTGGTGGGCAGAGTGGAAGGGGGGCCCTTTGAGCATCAGTGCAGCAGGACTCTGATGAGGACACATGTAGCCCTCACTCTAAAAGCTTACACTTAAAATATTCCATTTACAGAATAGAATGTTTTGCACTTAGAGCAAAATCTTAACTGGAATGAGCAGGAATGGGTTTAATTTCAAATGACATTTGAAATTAACTGGAGGTAAAGCTAGAAATCCTTTCTGGAACAGTAAGTCCATACTATTTTGAATTAAATTGGTTATTCTCTATTGCCTCCTAGTGATGATTCTATTCTTAGAAGTATTCTTGTTAGATGTCAGCAGAGCTAAGCTTTATCAAAGTGACCCCTAGATATACCTTAAAATTTGCTTTTGAAAATAAATGTTAGCAAGCCGTTTTTCTCATCATTTTCTTGTTTATCTTAAAGTGGAGCGAAGAAAAAAATCCAGTGAAAGACATGTTCCAGGTAGCTAGATGACACTGCCTGTGTTTGCCTTCCTTATACTCAGTGGAGCATCTTCTTGGTTCCTGCCTCTAATATAGTCTAAAAAGACACCAAGGCATGAAATGGGAAAGGTGGAGATAAACCTGGGCTAGAGAGGGGTTCTGGGAGCTCCCTTGAGCCGCGCTGTCCGGTGGAGCCACGGTGGACAAGGGCCAGCGGCCAGGGCTCCGCCAGAGGGAGGTGGTGGACACCTGCCCTGCCTCTCACCAGCTTTGTGAGCTTGGGCCAGTTGATTCATTTAAGCTTCGACTTTCTCAACAGTAAACTAGGGATAATAATCCAGCTGGGAAAAAAGGAGGAGACTTTTAAAAGTGATGAGGCAAAAGACACCCTTAACAATGAAGGAAAAGAGAATTTCAAAATGACATGTGGGTATTCCCCAGACACTCTGTATAAAAACAGAAGGAAAAAACAGAAGTCCCAGCAGCGCTCCCATGAAACAGAGGTCCCCTGAACAATCAAGCCTTTTGGGCTTATCTGCAAGGCCTTGGGTGCTGCAGACAGGAGCCGCATAGACACCCAGGAGTGCTGGCTTTTAAAACAACCCATTACTAGTGACTGAGCTAAAACCCGGCAATACTGCCACTTACGTACACTCGTTCTAAACATTTATCTTTTTATTAGAGCGATTTTTACAGGTAAGGCACAGTATTTAGCCATCTTTATTCCCACCCCCAATTATCTGTTTTAATAGACACTTTACTGATGATAATGTTCTCTAGACAAGTACCAGTACTAGTACAGGTACTAATTGTTTCTACCAAGGTGTTCACAACACTGAAACTATTTCTAATGATCACACATGGAACGAACTTTGACTCTGGATGTGGTGGCCACGGATACTGGCCACTCGCTGTGAGTTTTAAATGTTCTATAATTCCCTGTCTAACTAATTCTCCTGGGTTTACAGTCTTCGGGTTCAGCAATAATAAATTTACAGAGGCAAAACAAAGGAACACAAAGTAATTTCCTAAATAAAGTGCCACAATTTAAGAGAAAACCAGTCTTTACCCTCCCTTCTAGAATATTAAAGCATTATAAAAAAAGGCTTGGTTTCACTATTTTTCTCTTGCAGAAAACATATATTGTTAATACACATTCTTCACAACTCCACTTATCAAAAAGTCAACACAGATTACTACTGCTGTTTCTTTGGGCTAGTCAGATCTTGTTTTATTTTTCCCCTGGAACACAGTTTGCATTTTACCTTACCCACAGGTACATATACTCCATTAAAATAATTCTAATCAGGTTTCTTTTATAGCCAGAGAAGAAAGCTGTAACTTGTTGACAACGTTATATATCTTGTCTAGAAGAGACTTTTCACATTAAGAAGAAAAGGAAGCTGTGCCTTTAAGAAGCTAAAAAGGAAGGGCTAGGAGTTCAGGTTCAAGCAGTAATTAGCACTTTGCTCTGAATGGCAGCAGAGAACAGAGAAAAGGCCGAACCCAGCAGGGGCAAGAGCCCCAGCAGCCCTGTGAGAAGAAAGAGAACAGCCTTCTCTCTACATATAGAGAGAAATGCTTATGGACAGAGGTTAAGACATTGAAATTCAGGTTGCACAAGACTATGCGATAGCTACCTTATTTTTACTTTCCCCTTTACTCAAACACTGGATTGGCTTATAAAGAGAAATGATTACCTTTTTTGTTTTCTCAATCTAAAAAGGCACCTTTTAAAACAAATTACCTGCCAAGAAAGTTGCTCACTTTTCTCCTCGACTCGCCCCACCCGGGAGTTGGGTCTGTGCTTCCAGAAAACCAATTACAGAAGCAGCTCATTTCCAAGGAACCCTTGGTTAGCTGCTTACGGTTTCAGCAGCAGAAAGGACAAACCTGCCGCCGCAACAGGCCTCCTTCAACGCAATCTCAAATCTGTGCATCTCATACTGGAACTTAAATCTCCAAAAAAGTTCCAAACTCTTGGCCCTGGAGGGCTTCTACAGCCTCACTTCTTAGTTGCTCAGATTGACTTCACCTCACCAATCCTCTCATCTGCTCCCCTCGACTCAACTGAGCATTCACACGTCAAGGCTTTGTCGGGCGAAGCCACCCTATTCCTGCAAGTGGCAAGTTCTTCAAGTGCAAGGACGGCCTGCAAAGGGAGAGAGCGCCGACGCGCTTTTGTACAGGTGGGGTTCCAGCAGAAAAGAACTCAAACACTAGCACGTCTTGGTGTATTTCAGCTCCTGTCAATGCAACTATCCACAGGGTCACTGGTCCCTACGCCCTAAAGCCAGCCTGCCAGATCTGCCAACCCTCTCTGCAGGCTTTATGGGGCCATTTAATGAGGTGATAATGTGTGAGACACCTCGCAGGGCATTGCAGCTCCCACAGCAATGCTTTTAAACCCCCACACACCTTTTCTTCCCAGAAACCATGCACTGGAAGGAAAAATGTGTTCCAAACCCAGGATGGGGATTTGGGTACCAAAGTTAGTAGACTAGCTCACGACATGGTTTCGGGTGACCGGAGAAACACCGAGTTTTCGGAGTTGACTTTATTCTGTCAACGGCATCACCTGAAGCATGCGTCAACAATGCAGCCACCATGGAGGACTGGTGGGCAGCGTCCCAGGCGTTTATCCCCAAGGAAGTTTAAGAATTACTGGCTCAATCCATCTTCACGGATCTGGACATTTTCTTCATTTGTTTTTGAAACTTAATCCCAGAGTAGGAAGATACTCAGCCATAGGCCAATTCTCACTTCAACAGCTGAAGAAAATGGAAACTTGAAAGCAGTATGAGCAGGAATAGAAATCTTGACTAGATTCCACACCTACCTCCCCCACCTCCAATTTCTAAGTGTCAACAGACTTAGGACGCATCTCATTTCATCTCTTACAACCACCTGGTGGTTGGGGAGTCAGTTATTATCTCCATTTCACAGGTTAAGAAACTGGGCTGGGAGAGGCTAAGTGACTTGTCTACCATTCCAATTTCCCAAGAAGCCAACCCCTGTGAATATTTGGATAAAGGATAAAATGAGAGCTACCGGATTCTGTAATCGTTACTCCTTGCCGACAACCTCTTCTAGTGTCTCGAAAGACCGTCTGCTGGGTAAATCCAAGAGCCTCTTCTGCTACCCTGGTCAGTGCATAATGGTTATGGGATGTAAGCTGGTTCCACCACATGGGTTTTCTTTCATGAGTGAGATTACAAGAAGCTACAGAGGACAGGGAGATTAGCTAAATGACAGAATTTGTCTAAAATTACACCGATGACCAGAGGGTTTCAGAATTCCCTAGTCAAATTAAGGAGCTAAAGGTAACTGGTGTTTGCTGGTGGTCTCAGAATGCTTGTGGGCTTGTGTGTGTGTGTGTGTGTGTGTGTGTAGGGGGGATGGGGGTGGAGGTAAAGGGGGCTGGGTCACTTCCTTGGGCTCCTAGAGTTAATCTGGAAGGTTCCGAATGTGGAGTCTTCTTGAACTGGGCAACAAGATCTTGTTGGCATATTTGCCTCAAACACAACTCCCCTTTTTCCCAGGGAGGGCGAGGGTCTGGGGGAGAGGTGGCACTCTGGGGTGGGGGACGGGGGAAGATTCACTGTGAGGAAGAAAGGGTGTCTGCAACACTGCAAAGCCTCGCCCTGCCAGGAGGCGAGGCTGAAGCAACGGCAGTTTATAAAGACACCTACCCGCAGCCACATGGCTGCCTTGTGCAGTGTCCCTCAGTCCCTATTGTGGATGCTTAGCACATAACCCCCGCCGGACGTGTCATAGTGGAGAGGCAAGTCTTCTCTTGGAGAGTACTTGGCCTACAATGAGTGTGCTAAATGCTAATGGCCTTGTCCACCTGTGAGGGATGACGGGTGGGAGGAAGTGACACAGAGCCAGGTGAAGAAGCTGTTCAGAGAATCAAGTGTGTGTTCCTGCACACTGAGAGTTTCAGAGGCATGACGATGACACGCGGGAAGGTGTGAATCTTGACGCGAGCCTACTTCTCCTGCCACTCACTCTTTAAATCCTCTAAGTGACTGACCTACTGGCAGCTCCGAGTGCACCAGGGATCTGGGCACCCTTCCTGACTCACCCCGGCCCAGGTCAGCGCAGCCTCTCTGTGTGTACACAGACCCACGCCCACACAGCACTCACACAGTGCTGATCTAAGCTCAGCTAGGGCTGCTCCGAGCCACAAGAAACTGCCAAATTCTTTTATTCTGAAATGGTCATCCTTCACTTGGACGGCTAAGAGGCATCTCAGACTTAATGTGAACATAAGACACATCCTGATTTCCCCACCAAATCTGTTCCTCCTCCGGGGAGCCTGTTTCACGAAATGGTACCGGATTCACCCAGCTGCCCTGTTTCCACTCCTGCCCACGGGGAGCACAGGAACTAGCTCCTGCCAGCCCCTGCGACCTCAACCCCCTCTCCCCTTATCCACTATCGTCTCCCCACACTGGCTTTTTTCTGTTCTTCGATTCCACCAAGCTCATTTCCTCCCTATGGCCCCTGTACCCTCTGTCCTCAAAAGCTTTTTGATCACAAAGGCTGGCTCATTACACCATGCCCATCTCAGCTCCTCAGGGAACTTTACCTGGCCCTCCAGCCTGAAGCAGCTACTTAGTCACTTTCTATCATGTCGTCTTAGTTTACTTATGTGCACTGATTTGTTCAACAGATGCCAACTACATACTTGAACGAATGGGGATATGGTGCCACTAAACCAGGGTTGTAAGTTGGCATTGGCATGGCCATACTCGGGTTTTATCACTTCAGAGTAAAGGATGGACTGAAGGGGGTCAAACTAAAGGGTAAGAAGACCAATTAAGATGTTACTGTGATGAGAAAGGATGACGGTTTGGACCAGGAGAGTGGTGACAACGAAGACAGAGAGATTTGTGCTATTTAGGAAATAAATACAGTAAGATACAGTTACTGCTTGGATGGGGAAAACAGGGAAAGGAGGGGAGTCTAAGATGGTCCTAAGATTTTCGGTTGGGGCAGGGCGTGGAACTAGGTAAGGGACACTGACGTCTGCATAGTCTGGTTTTGAGTGAGGCCAGTGGGCAGCTCGAGAGAGAGCTGGAACTTGTGTTTTGAGTGTCATTAGGTCATGTTCTCATACAGGAACTGTTCCTCTGTATTCTGAGTCAAAGTGGAGGCTGTCCTCTAGATCAGCGGTCCCCAACCTCTTTGGCACCAGGGACTAGTGGCTCCTATGGGAGTCTAATGCCTGATGGTCTGAGGTGGAGCTGAGGCAGTGATGTTAGTGCTGGGGAGCGGCTGCAAATACAGATGGAAGCTTCACTGGCTCGCCTGCCATTTACCTCCTGCTGTGCAGCCTGGTTCCTAACAGGCCACCGACTGGTACCAGTCTGCGGCCCTAAGGTTGAGGACCCCTGCTCTAGATGGTCAATCTAGGACAATCATCACCTGTTAGGACCCTGAGGTGACTAACCTCTGAATCTCAAATTTCTCTCTCAAGAGGTGCATACTGGCACACATGAACAGATGTCCTCTGTAACGCAGGCTGAACCTGTGACGGTCCCTGGTGTGCTGTGCCTCACAGCAAACTACGAGGATAACCACTAAGGTACCTGGCTGACTGTCCATCTCTCGCTCAATAATCCTTTTCCTGAAACTATAAAGTAGCATATAAAAAAAAGTGTCAGTCTCATTACCAAAACATTTTAACATTTGTCTTCAATTTTTTATACGAAGATTAAAACTCTAATCAGCACTGTCACAAATGATTTCTGATTACATGTTTTTTAAAATAAACACTTTAAATGGCATCTGAAGACCCACCTACCACCACCAGACATTACTCTGCTCATCACACGTCTTTCTTAAGATAGCCTGAGAGTCACAAGTTCGCCCTGTACTGACCAGCTGTGTAAGGAGTACGCGGGCCCCGAGGCTGACCTAGCCCCTGGAGAACAAATCCAGTGAGGAAGACAGTCACAATACGTTGCTAGGCAGTGAAGCAGTTACAAAAGGAGTGCTGGGAACGAGGTGACCGGTGAGCTAGTTTTTTAAATCAATGTGCTTTTCATGAACAATAATGGATTAAAATATCCAGGCCTGCTGGGAGGTACAGCAAACAAATATATTTCATTTTGGAGGGCTGCCCTTTCAAAGCATTAATGTAAAATTCTGATTCCTTCCAGAGGGAACTCTATCTAGAAACAAGAGACCCACCTGGCAATTACCCTACTGCTTATCTTAGTGACTAACTGTCCACCAAACTAGCTCTAAGTAGTGTTTGGATGAAACAATAACTTTCAAGCAAACCAAAGGTCGACACCTGACATCTGTCTTAACCAAGTTCTAAACTTCATAGACCCTGTTTTCAAAGTGTGGAACTACCTGCATCTCCACAGAGCCAGTCACAATGAATGTGCCTGAGAGTTATTAAATGAACATATGTTTTACTAGACACTCTTCCACTAGCTGCCCAGCGAAACATGTAAGAAATGAAACGCCTCCATAGCTGATGTCACTGCAGCTGGGTCCCACTCCCATCAGAAGGGATCAGCCCCACTTCAGACCTGAAGTCTATTTCAGATGGAAATTTGTTATTTTGTTGACCTTGGTCTTACATGCATCTGCTTCTGTGGCAGTTCTTCAGTTCTATTCTCATAAGGCACATCACCTGACAGCAGTATGCTGCCAACGTATTCAAATTAAGTGTCAGCTCATAAGCACGTACAGGCCAAATCACTCCACTGTACCTGGCTTACAGAGACGGGGTCATACAGGGCTGAATTTTCTCTTCAGTTTGACTTCTACCCAATAAGCTTAATGACTGAGACACACCTTTACTAAAACGACACATTCCAGGGCTGACACCAGCATGCAGTACTTATTTCCTTTAAAACCACCTCAACTCAACCGCCTCTAGGAATAGCTTAGTGCCCACTCAGGAAGCTACCTGATCTCCAGCGAGGTTAATTTTACCCTTAACAGTTCTCTGTCATTGTCCTATTAATAGATGAAAAGACTTTAAGAGCTCTAATGCCTCATTTAGGTGGAACTCCTGAAGAAAGGACTTCTATATATCTGAATTTTCTAGACAACTGACGTTATTCAGACTAGGAAAAATATGCACAGAAAAATGACAACAAATTGAGTAACATTAAAATTCTAAATTAATGATCAATGGAGAAGAAACATTAAAATGAACTGGGAGCAAAAGCAATTATCAGCAATAGAAAAAAAGAAATTAAAAAGAAGAAATTAAGTATGTAAAGAACATCCATCCAGTGTCACGGAGGGTGCAGAAGAAAGTGAGCTCACATCTATCTTTGGGTGACCACAGCTCACTGTGATCTTTTTTTTTGGTGAAGCCACTAGATAATACCTATCAAAAACCATACAATGTTTTGCACTTTTTGACTTAGGAGTTCAACATATGGAAAATTTCTCCCAAATAAAACTCTACAACTAAAAATGTTTACTGCTGTATAAAAGATAACAAATTAACTGGAGACCTCAATGTCCAACAGTGCAGGAGTACTTGGATAAACTACCTCTATATTAAAACAAAAACCCACAGATTAATGTGAAAATTAAAATTAAAAAATTAAGTGAAAAAGACTTGTACCTATAGCGTAATGGTGGAGACCTCAGTCTCATCTAGGAGAAGGATGAGAAGCACCTCAGAGGGTTGTTTTGAGGTTTAAATGTGGTTACTCATGGACACTGCTCTGAAAGCACTCAGTACATGTTGGCAATCGTTATTACACTGTTACTATATCGAGTAGAATAAGCGCATGGACAAAATCTAGAAAAGAGGCAAATTTGTTCGGTTACCATGACTCTGACTGACTGACCAACATTACTATTAGTTTTGCAGTACGAATTACATCGTTGTTACTTTATATAAACAATCTGTAATACCTTTATAAAAGGTATTTCCTATCACAGTGCCCAGCGCTGCCTCCAGACCTTGTGGCGGCCATGCTGTCTCTTCCTGTGCCTTCTCCCATGTTTCCTGTTGCTTCCTGTGAGCGGAGCTGTCTCAGGCCCTCAGAAAGCAGATGTCTATCCACGGTGACAACCCTAACCTCTGAGCCCATCTGATAACACAGTCAAGGGCATACCTTAAGCTACATACTGGACTCTGAGAAAATAGGCTGCTGCTGTGCACAGCAAGGTTTTTTTTCTGAGCCCGTAAGAGTAATGTTTCATGTTAGCTCTTTCTCATTGTAATTAAATGCAATTTGGTATTCCACTGTGTTATCAATAAGGTCAGTATCTTGAAAAAATTATTAGAAAAACAAAAACAGCAAGTTATCCCTTCTGCATTCCCCCACCCCGTTGTATTTTAGGCAATAATTATAATAAATTAATTTCTTTGATACTTTTCAAGGTTCTCTATGTGAGATTTTATTAAATAGGACACAGATCTCATGATTTTCTATCACTTCCCCCTCCGATTTTTTTTGCAACTCAATTTAAAAGTTTACCAGTTTTATATCTAGTTAAAAAGCTGAATAAAAGCACTCCTTATTAAAAAATACTGCAAGAGATCTAGAGTGTTGACTGATCTGAACATGTGTATTAGGCTTTCATACTTAATATTTTCTTCTGTCAGCTACGTATCAGCCACGAACTGTGATGTCTTCCTTCTCTTCCTCAATCCCTTCTTTTCTGTTACTTTTGTCTTAACTACCCCCACTCCACCCACCGACTTGCTTGCTAAGCTAGAAACCTCAGCTTCATTTCTCACTTTCCTTTACCTGCCATACCTAATCAGTTTCTAAATCCTACCAACTTTAAAATCCAAAATGTTTCTAGTATCTGTCCACTCCTGGTTCCCTTTACTACTTACTCAGCCCTTTGCATCTCTTGTACAAATTAATGCCACAGCCTCTCAACTGGCTGGCGTGCTTCTCATCTCTCCCTGCGTCTTTCCCAAGTTTCTTTTATAAAACACACCTGATCCTGTGATTTTATACACTTAGAAATTGCTAGTCGTTTTGCATTGCCCATAAATTAAAGGCTAACTCCTTAGGTTACAAAAGAGTCTTCTGTAGCTGACATATACTGTGTATGTTAACCACTGGTGCAAGAGGCAGAGCGCAGTTGTCCTGCAATCATTCCATGGATTAATTGTTCTGGATCTCTCTCAGAGTGCCGACCTGCCAACAATGTTTATTGAAAAAAACAACTTTATTACCAGGTAGCTCTTTACTTAGATCTTAGGTAATCAAAAATATACAGCTCAAACAACAACAACAACAACAACAACAACAACAACAACAACAAAACAGTTCATAAGAATACTAATGCTTTTACTTAATGTGCAAGGCAGGTTTTATCATTTACTGCCTTCCTTTTGCCTTTTCTCTTGAAGAATCTAATTCCTGAGAGTGTCCATGTGGGCTAATGCTATTTCATAAGACAGTAATAAATACTACACCTTAAATATCTCACACCCTGCTCCCCTAAAACATCAGTTTTCCACAAGAGTAAAAGTAAAGGGAAAATGTTTGTTTCGTATGCAGAGCAACTTTTCTACCCAAGAGGGTGAGGTGTAGACACTCCTGAATGGAGTGACACACAAACCGAGTGAGCTCAGTGACAGGAACACATCCTCACTGAAACCACATGTGAGGACACCACTCTAAGGCAGGCACCAGCCTACAGTATTTGCCAAACATTTCCTTATAGACTTTCCAAAGAATAACTGGTTCAATGCTCGTGACAACCTTCTTTACAGTAGGCGCTACTGGTTTCCATATTTATAGAATTATAGATGAGGAAGATGAAGTACAGAGGTTAAGTGACTTAAGCAGACGAAGCAATGTGACTGCAGAGCTCTCACCCAGGCCCCCAACCCCGCTGCACAGCTGCGGAGCAGGATGACGAAGGCAGAAAAGTGAGGAGACTCTCTGAGGGCTACTATTAATTAAGCTGACTGAACTTTCCCTTATCAGACTGCAATAAATGGGAAGATGAGAAAGAAGAAACTGGTCTGCAGTTGCCGGCCTTTGGGGTCCTGGAAAATTGGCCTGAGACTGGGGCTTGAGTACTGGATACGGGAGGCTGTGCATACTGACAATGCAGGGCCCATGCAGACACAGCGCGGGCGAGGCGCTGCTCTGCACACGAGTCACACAAGCCTTCTCAGTCCAGGACCCGCGCTTTGCCTCCCACTGGCCATGGGATCTAGGCCGAGGCTCACTCCCCGGAAGTGAACTAAGGTCCCTCACTGCACTCTAACCCAGATCTGTGCTGGTTTTCCAGCAAGGACGCAGATGATGGCTGAATGGAAATGGGTACCGACTTTACATGCTATTTGGCTCTGTTAGCTCTTTTAACATATTAGCAATAACTAGTTTACATCTCAGAAATGAATGATTTGGCCTAATATACAGTGCCTGTCAATACTCTTATTTACGGTCCTTTACCATTTCAGAGAAGAGTCAACTCCTAATTAATTTTAATTTAAAATTGGGTGTAACGCTTCTCTCATCATTTCTCCACCCCTGAAAGAAATAAACAGATTGTAGGAAGACTGAGAGTCTCTCAACTTGTCATCATTTATTCTGTAAGGTAACATAAGCAATAAAACTCAAAACTGCAAATTTCCTTAGAATTTGAAAAAGCCAAGTCCTTAAGGAAAATTAACCCCTTTCTCTGAAAGTTTAGTCTCAAGGTCATCGTGTAGGGATAAAACAAGAGAAAAATAAGTGTTAAAAAATAGGTAATAAGATAATGACACAACTTCCTGCTATACACTAAAAGTCACGGGGATAGAAGAGACGAAAAGGACTTGGTGCCTGGATGTGTAATGCAGACAAGGCTGTGACAGAAGTATAACAAGGACCAAGTGACTGCCAGAGAGAAGGGGCTGGTGAGAGAGGGAGAGCAGGAAGCCTGGAGAAGGGAACGGAGAGAGCGAATGTGGGAATGTGAGCCCGGAGATAGGTGAGGGAGTAGAGGTGTACACTCGTGAGACATGTGTGCAGGTGAAGAGTGACACTGGGGTTCAGAGCAGAGACCAGGGGTGTATGGAAGGCTTCAGCCGCACCTGTGAGATGACAGCATCTTTGCTCGGCCACTGACTCGAGGAGCACGTAGACAGGAGTTCAGGGAGCATCTAGGAAAATGCCTTGATTTTCTAGATAACCAGAGAGGCTAACTGATCTGCTTTTGACATTTCAACATGCAGTCACATTTTTATAATGCAATCAATGTATGAATACTTTTACACTTGTTGAATCATATTTTTGTCACAACTTAAAGCAAATTAAGGAGGATGTCAGAGTGAGAAAGAAATTTTCATCTATTATTTAAATTTGTATTAAAAATAAACTTTAAATATAATCTTTAATATACCGATCCAAAAAAATTTAACCTAAAACCAGATCTTTAACATTTAATGTGGGGTAAAAAAAGATGAAAACTTCCCCATGGAGGTTGTTAAGCATCTATTTAGAAGGAGTGCTGTACCTAGGTGGGGGAGGGGAGACGGGAACAAGGGTAGGCAGCTCTCCGTACAAGGGTGTACAGTCTCAAGGGACACGCCAGAGATCCATGATCACCAGATCCACCTGCTGCCACAACCCTGAAGGCCTGCACAATCCTAAATGGATCAAATATGATTTTTACATACCAAGTTATATGGATGTCTATTTAGAAGCAATTGCCTCTGTCACACCACCCATGCCAGAGGTCACTGTGGATTCACATATACAATTCCACCAAGGTAAGTAAGCAGAGGTCAAAGTTTGACAAAACCAGAGGACTGCACAGAAATGGATCAATTCCCACACTCAGAAAAGGAAGTAGAGCGAAGATCATCTGTACAAGAATGTTCTAGTTTTCAGCAATTTTCAGAGTAGTGTGACACTTAATAAGGAGAGGAGCTACTGTCCCTTGAAAACTTCATATTACTTTGTTATAATATCATGCTTGTCAAAACACCTGATAAATACGTAAGCCAAAATGGATCTCTAATGAAATATGTAGCTTTATCTCAACATGATAGGATTGAGAGCATGCTTATTAAGCAGGCCAAAATTGAATGCATCTGCTAAAACCTAAGATAAAACTAGTCTCAAAGTGACCTTGACAAACTGAAACATCATCTATCAAATTAAATTAAAAAAGGCAAGTTAGTCTAATTTTAATTTGTTCTTGAGTACATTAAGAAAAGGAGAATAAAAGCTAGACAAAACAGAAAAGGATCTTGTAGTCATAGTAAAACATCAGCTCAGAGAGCCAAGAAGCATAATTTTGTAAACCATTTTTAAAATCAACACATCACTGAGCTACACTATCTGAGTGTGTGTCACTGAAGTCAAGCCATCCTTTATTCTGTGGGTAATGGAATGGTATCTTCTTCCTTCCTGTCTCACTGGGTGGCTTGGGAGAATAAAACAGAAGTGCATGTGTATTGAAAAATTAAATATACAAAGCTCGCAATCTATTCTAAAAGAAGAACGTAAAATAAGGTCGAGGAAAGAGCAAGTTATATTTTTAAAGGGCACTGGCACAGAGAAGGGGTACAATATAAAGAAATAAGCTTAAAGCTGCAACATGAGATTTGTTTAAATTGGTCATGAAACTAATATGTTATATGTCAGTTATACCTCAATTTAAAAAAGTTGTTCAACTGTTTGTGTTCTGAAACCTGTTATTTTAAAAGAGATGGTGGAATCTGTGGTCCTGATGGAGTCATCATAGAATCCAAAAATCTAAGTTTAGAGCCCCTACTATATAGAAGTATAGGGACAAAATACCTGTTTTTATACCTGTTACCTTTAAATAAAGCATTCCAACTTTTTATCCCTTAGAACATATGATTAATTTGAAGCACTTTTGAAACAACTGAGGCTGCAATTAATATTTGTAAAAATAAAAGTACTTGTAACGTTCTCTATCTAACATGCTTCATGTTATTCTAACAATTTAGTCAATGAAAGCTGTGGGGGATGGGTAAAGAGAGAGACTGATTTATCTTATTCAGTGGATTTGTTCCAATTATAACATTCTGGATTTTATTTGGGGATTAAAGCTGACAAGCAGTAGACTAAATTGTCACTTTCTGAAGTCATGAATTCCCAATTAGGAATCTTAAAAGGCGGCCCGCTGTTCCCCACCCTTTCGGGGACGGAGGCGACTGTGATTTAGGGTGGTCATGTCACTATGGGCACCTTCTCCCTCCTACACACTAGGCTCAGACAGACACAGGATCTAGGACTTTGCTGGCAGGATTTAGCCTGCTGACTACTGGTTACCAATTATCGCTATAAAATGTCTGAAAGTTTACACATAAAATTTACTCTGAGATGATAATAATTTATGTTGAAATAAAACACTGGCATTTGGACTGGGACACACACCAAAAAGTAACAAATAAATAAAACAACCCACCAAATATTGTAACTTTTAGAGCAAAGTTGGCAAGCAGGCCATGAACTGGGGCAAGATGACGATTAATGGATTACTGAGTGCTTAGAACTATTTAAATTATTTTACACTTTAGGGTTTTAAATGTTATATTCCTATAGGACTTTTGCATTTTAAAATGTCACTGTATCTAAGAAGTAAATCTATTCAAACTTGGGGTTTGGGAGTGACATCGACGATTGAGACAGGGAAGGAAACAGAAAAAAAGACCATTGTGTCGGGGGTCTCAGTGGGAAAGGCAAGCTCCTTGTATGACTGAATTAGAATGTTCTAACTTAAAAAATATATAAATTTCACATTGATTACATTCTGACTACAGTTTATGAGTACTTCCTTTTTTCCTGACACAAACTCTGGGGATAATGCAATGATAAAATATAGTGCTTTTGAGGAAGATGTAAGAGGAGAGACAGTATAAAGTGCACAAGAATACTATGATTCTGGCTAATAAAACCCTTATTAACTATGACTGAAAGTCATCTGCATATGTATCAAGTATGTTTTAAATATAAATTAATACAAAACACTCATCTGATTAAATATCGTAGACAGAACATACATTTACGTATGTCGCCTTCCCACAAAACTTATAAGACAAATTCATGAGAACATGAAGAATGGGAGAGGAAACAAATAACACACACGAGATGGCCAAATTCTGGGAGCTAGAAATAAAGAGTAAGTGATTTCGCAGAATGAAGGGAAGCAGGGAGGAATGAGTGCAGCGGAGGAGCCACTAGAAAGCCAGCCACCCCGTGGCACAGGGCCTGGGAAGAAGACAGAGGTGTCTCAGAAGGGGGATGGAATGTGTGTGCAAGAGGCTGCCGGAAACCAGACCACGAGCTCAGAGTTAGTAAGAGGAGTTAGGTCCCTAACTCTGCCCCGTTCAATCAAGTAACTGTCTCCTCAGAAGGATATTCTGAGAAGAAAAAGCAGTTGAAAATATCAGAAATGAAAATAAACAAAATAAACAGATGATAAAGTTGAAGAAAGCATGGAGAAATTACAACAAAAAGCCAGAGAGAAGGAACACAAAACAGAAGAGAAAGGATAAAGCCAGAGGACCAACCCAGGAGGTAAAATATACCTAATTAATAGGAATTCCAGAAAGAGAGAACAGAGGAAACAGAGGTAAGGAAATTATTCCAGAAACAAACTTTCCCAAACTGAAAGGTGTATTTACAGATGGCAAAGATCTTGCAGAGTAGCCAGCACAATGAGTGAAAAGACCAACATAAGGCCTATCATTTTGAGATGTCAGACCTAGAGGGAACATGAGAAGATCCTCAAACCTTCCAGAGGAGAAAAGCAGCACACAGGTAATGGCTGACAATCGGAACTCCAGCCCCTTCAACTGCGACCCTAGAAGCAACGGGACAAGCCAGGAGCCATGACACCAAAACAGTGAGAGAAAATATTTCAAATCTAGAATTCTATACCCAACTCTCAATTAAACGTGACTGTGGGACAGACGTTTTCAGTAGATAAGATCTCAACGTATTCACCTCCCATGCACCCTTTCTCAGGAAACTGCTGAAGGACGATGCACTCCACTACACTGAGGATGCAGACTAAGAAGGGTGAAGACAGGGGGTTAAGGAAAAGGCATTCGAAAGAGGGAAGAAGTAAATGACGATGATGACGAACGCCCCAGGATAACAGGTATGAAACAGACCTAAAGAATAAATATCCCGATTGGAAAGTCTGAATTAGAAAGATGTAGTCCAAGAAAATAGAAAGCAAATTAAAGTATGAATAATAATTCTAGAGAAATGAAAAGTTTTAGAAAGAAATGTAACCAAAGTACACTTCATAGGTATTAGAGTCAGATGCTGAAAAACGGGAAAAAAAGGATCAATGAGTAACACGAATAGCAGTAAAAGCTTATTGTTCAGAAACAGGAAACTGGCAGAGGAATCGGGAATCTGGTCTGAGGAGAGGGTGGAGCAGGGATGTCTGTTTTAATCAGCTGTATGGAACATGTCGGTAACATGACTTTGTAACCGACAGACACGTGTTACTGATAAAAGTAAAAGTTAAACGACTCTTCCAAATTACGTCATTTTCTGCCCGTTACCTGGGCCTGCAGACTTTAATCTAGAGGAGTCACCATGTGATAGGTAAGCACAGAACAGTCAGGCTAAAACAAGTAAAGGTGGAAGAAACGGAACCGAAAAGAAGTTAAGAAAAAGAGCAAGCTGGTACTCACCATCTCTCTGGCTATTTCCAGCGCTTCCTGCAGGCCATAGAGCCTGCCACAGACCAGGTAGATGCCATTGGCCCAGAGAATACAACCCTCGTGGACCCAAAATTCATTGCTGTCGAGAGGTAGTTCAGGGATTTGTAACTCCAGCTCGGGGCCACCTTCTGAAGTGGTGGGCACAGAGGGCTTTGAGTCCAAAACAGTCTTTTCGCTGCTGCCCTCTGCGGTTGCTTTTTTACAAGGGAGGCCCCGGGACAGGGACCGAGGGCCTCCGCCACAGTCTTCCGAGCGGTGTCGCCGCTTGAACCTGGGGTGGGCGGCCAGGCTCCTCTGCTCCTTCTGCTGCTGCTGCTCCTCCTCCTCCTCAGTGTCCGTCTTGGAACCGTTGGAAGCGCTTTTGTGCCGTACCTTGACTTTGCTCTGCATTTCCGTGGCCCTCTTAGGGGGTGGGTTCTTCGGGAGAGTGGCTGCATAATCTTGTGGATAAAAGGGTCCAAAGAGATCACCCATGTTCCGATAACTGGCCCACTTGCCACAGAGACAGCAAACCAGGTGCCCCATGACAGAAGACTCTGTCACCACTGGTCCCTGCAGCATAAAGGACGAAGCTGGGAGTGCCTTGCTTTCAGTGCTGCTGGGTGGAGGGGTCAGAGACCTCTGCCCCTTCCGACCCCTCACCAATTTGGTCTGTTCTTCTTCTTCAGCGTTGATGATTGTACAAACGGCTCCAAGTTCACACTTATTTACTACATGGATGTACGGGAAAAAAGACTTGTTCTTGGCATCAGTTTTATCCAGTGGCTGGGTGGCATACTTCAGTTTGATCTCCGGTTCCTGGGGCTCCACGATGGGGACGGCTTGTTTGGTTTTCCGCTTCCTCGGCTGTGCCCCAGGCTTCCTCCTCTCCCTCCTCTGCCTCTGCTTTTTTGGCTTCGGCTCTCCATCTGCAGAACCTTCTGGTATCTGAGGGGGCGGAGGGGGCGGAGGCGGGGGCTGCTGCTGTTTCTTTTGCTTATTCACACTACCAATGGGTCTCCCCTTCTTCTTTCCTGAAGGGAAATACCCCTTCGGGGGGAATCCTTCCTGCTTGGGGGAAATCGTCACTGCATCGGTCTCCTTCTCCTCAGCCTTGGGGTTGGCCTCAGGGACCAGTGCGCCTGCTGGAGGTCCATTCTTTGAGTCGGGGAAGAGTAAAGGTGCTGCCCCACCCAGGGAACCATCTGGTCTCCCTTGGTTACCCCCAGGCTTCTGTGAGGTTGCAGACGTCATGGCACCAGGGGGTTCCTTTCCAGCAGAGACTGTATCTGGGTGTGCCTCGGTCTTCACTTTGTCGTCCCCACTGCCACGCCACTCCTCTGAAGACCTCGCAAGAGGCTTCTCTACGTTCAACTCCTGGTTTGTTGGACAGACTAGGTCGGATGACACCTCACCTTTTCTCTTCTCCATCTCGGCATCCTGAGCAGTAACACTCCCAACTTCGGGAGGGCCACTCTTCAACGACAGTATGTCATCCAGAGTAACCGTGTCTCCCCCAGCCTCTGCGCTGTTCGAGGACGCACTCCTCCTAATGTTTGGGGATGTGATCTTCTGAACTATAGCTTCCAATTTCAACCCCCGCCCTTTCCGTGGGGGCAGGATTTTGGTCTTAGCAGGACCTGTGAGCGTAACAGCAGGACAGTTTCTACTGTCTGGACCTGGAAGGTCCTTGGCGGATTCCCTCTTAGGGATGGACTTGAAGTCCTGACTGTGAGAAAGATGGGCATAGGAATTGAATGCTTTCTCAGCGCCTTCTTTTGATGGGTGCAGGAGGCGTCCTTTATCTTCGGTGGTACTGTTCTTCATGTCTTGTGACTGTCTCTTACTGGGAATGGGAGAGATAAAAGAACGGACGCGCCTCCTCATGATTAAGGGGTTTTGAGAAGAATGATCCTCTTGACCTGGAAGCCTCAGCATAACGTTACTAGGTTTGGATGACTGTGTGGACTCAGCCAGCCCATGCCCATCAGTGTCGTGGGGCGGTCCGTACCTCTTTTGATTGGACATCCCTGGAGGACCGCTGCTTTTGGCTGGAGAAGTCTGCCGAGAAAGATCCCAGCAAGATTCTTGTAACTTCTGGGAGCCGTGCTTCAACTCGATGCCTTTGTTAGACAGACCGTCACTGGCCATGAGGCAGCGCCCACCTTCCTGACCGCTGGGGTCGTGGTAAGTCCCCATCGGTGGGCCGTACATCATACCATCTTTGTCGTTTTTCAGAGGGCTCCGCACTCTATCAAGAAACTGCTGCTGCCTTGGGCTCTTCCGCGGCCCTTCCTGCCTGTGCTGGGCCGCCGCAATCACTCCCTGAGCAGAACTGCTGCTCCAGTCTTTATACTCTTCCTGCTGCTGTTGGTACATCTGCCTCTTATAATGGAGCTGAGAATTCAAACCTGCATTGGGGTCCCCATAGGCATGGGCTCGAGTGTTCGTGTGATAAGCAGAGGCCAGGCTTTCCGAGTTGGGAGAAAAGGGAGCATGTAAAGAACTCCTGTTGGCCCGCTCCGAAAAGGTCATGTGTGGGTTCATGTGATGAGGGTCTCCCCCTGGGCCCCTGCTCCTCCCAGGGGACATCTTCAATTTTTCTGAAAAGTCGTGATACTGAGAAGGGGACCGACCCCTCATGCCCTCCCGACCACCCACTCTGCCAGGGACCCGCCGCATTGGTGTGGGCCTGCTGTCTTGCGGGCCATAGTCTGAGATGGAATCGTGGGTGGCTGCTCCAGGGCTGGCGTTGCCTCGGTAAGACTCATGCTTGATGCTACCAGGATGGCAGTGGTCTCCGGACTTCTTGTTGTTGAAACTAGCCTGGGATTTGGACTGCTCGAAGTCTTCCTCTTTTATCTGCCCGCTCTGGGATTTCAGTTTTGTTTCCATGGACACTAACCCACCTGGAAGAATGACCGACTGGCTTAAACTTGGATTGAGACGTTCGTTCCTCCCAAGTCTGGTGTCGGCACCTATGTGTCCCAGTGAGTGAGCCCCCGGGTCCCTGACAATCTGTCTTAGTGGAGAAATATCACAGATCACTGACCTTCTTTCAGACAGTGAACCCCCGGGCTCATGGGCTGATGACTGAGGCTCTATTTCGAACTTTCTGGGAATTGGATAGTCAGCCAAATTGATCTGTTTCATTTCAGGAGCTGTGCTGCTTGATTTCCTCTCCCAGGGACCCCAATGGGGGTTTTCTAATAGGGACCCGATGCTTTTGTTCAAAAGGCCCCTGCTAGCTAATTCATTGGTTTGACTAATTAAGACATTCGGCCGCGTGGCTCCTTCCAGGCCACCAGCCATGCCCTGGTGCTCCTGAGTACTCCTAGAGTACCTCCTGTCAGGGTGGTGGTGGTAACCCTGAAGCACTTCCTGCAGGAGGCTGGGGAACTTCTCGTTTCTGCCCTTCCGCTCCCCGTGGCCAGGGAAATCCCCCTTGTCCTGTCCGGTAGGATACTGAGGAAAGCCACCGATGCCTCTTGGCACAGCCGACCCGAAGCTGTCTTTGTAACTATAGCGCAGGCTTCCGGGAGATTTGCTAGGTTCCGTTCTGCCTATAAAGCCAGGGCCCACGGCGGGGTGCGCACTCTGGCCATTGCCCTCTCCGTTGTGGTTGGAGTTGTTATCTCCACTCTTGTTTCCTTTGCCCCCTCCTCCCGGAGGCTCTGGCTGTGGAAGTGATGCGTGACTGGTTTCCTTGGCCCCGCCAGTGCTGGGTGGCCTCTGAGTGGCTGTGGACTCATCCTCTTGGGAGCCTTTATCTTGTCCACCAGGCTTTTCTACCCGACTTGTCATGGCTTCCCGGGAGACAATCACCCCCACCGTCTTCTCGTTGACTTTTGGGTTGCCCTCGGATGACGACGGCGTGTCCTTAGCACCTGGTGAGGCAGCCTCTTCTCTGGCTGCAGGACTGGCACTGAGTCTGGGGGCTTCATTCTGAGCGCCCTGTGCCGGGGAGGAGCCGGCTTTCTCTGAGGCTCCACCCTTGTAGGTGGTGTCGGAGCTGGTGCTCTGGCCACTCAGCTGCCTCACTCTCTCGCCTTGATCCTCGGAACTGCTGGAGCAGCCTCCATCCGGGGACTCCGCCACAGGGGACTTCAGTTGTTCTTCAGGCTGCGAGGAGCCCTCGGAGTTTGTGCAGCTGTCTGCTTTCTTAGACGAGGAAGAGGGCCTCTTGGAGGTCTTCTTCTGAGGTGTCAGGGCATCAGAGAGGAGCATGTGCTGGACGGTATTAGGGAGATTGGCCACTTGGGTACTCAGGGCACTCAAACTACTCAGGCCAGGGTCCGTCAGCCGCTTTTCCGGCACTCCTTCTAGTCCAAAGCCCTTGAAGCCTGGAGCATGAGAATTCGGGCTGGGCATCATCGACGGGGTGGGGCTGAGCTGAGGCATTAACTGTAAGATTCTGTTTCTGGAGCCCATGGGCACACTGCCTTGCCCACACTGGAGATTCTCCCCGCTCTGCATAAGAGGAGATGGGGTAGAGCTACAGCTCGGAGACTGAACCACAGAGGCGGCTGGGGAAGGGTTGGAAATGGGGCTGAAGTTCTGGTGGAACTGCATTGGGGACCTCACAGGGACCTCGGGCTGGCTGTATTGGCCAACCTGGCTCTGCAGGGGCAACTTGGTGGCAGTGTTGGTATACTGCATCACGTGCTGAGGGGGATGCTGTGGCTGTGGCTGCGGCTGCGGCTGCTGCTGTGGCGGTGGCTGCTGCCCCTGCTGGGTCCCTTGTGGAATCTTTGCCTGTTCAAAATTTTTCATAGACTGGGGCTGATAGCTGTAATTTGATTGTGTTCCATAAGCCTGTGCATTTGAACCCACACTGTGCCCTTCATACTGGGATCCAGCATTCACACTGTAACTGCTGTCATAGCTCTGTCCAGACTGGCTGAAACGCTGTGGTGACGGGAAGGAGGAAGAGGAGGAGGAGGCAGCAGAAGACTGGTAGTGCTGGCCAAACTGACCCACTCGTAACTGGTAACTAGTAGCAGAGGATGGCAGGGTTGAGGGCCGCTGCATTGGCTGCAGATGGGACGAGCCGGATGCTGGCTGGCCAGAGGCTTGTGGCAGAGGCTGATGGGACTGGTAAAGCTGTTGTCTCAGCTGCTGGACTTGCTGCTGCTGCTGCTGCTGGCTGGAAGCCTGCTGCTGGTACTGAGCACTCCCCGGAGAGAAAGGCCCCGTGTAATCCTGCTGATAATGAGACACACCACCAAGGGCAGAATGCTGTGCTTGAAACTGGCCCACATGACCCTCGCTCCCATACTGATTGCCAAAGCTGCTTCCCTGGGGGGGTCCGTAGCTCTGCACAGGCCCGGAAGGCCTCCGCTGAGGCGGCTGCGGGGTTCCTGTTGCCACGGGGTCTTTGTTGCCTGCCATGTAGTAGAAATCTCCAGCCTCCTTCCTGAAACCCTGGTAGCCTTGATGACCAGAGGTCTCGCTAGCCATCGCCGCCGCTGCAGCTGCCGTCCCTCGTCTCCCACCACCACTGCTGCCGCCACTGCCACCGCTACTGCCACCTGCACCCCCAAAATTCTGGAACATCTGGGCCTGGCGAGGACTGAACTCCTCTATCCGGGATGAGCCGTGTACCTCCTGCGGGTAGCTCTGCTGGTTTCCGTGATAACTGCTTTGCTCCCGGAAGGACTGCATACTGTTTAGCAACACAGCGGCAGGCCAACAGCCCTCCTAAAAATGAGAGAAAACAAGAAAACCATGAGACACGCATCCCCTTGGCACAAATAAAGTCAGGTCTAGATGATGGAAGGGACACGATAATTCTGAGGCCCAGATGAAACTGACTGAGTTGAATTTTATCTCCTTTCATTTCTTATCCTACCCATTTCTGAAAATGCAAATACACAGAGAAACGGTCTAAAGAGTGAGGGTGGAGCCTATGGCAGTACGAAAAGAGATACTCTAGGTAAAACCAAATTCAATACAGTAAAACCCTCTGTATTAGATAAATGAGCCACCCCTCCCCCAATCCCATTGGGTGAAAACATAGAGTTGTGTTATTACTGTCGATAAAAAAAACTGCAGTTTTAAAATAAGTCTTCCAGGTCTGGTGGGGGAGGGGTGAGAAGAACACTTACGTTTAATTTTCACGTATTGGAATGGTCACTGAACTAAGAGTCTCAAACAATGCTGAGGCAGTCACTCCACTGGCTGCCCTGCTCCCAGATTTTGAGAAACGGACTGGCCTGAGAACAGAAGTCAGTCCCTTATATCCGAATACATGTTATTGCAAGTTAACTGTAACTACGAACTACCTGTGATGACTGGTGACCCCAGGACTCTTATCACTGCAGAGATTCCTTACTGCTGCAGTCAGCCAAAAATGGGCTAAGGTAAGTTAGGGCAAAGTTTTTCTTCAATGGCTTATGAAGCTAGTTTCTTAGTTCACTCTCAGAGGGAGTAAAAATGGTGTTACCAACAGGAAAGTCAGTGATCCCTTTAAAACAGGGGTCCACAAGCCCCGGGTTTGGGCTAGTACCAGTCTGTGGCCTGTTAGGAACCGGGCCGCACAGCAGGTGGTGAGCAACAGGCGGACAAGCAAAACATCATCCATATTTGCAGCTGCTCCCCAGAGCTAGCATCCCCGCCTCAGCTCCACCTCAGATCCTCAGGAAGTAGACTCTCATAGGAGCAGCGGTCTCTGGTGCCAAAAAGGTTGGGGACCGCTGTTTAAAAGGTTAAGTTGGATTCCTCATCTCCAACTCAACAGTGCTTCCCCTTCTCATTCCAAGTGAAGCAGGTCCGGGAGGCCCCACGCCTACCCCGTTACCTCTCTGACCTCCTCCCCACCACTCCCTGCTCTAGTCCTGCTGCCTCCTAGCTCCTGGGGTGGCTGCTGGCATTTCTGCCCAGGAACTTTGTTCTTGCCTGCGATGCTCTTCCTCCACAGCCACATGGCTTGCCCCTTTTATTTCCTTCCAGTCTCTGGGCAAATGTCACCTGACTGGTAAGGCCTCCCCTGACCATCTTATTAAAAACAACTAACTTTTTACATCCTCATCTGGGGCTTTCCCGATCTCCGTCCCCCATCCTTCCTCCCCAGCACTTATTCCCAGAAGACACCTACGTGCTACTTGCGTATTATCTGTCTCACCCCACTAACATGTAAACTTCCTAAAGGGCAGAGACTTTGAGCCTTGCTGTAGTCCTGTCACTGAAACAGTAAGGAGCACGCGGCAGGCATTCTACGAACCAGTTAATGGTATGAGAACTAGGCCGCAGAGAACTAGGCTAGAACTTTATAGTACACTCAGAGGTGGTGGTGTGGCGGTGAGACGAGAGACTGCAGGAGGAGAAAACAGAGCACGGCTGATCTAAAAGCAGAGCTGGAGGAGGCTGAAGACCCTGCCTGTCAAATTCCTCAGGTCCAGTTCCCAGGAGAAAAAAACCACCTTGAGTCCAGACGAGAACCACGAGGGGACTCAGAAAGTAAACACGGATCACAGCTGAAGCTGGTTAGCAACTCCAAACTCTGGGAGCCTGACCCACTTCTTCCTGGAGTATCTTAAGTCTGAGATAGCTACGCAAAGGTCTACAACTTTGACATTAAGTTTGATTACCTAATCACATAACCTGAGGTAATCTTGAAACATACCACCTCAGAATCTAAAGGAAACTGCTTCCCATCCTCTTCAAAATGCCTCTGCAAGACTGCTATTTTCTGTGTTCCCATGGATCTGCTGCGCAACAGGTAACAGCTCCTGGAGTGCCGACCATTTAACGCTCACCGCACAGATGAGGAACTGAAGCAGACTTCACACGGCCCCAAGGAGCAGCCCGCCCCCTCAGGCCCCGTTCGCACACTACATGACCTCGAGGGTCTATGACGTGGTCAGTGACAGCTGCCACTTGTCCTGTCAGAGGCTGGCCCTGAAAGTGGGTGGCCATCAACGATACTTTTAAGTATGTCCCTCCCCTGCCTCCCTCTCACAAGGCCTCCCCCATCACTTCTAGGGCTGTCAACAATGACTCCATCCACACAGGTACTCTCCCTCTGTCTGTGGTGTGCCTCTGCCCTCGCCCTCGGAGCCCGTGGCCTCTACGTGATAAAAAGCTGATGGTCTAAATCGAACAAAAAGGCCAAATCTGGCAGTTTAATGAAAAGCTTCCTAGAGGGAGAATTGCTCCGTAAATAAATACATGTTGTTTAATTAATCCTTCCATAAATAAAACCAGGCTTCTGAAAAATCCAAGTGTACAGTGTTGCCACTTGCTCCAAATTGTCTCTAAACAGGAGCTCCCAGGAGCCAAGGACCACTGACCTCACATCAGCATGACCCGCCTCGGGCTGCCTGGATCCTGAGCAAACTGGATCTCCAGAGAGGAACCCGAATTGGGTATAATTCCTTCCCAGGGCTGTTCCCAGCCCTTCTCCGGAGGTGCCCTGCCCTGTATGATGCCCTTCTCCCCGCTGTAGCTATAGTTCTGGTTTATGGACTAGATGGGGGGGGGGGGGAAAAAATCACAGCCAAATACACCCTGCAGGGCACCAAGTCAAGGTAAACATTCTTAGTCTACAAGAAGTATCCGAGCACCAGAAAGTGGGTGCAAGTCCATCTATTTTAGGAGTCCCCAAGTACAGCAATTAGGAAAACTACACCAGCAACTGAAAACCCAGAGTAACTGCGATTTTAGCATTAGCATATAAAATAATTTACTAAAATATCAATCCAATACTATTCCATCATTTAAAAAAGCAGAGTATCAGTGTAGTCAATTTTAAAGCATCATAATAACAACAAATGCCTGAATTTCCTTGTTTGAATGAACACAGATGTAGTAAAGAAAATTTGACACTCCAAAGGAAGTAAGTCATCCATTAGGAATTTGTATGCATACTCTGAAAAAGAGGTTTACCAACACGCCTCCTCCCGCAACTCTCCCTTGCCCTTACTTTCCCTTTCCTGGTTTTCTTGCATTTTCCTGACTTTCTGAATGGTTTCCGAAAGCCCGAGGAGATGCACTAGTGAGGGAGGTCCAGAACTTAGCGCTTATGTTCGATGGCCCAGTCCACATGCTGGCCTCACTGCAACCACCGCTTCCTGCCTGCGGCCACGCTCTCCATCCTACCCTCGGCCAACAACTGTCGTCTTACAGAAAACCAGCATTAGCTTTCTTTGTCCTTCTTCCTTCACATGTCCAACGTCATCAACTCCCCATTCCATTCTCTTCTCCACAAAGTTCTCCAAACTGTCAAGACAGTGTCCTTGAGAGGTGTTTTCAAGCACCTGCTTCCTCTTTCATTTCAGGTTTAACCACTGGTTTTGTTTTTTCTTTTTTGCCTTGAAAAAACGCTTCAATTCTCAAGACATTAACAACATATATGCTTTCGGATATGGCCCTGTCGGGTGGGTTATTCTGTTTGCCCTCCAGGCTCGCCCATCTCTGTCCTACCCTATGCCCTGGGAGGGGGCACCGCATTGGCGGTCAAGAGGTCCCACTGCCCCTCTGGCTTCCGGCCAGCTTGGCTGGAAATGAGGCAGGAGAGTGAGAGGGAAGAATTCACTCTCTCAGCTCACACCCCACAGCCACTGAGACTGGTTGAATGGCTGACCTCCAGTGGGGCAACCTAAACAGCCACCTTCTCCGGGCTCCAAAAACTGCTTCCTCCTCTTGCGTTTCAGGCCTAGGCATAGTCACAACTCCTGCTATTGTCAGGCCACGAGACTCTATTACTCCATCAGTGTCTCCAAACCCTGCTCACTCTTTGTCCCAGCTCTGCACTGGTCAATTCAGCACCATCATGATCATTCTCTAAGTTCTCTGCATATCAGAAGCTGGGAGCTACCTTTCCAGAACCTCTCTCTAGCATGAATCTGGGTTAAGGCTGGCAAAGGGAAGCACAAGATTTTGAAGGCAGAGAAAAGGGGAGGCTGATACTCCCGGAGCAGCTGTGGCACACACCGGTTCACACGCTTCCCCGCGAGCTCAGGAGCCACTCACTGCGGCGCTTCTGTCTGAGACCATCAGGAGCAGTCTCCTGACCTGCCAGTGGCTGAGTAAACCCCTAAGTCCTCTTTGACCATTCTTCATACCTGCGATGGAAAGCTCCCCTTTTCCTGATTGAACCCTGAAGGATACAATTAAACACCCCTCAAATCACCCAGTATGAGTGTGCCATCTGTTTCCTACCAGGACCCTAATATAGTTCTCCTCTCATTCTTAGGATTTCAGTGTAGGATATTATCACTTGGGGAGTGAGATTCTATTTCATGCAATATGGCACGACAGAGGGATTAGAAATTCTCTCTCAACGAAACACCTAGAAATGTCAGACAAAATGCACAGCTAAACCACAAGAAAGTAAGAAATGTCCAGCGTTCAAAACTGGAAGGGATACCAAAAACAAGCAGCAAGCAGGGACAGGGCGGGGTGGGGTCTGCAGGATTTATTAACCACATGGTGATGTTTTAATGACTGTGCAGGGACAGAAGACAAGGCCTCCAGCCCTCTTTAGGTGGCAATCGGGAGACAGAATAGTCACTTCTGCACATATGGACTCTGAGCAATGTCACTTGTGGCTGGAATCATTTCTACAAAGATGACAAAATATATTTATTCTTAAGCAGTCACCAACTCATGTTCAATTACAAAAATGTTCTTTCCTCGACTGACTCAACTTATCACCCTCAAGAAAAACCACAATCCTCTCGAGACCCTAAGCAAGAAGGTTTAGGAGAACCCCAAACTCTTCCCTGAACACTTTGCATTTAAGATGTTATCTAATTCTGCTGCTTCTCCATTTCCTGTATTTGCTCTTTACCTGCCCTGTCACTGCCATTTTCATCTTTCTCGGACTAGAACAGCTTCTCCAAAAGCTTTCCCACCACTAATCATCTGGAAAAGCTTTTCTTCACCTGCCATTTTGACAGCCTGCCCTCCTCCCCATGCCTTGAAGCCCTCTGGCATCTTTCCAACATAATTTTTGCTCATCTCCATCCTCTCAAACAAACCTGTCTCCTTTGTGACATCACCCCATTCTCACCTTGAGCCTTTCTCTGAAGGCATCCCTAGCTCTGTAAATTCCTTCCTACTATGTCAGGTCATATGGCTCTTAGAATCTTAAGAGCTCCTGAAATATGATCATCTCCACAAAATCTTCCCTAAAGCAGAGACTTTGCTGGCTTTCCTCCCCTTTGTAAGAACGAAATTAGTGAAATGCATTTGCCTTTAATCAGTACCTAAGGTATGTGCTACTGATGTAATAACAACCACCATTTATTCTATGTGTCAGGCCCTGTGTGGTTCCACATATATTTCGACTTACGGATGAGGAGGGAAAATAGCAGAATTGTATAATTTGCCAAAAGTTACTCTTCTAGGATAAATTAGAGCTGATATTCTATAACTCAAATTATTTTGGTTCTAAAGCCCATGTTCTTTTCTTTCATTGCACTGCAAATTGAACAAGGAGCACCCAAATCCAGGTTTTTAAAAACCCTGACAAACACCTGCGTCAGATCTGGAATGACTGCAGCTATCGCCTATTTACTACATGTCTAACACAAGCCATACACTGTCCCAGGCGCTTTACATAAATAATGTATTTAATCTTCACATACCCTAAGAAGTATTAGTGCTCTTTCTTGTAAAGTGAGGCTCAGAAATGCTAAACAAGCAAAACAGTCATAGTAAACAGCGAGGTGGGATATGGAAAGCCCATGTGAGAACCCAGCCTGTACTTCTGGCAGAAGCCTTCCTTGAACTAGCAGCAAGATTCTCACAAAACTAGGAAAGCATTTTAAAAAGGCATCTTGAAATCTGCTGAAGTGTACTGACTGCTTGAACCTGGATATACCTATGTTCTCTGCTTTAGGTGTGCAAACATGGGCTCTTCCTAAGTAGACCAGGCACAAAGATTTGCCCAGCGACTTGATGTGGTATTTCAAATTCTATGTCCTAATTGCAGACGGGCAGAGCCTAGATCTTTCTCAGTGACTGGTAGGTGTTTTAGTACAACTAGGTCTTTAGAATAAGTTGATACGTTGATGGTGCAGATTTGCCCCCTGGCTTGGGAGCCCAGAGAGCAGCTTAAGGAAGGAATCAGCTTGGTCAGAATTTGCAAGTCAGTTGTCTAGAGGAAAAGAAACCCACCAGAATGCTACAGATCTAAAAACTTTGCTCTCTGAGGGTCAAAACATAGTCATGCAAGCTAGAAAAAACATCTACCGTCACTCATGATCACATACATGTTGACCAAAAAGAAAAAAAAGAAAAAAAAAGAGGGGCACAAATTTATGGCTATTAAATTTTCCCCTCAAAATTATGAGATGCTATCCCATGTGATGAGGTTAGGGTGAAGCTGGTACAAACAACAACAAAAGCAGCATAAATTATAACAGCTCTTTGAAAAAGCAATTTGGTAATACAGTAGTGCATCAATTAACGATGGAGATACATTCTGAAAAATGCATCCTTGGGTGATTTGTTGTTGTGGGAACATCCCAGTGTGCACTTACACCAACCTGGATGGTACAGCCTATTGCACACCTAGGCTATACGGGTTTAGCCTTTGCTCCTAGGCTGCAAACCTGTTTGGCACGTTACTGTATGAAATGCTGTGTATCTAAAGACATCTAAATACAGAAAAGATACAGGAAAAGTGCGATATAAAAGACAAAAATGGTTCACGTTTATTGGGCTGTGATGCCTTCTGAATATGCAGCACTGGGGGGTGAAACGGGTCCGTGTCTGACTGATTGGGAGGTCATCCGTGCACTCGAAATTGGGGCTGTGACGAGAGGGAATCTACTGCCAAGCCCCGGATATTGCTCCCATCAGAGGAAAGAAAAGAAAATTCCTCCTGAAGCACACAGCCTTCCATTTCTTACAGGAAATTCAGCTCCATTATATCTGATGGGGTTACCGTTGTACATGGGGTTCGCTGTTGACTAAAACATCATTATGCAGCACATGACTGTAAAAATATTAGTATGTTTTGACCTAGTAATTCTATTTACTAGATTTTTATCCTAGGCAAATCTCAAAATAAACAACCAAACAAAAATCAAAGAACCAACATATTCATTCCAGTGACACCTAGAAGAAAAGGCTGGCAAGAACCTGATTCTTTGTCATTTGAAAATGATTAAACAAATTATGGTATGTCTGTTCAACAAAATAGTACACACATACTCATTAAAAATAACTATGAAGATTCTAGCACCGTGGGAAATGCACAGTATGTATAGTCAGCTAATGGAAAGTAGCATATAACCTCATAGCTGTGCTACAGTTAAAATTGTCCAGAAATTAAGCATTCATTTAGTCCAGGTCAAACAAAATAGTATGGAAAAATTAAAACCTTTTAACTTTTCAGGGTGGTAGATTGTGGATGTATTTTCTTCCTTTTCATTTCTACTTGCATTAATGCTTGTGTAGAAAATAACCACTTTAAAATTTCATTAACTTCCTTTAAAAAAAATACTCATACTATCTCTTATCTTCATTCTACCTGCTCCTACTGACTGCAAAGCACTTCCCTGCCCAAGGGGAAGAAAGGAAGGCACAGGACAACCCAGAGGCAGGTGGGAGCGAGAGGCACTTGCCAGGCAGAATCTCTGCTCCAGGAAACCTGGCGCCAACACCACACACGCGCCGAGGTGCCCAAGCGAGTGTGCACACAAAAAACACTTCCTCTGAGCTATTTTTCAGAATCAGGTCTAAAAACAGCTGCATTCCACCCAACAGTGGGCAGGCCTATTTTTAGACATAATCTCCAACAGCCACGAGGCTGGAGCACCCTATTAACCGCATACTTCTGGAACTGCAGAGAACTGCCACTGATCTGCTCCTAGCCAGGCTTAAGGAGACTAGGCGCCTCCCCACTCACTTGCTATCTGTCTAACAGTCACAGGGGCATCCCGAGATCAATTTAGATCACCACAGACACCTGTGGCAGGATGGCCAACGGTTCCTGGAAAAGGGGCAGTAGAAAGATGGGGGCCAGGGGGCTATCTCTGGGGCTAGCTGGGGCTCCCTGCAGGGTTTCACTAACTGTTGAGCCTGAGCTTTTAAGATGTTATTGAATTTTTTTCTCTTTAAAGGTTTCATGAGTACATAATTTCTAAACTTTCACAGACAAAATCACAGAAAGCAATTAGTGTTGCCACTTACAGGCTGAAAGTGTTTCATTTCATAATAGCAACGAAATTAAAAAGATACCAGAGGACTAATCCAGAGTAGAATTGGGCAAAAGCTATATGATGAAAATTAGAAACTTTACCAAAGGACTCAAAAGAAGAGCTCAAAACAAAAACAAGCCAGAAGAACATATAACATATCTAGATGAAAAGACCCAGCATCATAAAGAGGTCAGATCTCCACAGATCAATTTATAGAACAGTTCCAGTTGAAACCTCAACAGGGTATTAAAAAAGTAATTCTGAAATAATTTCAAATGTACGGAGAGAAGTACAAGAATAGCACAGTGCTTACGTACCCCCCTCCAACATGATTCCCCAACTGGTGTTTTGCATCCTTTGCCCTATTGCTTATACGCACTCATTACCCATACATACCACACGCATACACACGCACACACATGCACACACCTATGAGCTTTTCCCTGACCTCCAGAAAGCAGGCCAAAGACCTGAAGCTCCGTCATCCCAATGGCTCCAGTGTATATTTCCAAAACCAAGGACACTCCTCTACAATGAGCATACAACTCTGCAGATCAGGAAGTCACCAGTCACACTACACCACCGATCTAACCACATACTCCATCCAAATATGGTAAACTGTCCCAACAATGTTTCTTTCTCCTTTCTGGTCCAGAAACCCAACCAGGAAAACAAACTGTCATATGTTGCTAGTGTCTTGTCAATCTGGAATAGACTTCAGTGTCATCCTGACTTCCATGCCCCTGACGGCACAGCCCTTTTATTCTGCAAGATGGCCCTCAACCTGTAGGTCGCGACTCGGCCCCGCTTTCTTGGCAGCAACACCAGAGATGTGGTGCTTGCTGTGCTCCTTCTAGTGTGCCAGGTCAGGAGGGACAGATGACGAGCCATCCCTCCTCTGGTGATGTTAAGTACATCCACCTGGTCAAGCCCATCTCTGCCAGGTTTCTCCACTGTAGTTGCCACTCTACTAACTGGCATCTTGTGGGAAAAATCCTGAGATTATGCCAGTATCTCGTTCTTTGTCTAACATTCACCTATTGATGACACCCACGTGAATCAAGCATGGCTGCCAAATGGTGACTCTCTATCCATCATTAGCAGGTAGAGCCTGCCCCCCTCATTCGTTTACTCATTCATTTATTTGATGCTCAAACTGTCCCAGATTTGGCCAGTGGAAACCTCTTCGAACTGGCTCTTGTGTCCTCTGACACGTCCCACTCTTTCAGCATTCCCTTACTTCCTAGCACAAGATGTTTCAGGCTCATATTGTGTACTTTCCCACCCAAACCCTGGAACCAGCTATTTCTCCAAGGACACCCGATTTCTTTTAGGGGACGATAATATTTGGAAACAAAGTTCTGGGTGCTAGGATTGTTCACTGCTACTGGGATGTCGTCGTTTATAGCCAGAAAATCACGAACGTGTATGAACACTCATACCTGTTACGGCTTCTGTATCTATAGTGTATATATGTTAAAGGATTGCATTCACCGTGATGCCTCTGATTAGAACTCGACTACCTTTCCATCATTCCATGTCTGTAATTCCCTATGCAGACAGGAAGAAACCTGGCATCCCTTATCTTCAATCTGCACTTACAAACTTGCTGAACCATTTTACTTACTCTACTCGATGTAACAATCTCCCAAATTCTGCCGCCTCATTCACACCCCTTCACATCTGCACCCTTTACCCCTTCAGCCATGAGACCCACCACTGCCTCTGCAGAGCACCCTCCCATTATGTTTTCATAAATAAATTCTGACGGTCATCTGAAGAAAATGTGCAAAGCTAGTTAAGAAAACATAAAAAAAAAAAATCAGGAAATATTTACTCTACTATGTATCATAACTTTTTCTAAATTATAATAAAATAAAGGGTGTTGGGATAACATGCTACCTTTCTGGGAGAAAAATAATTGTGTTAGGCCTCATCTCACGATATCTATAAAAATAAACTCCAGGTGAATTAAAAAACTAACCATACACACACACACACACAAAAAGGCATGGTAGCTTTAGAAGAAAACACTAATAATACTAGGGAACCAAGCTGACATTCAGTTTTGAGTTTCTAAATGCCATTCCTCACTAAATGGAACCCAAGCTTCCTGGAAAAATGGTTAATTTTCCAAAGGGTAGGCAACTGTACAAGTGGAAGCCTATAATACTTTACTGTGCCAGAAAGCCAGGACGTGCTCTCAGCCTAATGGGGCCATGTCAAACCTGCCTGGGGGGTTATTTGAGATTTAATAGGACCAAACTTTTTCTTCTTTTTCTACCTTAGATTAGTTAACAATGGAATTTTTCCAAATTAGCTTTCTAGCTCTGTGTGTATAAACAGATAAATTTTAGAAATATATAGTAGTCCCCACTTCTCCACAGGGGATGGATTCCAAGACCCACCGTGGATGTCCAAAACCACAGATAGTACCAAACCCTATATATACTATGTTTTCTCCTATACATGCTACCCATGATAGTTTAATTTATAAATTAGGCACAGTAAAAGATTAACAACAGCTTAATAATAAGAACAATTATCACAATATACTGTAATAAGCTATGTGAACGTGGTCTCTCTCAAAATATCTTATTGTACTGTACTTACCTTTTCACTTAAAGGAAGCACTTTAAAGCACCTCTTCAGCATTTCTGAATTGCCAGCATCACTACTCTGGTGCTTTGCAATCATTATTAAGTAAAATAGGGTGACTTGAACATAGGGACTGTGTACTGTGACAGCTGATCTGATAACCAAGTGATTCCTACTAAATGACCCAAAGGCAAGCAGCGTATACATAGTGTGGAGACACTGGACAAAGGGACGATTCGCATCCCAGGTGAGACAGTTCAGGATGGCGTAAGAGATCATCACACTACTCAGAATGGCAAACAATTTAAAACCTAGCAATTGTTTATTTCTGGAATTTTCCATTTAATATTTTTGGACTGGTTGACCACAGGTAACAAACCAAAAAAAGGAAAACCTCAGATAAGGGAGGGACGACTACGTGAGCAGCTCAGTTTGGGAGCATGGGTCTGAGTGGCAGGAGGGAGGTAGTCAGGAGGCTCCAACTGTGACATCTGTTAAATCTGGGGGACACAGGTGCTTAGTCTCTGTGCTTTTCTGTAGGTCTGACGTATTTTGCAAATAAACAAAATTCTGGTTCCCCATTTAACCAGTCTGAAAAAATATCACAGAGTTTAGAGCATAGAATTCAAGATCCTTCAGCTCCCGACACCTTCGCCCCCCCTCTCATCACCTCGTCTCACACCTCCTACTCCAGAGAAACAGAATTTCTCTCCATGGCCCAAATATGCTTCAGACCTCCAGGTCTTTGCCCAAGCTGGCACCTATGTCTCGAATGCCAGCACCCTGCCCACTTGCACCACTGATTAGCCAGACTCTTTGGTGACGACCTGCTCCAAGTATCTTTTTTGGGAGACCCCTTCCAGTGAGCCAATCCCTCCTGCTTCTGTCCCCACAGCTCCTGGCAGCATGGAGCAGCGGGAAGGGCATGCAGGGACTCTGAACCCTGAGACAATCAGATTCTGAACTGGGTTTTGCAGTTTACTGCTAGTGAGATCTTGAACAAATTACTCACTTCTTCAAGTCTCAGTTTTCTCAACTGTAGAACAAAAATGTCCCTGGAGCTAGCCCTTCACAGGGCGAATGGTACATTGCACTCTTCTGCCAAAACTCCTCCTGATCTAGGAGCAAGCTCCATCTGATAAATTACAAGTAATGAGTAAGTCCAGAAAATGGCTAGAAAGAATATATACCAAAACGTTAACTAGGGGAGGACTATAGTCGTGTGTTACTTACATTAATTTTTTTTAAAGAAAAATTAAATAAGGTTATAAAAAGCCCCCAGCAGAAGAGTTTGACAAACAACAGCGAACAATCGCTGACGACTGAAGTTATGTGGGTGTGTGTGTGGGGTGGGGGGCAGGAGAGGGCCGGAGTGAGAGGGTTCAGGCTAAATACCTAAAAAGCAAAACGAAGGAATAAGGAAGATCTCTACCCTCAAGAAGCGTGTGTCTAGCACGGAAACATCTGTATTCATGTGAACAAATACTACATTCCTAGAACTGCTTCTAGGTTCTGGGGATATAGCTACGAACAAGGCTCACAAAGTCCTGACACTCCACGAAAATAGCATTCACACAGACAACAATTAAATAAACATATACCAGGAACTAAGAAATGTCTGGTGAGAAATAAGGGGGCTAAGGAGACAGAGAGAGGGGCATAAGGGAAGGGTGGGATTTAAGCAGGATAGTCAAGGCCAGCCTCCTTTAGGAGGCGACGTGTGACAGACTCCAATGGGATGAGCACAGACCATGCAAAGACCAGTGCAAAGGACGGGCAGGAACGAGCTTGGTGAGAGGAAAAACAAAGTGGCTGACGTGGCAAAGCCAGGTGCAGGGAGAGCAGAGGGAGACGCAGTCAGAGAAAGGGGCCCTGAGCACACAGGCCCCACTATCACGGGACCCACAGGCCAGCAGCACTGCCTCTGGGTGCTTGCAGGACACGCAGGGTCTGCATGTTGACAAGCTTACCAGCGAGTCGCATGCACAACACAGTATGAGAAGTACCAAGATGAAGGGCCTGGTCAGTCATGTGAGAATGTGAATTTTATTAGACGGCTTTGGAGGGTTTTGAGCTAGAGAGTGACACACTTTGGGTTTAATTCTCAAATGGCCACTCTGGCTGTTTTGTGGAAAACAGACTTTGGGAGGGGTAAAGGCAGAAGCAGGGAGTTAGTTAAGAGGCTATTTTGGTTCTCTAGGTAAGGGATATTGGCTGCATAGATGAGCGTGGTGTTGATGGAGGTGGTGAAATGCAGTCAAATAAAGGGCATATCTTGAAGTTAGAGCCAACAGAAATTGCTAATGGATCAGAAGTGGATGTGAGGGACACAATGATGACGACAAATAGCGGCAGCCAACACTAGTTGAGCATCAGCCACATGCCAGCCACTGCTCTGTCCTTTCCAGGTAAAAACTCATTTAGTCTTTACAGTGGTCTCATGGAGACGGTATAGTGGGCAACCCCACGCACTTCGTTAAAGGAAGACAATGAGGTAGAGAGAGGTTCAGTGACTGCCCAAGGCCTCAAAGCTCAGGTAGCATCAGGTCTGAGCACAGGCCACGGGCTTGGGAGCTTGTGCTCCAGCACTGTGCCTTACAGAGCAACTGTGAACACGGCACCACTTACGGAGAGGGATGACGTGGGGAGCAGGAGAGGCTGAAGGGATCAGGAGTGCTTTGCTGGACACGTTAACTCTGAGACCCCTAGTGGACATCCAAGTGGGGATGTCAGGCAGACGGCTGGCATGTCTGGATCTCAGGGGAAAGGTGGGGATGGAGGTACAAATGGGAAGGTCATCAGCACAGAGAGAGTATTTAAAGCCAAAGGAGGGGATGAGATCACTCAGAGCAGGTTTTCAAATGGAAGGTTGCGAAATCAATTTAGTGGGTCATGAACAGCACTTCAAAAAAATGAAATAGAACAGAATGGAAAATAACAGAGTCCATGGCTCAGAGTAAGATGAAGTATAAGAACTGTTTTGTGAAACTCTTGTTTCAGTTGTGTCTGCGTGCATACGTGAGTGCTGTATGTGTACCAGGCTGGCATTTGGTTTGGTCGAAAAGAGGTTTTAAAGCCAATGATCTTGGAATTACGTGTAGGATTGATCCCTAAATCACTCCAACGTTTAGAGGCTGGGAAGGAGGACAAGCCAGAAAAGGAGAGTGAAGGAAAGAGTGAGCTAGTGCAGAAGAAGGAAAGGCCATGTGGGGTCTCCAAGACTGAGTGAGTGTGACATGCTGGACGCCAGATGTGCTGGTGATGGTCATGCACAATGACCCCAAACAAGTGTACACAAATAATGATGGGATGAAGAGATAAGTACACAGTGCTGTGGGCGCACAGGGGAGGGTGATCTGTTTCAGGCCTGGTGGCTGAGAGCCCAATGAAAGGGAGGAATGAGATTTTATTTTAGACCCTAAGTTTGAAGGGACAGCGGGCTATCAAGTCTGTAATTTCCATAAACAGCAAATACCCTTTACCAGGCCTGGCGATACAGGGATGACGAAGACACTGTTGTGCCCTGGAAAGGCTCACAGGCTATGAGAGAAGACAGACAACTACAACGCAGCGAGGTCAAAGTCACGAGTCAGGGCCCCGGCAATCTCCTTTCCCATCATGCTGCGCACTACTGGCCAACCCAAATCCACCACCTGCCCAGGCTGTGTGCTCCCTACCTGTAACCCTACCCCCTGACTTGTGCTTTGCCCCTCTCCAAAATGCTTCCCAAATCTCGGTCATTTTTCCGTGAGGCCCAGCTCAGATCTGGCCTCTTCACTGAACAGCTAACAGATGGAGATCCAAAGTTTTCATCTGCAAGGGAAGTTAATCCCAAGAATATGTCTCTATAACCCCTTGCTCCCTGCTGTGAACTCCACCTCTCACTGAGGCCTAAGGAGAGGCTGATGGATCTGCACCTCTGCCTCGAAGTAGCTGAATATGATAAGATCATCACTTCTGAGGAACAAAATATTTAACTTACTACTTTAAAATGTAAATAATGTGAAATAAAAAGTTTTTAAAAAGTGTTTTAAAGAATTTTGAAAATTAGCTACCTTTTCAAAGGCTCTGACTTTTGGAAGAAAGCACTTTTTAAGTTTCGCACACAGAAACGTAAAAATATTAAGACATATGTACATAACCATGGATACACATGAGCCAGTGAGTCAGACATGTTTCAAATGCAAAAAGCTCTTTTAACACTAACTGACCACATCTGGATGTATGAAGAGAAGTAGAGTCCAAACAAATATCACATTGTAAACAAAAGCATGACCCCAACAGTCTGAGAAAGGTGATGCAGGATGGGACACACAGATTTTAACATGTCCTTGGCCTCCTTGGGCAAAGCAGTGAGAAATGCAGTCAACCAAAGCATTAAGACTAGATTTTACTAGAGGTGCCAACACAATAGGTCAACCTGTCAAATGAAGTAAAAGGCAGAGCTGAGTTCTACGGGGATAGTCCACTCCAGATAAAAGCCAATGGACCTTTTTACAGTTTATGGGTCCTCCACGTATGGCTAGGGATGCAGGCACAGGAGGAATGTTGCCTGGATGATTAATTCCTGTGAAAGAGCACAGGAGTTTGGAGGAGCAGAGGTGAGCTGACACACAACGTGCTCTGCTGCTTCAAACTCACTACAACTCCAGAATACTAAGAAATGTTAGTTTTTGTTAAATGCATCTATCAGCTAAGCTCCTTCTAAAGATTACTGAGCTTCCCACTTAAAAACTAATAGGAAAACAAAAGACAAAACATAAAAAAAAAAACACTACAAAATCCTACTTCTTTAAATAGCTCAAAAGACTGTTTCAAATACATTATAAACTTCGGGACTCAAGAGAAAGACTCACCGCTAAGTCTCTAAGAAGAATCTCAAAAATTAATTCGGGTTTGACAGATTTTAAAGAAATACAAATGCAGATCATTTCAGTAGCATAAGATATTTGTGAATGGCTTGAGCTCTAGACTGTATTCTAGGTTCTCATTTCATTTCAAAAAGGGGACTAAAAGGGGCAAACCATAACCACAAAGAGGGTGCTGAGTATACACACACAGGGCACTAAGAGATAAAAAGAAACTATTCCTGACAACTGTCTGCTATCCCTGCCAAGAGCTCTGAGAAGCGATAACCATAACTCTTCCTTCGATCTAAAGTATCAGGGAGAAGAGCAGGAGACTGGGCACGAGCCAGCACATGACCATCTCTCCCTCTGGGACAGCGAGACCAGCGCGCGCCGCTTTCCTATCTGGAGTTGGACTAAATGTCTTAAGGAAAGAGACCAAGAAAAACATGTTTAAAAATGTCACCTGGAAAAAGAATTTTATTTTAGCAAGCAAAAGAAGCAAAAACACAACTTTTTTTGGCAAGGTGCAATTGCTCCTCCTATTAAACTCACTTTCAATGGATTCTCCTGGGCGATGCATTGGAAAACATACTATACTTAGAGTCAGGAAACCTATATTTAAATACTTACTAGTTTTGCTATTTATCCTGTGACTCTGGCAAGTTACTTAAACCCACAAGACTCACTTTTCTCATGTGAGAAAAGGAGTTAACCTAACCTTGCTACTTCACAAGCATGTTCCACAATAAATCTGTAAACTGCTAAGTACCATATAAATTAAAGTGATTATTATTAGTATTACCACTTCCTTCTCTTGCTTTCTCAAGTAAAGGTCTGAACCAATGACAAAACAGTCAAAAGAAACAAGGACAAAAACTGGAAGAAGGGTTAGCCATCAATCAATCAAATGAAATACAATAAAACGACCCCCTAAAATCAAAATAACTAAGTACTGTGACTGACAGCCACTCTGTGACACTTCATATCTGTGTCATTCTCTAATTCAGAAAGCTCCCACACCCTGGGATCTACAGTCCATTCATAAAAATCACAGCAGGGTTAAAGCCTCATCAGTCCTAGTTTACAATCAAAATGCCAACGGAGCACATTGTTATTCCATAGGCAAGAGCCACAGCCACAAGACCAATCCCCACTCTCCCCACTGCTGGAGACACACTCGAAGGCAGGTAGTCTCTGGAGTGCAGGGGTGTCTCTTCCTCCCCTGACCAACTGGCATGAAATTAGCAAACCCCGACTTCACTCATCCTGAAATAAGGCCACAGAAGACAGGTGGCTGATGAGAAGACATTTGCAATCTCAAATTTTGAAAATAAAAGCCAAAGGGACATAAACATTTTCTGAAAACTTGCTATTTCCAAATTTTCTGGATGGTTATAATAACAGCTAAAATTTATCTAGTGGTTAATGTGAGTCAGGAAGCATTCTAAAAGCTTTAGTTATTAACTAATTTAATCTGCACAATCACAGGTAAGTACAATTATTATTTTCACGTTTTTAGACAAGAAGCACAAAATAGTTATTTGCTGAAGGTCACATAAGGGATTCAAATCAGTAGTTGGATTTGGAGACCATGATCTAGATATTGATTCTTGGAGAATCCTCCAGCCAACAATGCTTCGCTTACCTGACCAGCTGTGCCATCTTATACTCACTGTCACAGTCGGATGTAAGCAAGACAATAGTGTAGTGTCTCTCACCTTATGGTCACTTGTTTTGAGATGAATGTTAGAATACCATGAACCCATAAAAATAAGGTCTCATTTTCTGCATCCAATAATAATGGACTAAATAATGTGACACGCACATACCAAAAAAAAAAAGGGGGGGGGGATGAAATATACATACATCTTTTTAAAGTAACAAAAAGCTACCAGGGTAGCGAAGAATTACCAAGTTAATACCTTGGAAAGAGGGGAAATCCAAAGAGGTGAGACCTGGGGGCAACTGCTGATCTGCCAGAGATGGTCAAGAGGCCCCATGTGTGTCTGGCCCTTCCAGGGCCCTACACAGGAGACACTTGGTAATCTGCCCCCAACAAGAGCTGTGGAATGGGGCCCAAATGGCTGCATTCCAGAAGAGTGAACTGGAAGTAAATCAGCCTTCCCATGGACTTGGCTTCAAATCACCTGGTTAGTTCAAAAATCTCAAACTCTCAACTTGGAGTAAAGTGATCCTGGTTTGCTAGTGCCCTCAGGCACCTGGAAAAAGCAAACAAAAACCCCCCGTGGAAAAAGACATCCAAGGCCTCTAATTATTTCTGTAATGTTTCAAATACCATTTCCTGTACACAAATATATGAACAAACACCACGAGTAAGAACCATCATAAATAGTCGAAGACTCAAAGGGACTACAGATAATACAACTGAGAGATTATAAAACACCAATATTTATTGTTTTAGGCAATAAAAGCCAAGCTTGAAAAATTTAGCAGGGAACCTAAATCCATAAAAAGCAACAGCAGATTTGAAAAGAACCCAAAAAACTGAAAAAAACAATAAACCCATGGGTTTAGTGTATTTCAATTAAATGCAAATCACTCCAAGAGAAAACTGGTTAAACAGAAGATAGGTCAAAGAAACTATCCAGAATGAAAAATAGAAAAGGATAAAAATTACAGCAGAAAGGATTAAGTGACAAAAAGGATAGAATGAGAAGGTCTAACATATCTGTATAACTGGAATCTCGGAATGAAGGAAAAAATGGAGGCAAAGCAATGTGTGAAAAGAATTGCTAGAAATTCTCGAGAACAGTTAAAAGATGTCAAGCCACAGACTCAAGAAGCCTGGAGAATACAAAATCAGTGATCTCTATTACCCTAGAATGTCTTCCAAAACTGGCATGACCTGTTTGGAAAGTATAGCCATAGCTAACTAAACAAACACCTAGTGTAGTCCTACAGGGGGCCAGACACGGGGAATACAAAGACGTAACACCTCTGGTGTGTGAGGAGCTCAAAGCCAAGCGCTTAGAAGAGATACGCTAATTCATCATAACCTAAGACTCCCTCTACCTACCTGCTACCAAAAAAAAAAAAAAAAAAAAAGAAAAAGAAAAAGAAAGAAAGAAAAAAGAAAAGAAAAAGGCAGGAAGAAAATGCCAGAGAGAGGTATTTAAAAGGAAAGTGGGTTAAACTTAAAAGCAGTAAAACCGAAAGGGACTCGCAGGAATAACAGTAAGGACGCTCCAATGTCATCCGATGGTTGGGCCTAGAAGCTCTTTCCGCTCCTTCCACCGCGCTAACTAAGCACACCTCACACTCTAAACCCAAAGTCCTTGGCATGAGAACTCAAAAAATACTTTATTTGTATTTCCCCCAACACTACCTAATAAAGGATTTTAAAAAATAAATCTAAACTTATCATTTTTAAAATGATAAATTCTTACTTAAGCCAGCAGAGAGAAGCTGGCTCTTGGAAGACCAGGCACAGGAAGGAGAGCTCTACCAGGACTACTGAGCAAAGAGCAGCCACGGGCGAGCGGAGGACTCCAGAGCAGGTAGCCAGGAAACGAGTGTACATAACACGTGGAATCCTCACGTTATACGAAAACCAATCTGGTTAAAAGCCCAAGGATCTCCTTTTATTAAGCTGAGACTGCTAAATGAACCCTCTCATGCAAGGAGGTGACATACAGGGAAACAGCTTCTGCGGCTGCCCTTCCCGCAAGCTTCTGTAACACAGCACATCCCCTTACAGGGACTCCAGTGGGAGAGGAACTGGCTGAAAGGTGAGCATTAACACATAAAACCCTGCACACATCAATGTGCTCATGAAATAAAACGAACCCTTTCTGAAGCACAGCACTACTGAAGTTTCAGGACAGGCTGGCTGCCCATGACTGGGGAGTGCTCCTGTGATTCTGTGTTTGGAATATGACCTTCAGACTAAAACACAGAGACGTGATTCAATACATAACTCTGAATGTCTCTGTCTTAGGAATAAAGTGGCTTACAATATTTTATGCATGCTGGGACTGACTCTCGAAGCTTGGTTTCTCTGGGTCTCATGGGTCTTGTGAGCTGTATAGGCTTCAAAGAGATCAGAAAAAAAAATACAATAACTAAATAAAAATATAGGCATCAAACAAATTTCAAAATCACTCAAAATTTCCTCTATTTTTAGGATTCCGTTATTATTCAAACCTACATCCAGGCTTATTCATATCTGAACCAATGTGTCTAAACTAACCTGTTCAAATGATACCAGCAAAAAATAATTCCAAGTTGCCAATGTAAATCACATATCTGATAAGGCTCTAGTATCTAAAATATAAAAAGAACTCTTACGACTCAACAATAAAAAGACAACGACCCAATTAAAAAAATAAGCAAAGGACTTGAATACGCACTTCTCCGAAGAAGATATACAAATGGCCAGCAGGCACATGAAAAGATGCTCAACACTATTAGGGAAATTCAAATCAAAATCACAATGAGATACCACCTCAACACCGGCTTGGATGGCTATAATCAAAAAATGGAAAATTATAAGTGTTGGCCAGGATATGAAATTGGAACCCATACACAGTGCTGGTGGGAATGTAAAATAATGCAACCACTCTGGAGGCCAGTTTAGCAGTTCCTCAAAAGACTAACATAGAGTTACTATGTGACTCAGCAATGCCACTCCAGGTATGTACCCCGAAGAACTGAAAACAGAGATAGATGTCTGTATGCCAGTGTTCATTGCAGCACCATTCATAATACCTAAAAGGTGGAAGCAATCCAAGTGTCCATCAACAGATGAATGGAAAAATAAAATGTGGTCTATACATACTATGGAATATTATTTGACCATAAAAAGGAATGAAATTGTGATGTGTTGCATGGATGGACCTTGAAAACATTAAGCTAAGTGAAATATGCCAGACACAAAAGGACAAATACTGTATAGTTATACTTACATGAAATATCCAGAATAGGCAAATTCAGAAGACAAAAAGTAAATGAAAGGTACTGGGGCCTGCAGGGGAAGAGGGAAGGGTACTTACTGCTTAACTAGTACCTAGTTTCTGTTTGGGGTGATGACAAAGTTTTGGAAACAAATCGTGGTGATGGTTTCACAACACTGTAAATAATCTTTGCTGGTGAAATGCATACTTAAAAATGGTTAAAACGGTAACTGTTATGTACTTTTTTATTTTACCATGATTAAAAAAGAGAGAGATGGTAATGGACAGATATTCTGAAAGATAGTTTGGCAATTTCTTACAAAGTTAAAATAGTCTTATTTTATGATCCAGCAGCCATGCTCTTAAGTATTTAACCAAAAGAACTGAAATTTATGCAAACAGAAAAACTTACAAACTAATGTTTACAGCAGCTTTGTTCATAACTGCCAAAAATTATAAGCAACAGAAATGTCCTTCAATAGGTAAATGGATAAACAAACTGTGGTACAATGAAATATTATTCAATGATAAAAAAATATACGAGCTATCGAGCCACATAAAGACAGAGAGGAAATGTAAATGTATACTGCTGAGTGAAAGAAGCTAGTCTGAAAAGGCTACGTAACTATATGATTCCAACTATACAGCATTCTGGAAAAGGCGAACTACAGAGACAGTAAAAAGGTAAGTGGGTGCCAAGGGTCCAAGGGGAGAGGAAGGGATGAATAGGTGGAGCACAGAGAAGTTCTGGGGCAGTGAAGCTAGTCTGTATGATACCACAACGGTGGATACATGACATTATATACTTATTAAAATCCACAGAATGTATAACAAAGAATAAACACAAATATGAACTGTGGAGTTTAGTCAGCTGACATTGAAGGTGTGGCTGATGGCCAGTGGGCATGCTGTAGGTGGTGTGTAGGTGGCTCCAGACATTACATGGCTTGTGGGGCAGTTGCCTGAAGAAGTTATGGGTTTAGAAGGGTCAGTACCTCCTGCTGTGATCTCTCTTTGGAGAGAAAGCAGCAGTATCTTCGGACCAGGGGTCAGTGGCCAGACAGCTTGGATGGAGAGAGTGCTTGTCTCATCTTGATAGAGCCCTGGCCCTCAGATAACAAGCTAAGGCAGGCTTTCATGGGAAGAGGGTGGTGCTAACTGCGGGATTCCTCCCTACACCTCCCAAACGGCTAGAAGTTTGTCACAGGGATTTCAGCAGGGGAAGCTATGGGGTTTATGCCTTCATGCCCTAATCATGACCAACTTAAGTCGTCAGACTCAGAATTTCTTGTGGCAGACTTGGCTCCAGTACAGGATGCAACCGTTTCCCCCCAGCCTTTGCAGCAAACATGCCATACTAATGTGAGATGTTTACAGGGAAACATGTGTTAAAACTGAACTATACTGATCCTTTATCAACTTACTAAGAATTGAAAAAAGGTAAACGAATACACATACATGAACATTCAGAGCAGCACTATTCAAAATAACCCAAAGGTGGAAACAACTGAAATGTCGATGAAGTGATAATGGATAAACAAACTGTGGTATATACATACAAGGGAATATTACTCAGCCATAAAAAGGAATAAAGTACTAATACATGCTGCAACATAGATGAACCTCAAAAACATGTGAAAGAAGCCAGGCACAAAAGGTCACATACTGTATGTTTCCATTTATACGAAATAATCAAAATAGGTGAATCCATAGACAGAAAGCATGTTGGCAGTTGGCTGGTGGTATGAGATTTCTTTAGGGGTGATGAAAATGTTTTGGAACTAGACGGAGGTTGTGGGTGCACAACGTTGTAAATGTACTAAATGCCACTGAACTGTTAAACTGTTCACATCAAAATGGTTAATTTTGATCAATGGGTACAAACGAAATTCAGTTGTAAGATAAAATAAGTTCTGGAGATTTAATGTACAGCATGGTTATTATAGTTGATAATATATTAAAAATGGTTAATTTTATATTATGCGAATTTCGCATCAATAAAAAAAAGCAAAACTCAAAAGAGGTATCTTAGTCTAAGAGAACCCATGACACCCAAGAGTGAGTAATATTGTCCCCTGGTCCCCCCTTTACTCATCTCCCTTAAGTCTGACTCACTCCCATGACTCTCAGTCTCCAGCTCGGCAGACACATGAAGTACTGAAGAACAGGCTGCTGCTGTTTGGGTTTCGAACACTAAATTCACGATTGTTTCTTTTCACACTGACCTACTTGTCCCTTAAGATCTGAGCTCAAACACTACAAGCTAACCTTTCATGAAATACCTTTGTGATACCTTCTGCAATGGTCATTTAAGGGGACAAGACAACAGATGTCTTGACCCTAAGACTGTCTCCTTTCTGCTCACCTGCTCAGGACCACTTAGATCACTGGCTCTCACTATCACTTTTCTAGAAATCAACTGATATTTTCTAGCACCTTCCTTTCTCTGTGGCCCAATTATTATAATGTATTATCACTGATCTGTTTCCCTCACTGCACTGCCGAACACTCTGAGGACAAGTCCTGGGACACACCTCTGAACTCTGAAAAACCACCCCTGTGCCTCACCTTGTCCTGACCTCATCTGGCTTATCATCTACTCCCATGTACTAGATCCCCTATATTTCATCTTCTACCTATATCCGCACCCCACAGCCCCTGGCTTCTCTTCCAAAAGGTTCCTGACCACCACGCGACCCTTGGCTAAAGACAAGTCTCCCCTGTGCCAAAATGAAATACCATTAATTCTATCTTTTGTCTACCTTTGTTCTCTACTTCAAAAAAACTATTCGGTCTGCTCACATATATTCAATGCACTGCAGAAAATTAAGGGGTGTTGACACCACAATCCTTCCCTCAGAGAGGACTGGGGAAGGAGGGCAGGAAGATGCTCAGAAGGGTTTAATAAAAAGCGAAGATTAAATGCACACAATTACAAAATGCCATGAAAAAAACACCCAGTTAAGGAAATGTTAGGTTTCATGGAAGGAGCATTTGCGAAAGGCCAAGAAAGACAGAGATCTCAACAGATGAAGACCGGGAAAAGAGGGCATGGACACATGCATGGACATGGGGGCATAGAAGGTGCAACAGAGGACAGGTGGAAGGAAACTGGGAGATGGGACTGGAAAGGCAGGGCACGGTCCTACAGCCTGAATCACAAGGCACGGTGTCTATATCTGAGCACACAAGTGAGAGGGATATGACGAGAGCTGTATTTTAGAAGATGTTCTGGCAGCAGTCAGGAAGAGACTGGGCCAGGCACTGGGGAAGAAGAGTTATTATCAAGAGGCTCTGACAGCGGCTCAGGCAGGTCTCCCACCTGGCCGGCTGGAGCTATCTCCAGTCTCTACACCACAACGGCCTTGTCTCCTAGCCTCTGGCTCCTCAACACCCTCTCCCTCAAGTCCCTCACTTAAATCGCTAACTATAAAGGAAATTAATTTAATAGTCTGTCCTCCAAAAGTGATTAAAAGCAAGTCTTATGGTCTGATATAACCTGTGGTACATATTCTTTACAACAAATGCGTGAGCCCCTCTTGTGTGCCATGTACTGCTCTAGGCAACAGCGATGCAAAGGTGGAAAAGGCAGTTTCTATCCATGGTGTCTACACTGCAGTGGAAGAAACAGAAACAGACAAAAATGTCAGGTGGGTAGGGAAGGAAACAGCTTTGCAGTATGTATTCTCACAAGGTGCGCCATTCATTCATTCATTCATTCATTCAGTAGTGACATTGGTTAATGAAATCCAATAAGTTTCAGCTGTACACTTTAACAGGCATATATATATTTACGCTGTGTTGTTCACCTCCCATAGTTAGATTTTTTCTGTCACCACAAGGTGTGCCTTTTACATCACAAGGGAGAAACAGGTTTTAGAGCTACACAGAGCTGAGTTCCAGCCCTGGTTCTATTACTTCATGGCTGAGTGATAGATTACTTAACCCCTCTTGCAAATTACTTAATCTCTCTTGTATCTATTTCTTTATCCCTATTTTACAGATAAAGTACTGACCTTACATAGGTCTGTTCTTGAGAATTAAATAATGAATATAAATACTGTGTACTGTGCCTGGCACTTGTCAGAGGATCTATAAATGTTAGGCTATTAGATCAGTGGTTTTACATACATAGAAATTATTTTGCTCCTATATTAAAAAAAAAAAAAGACTAGATAATTTAGCATAAGCTGTCCAAAATACTTTGGGAGATAAATCGCCTGCAAAAAGAAACCTAGGAATAGTTTATAAAATAGTATTAAGAACCACCTTCAAAAAAATCAAAACAACAACAACAAAAAAGAACCAACTTCATCGACACGTAAAAAGATAGTTCTATTATTCAGCGCTAAAAAGAAATGAGCTATCAAGCCATGAAAAGACATGGAAAAAACTTAAATGCATATCACTAAGTGAAAGAAGCCAACCTGAAAATGCTATACTATGTGATTCCAACTACCTGACATTCTGGAAAAGGCAAACTATAGAGACTGTGAAAAAGACCAGTGGTTGCCAAGATTTGGGGGTGGGAGGGGTAAAGAGGGGAGCACAGAATTTTTAGAGCAATAAAACTACTCTGTATATTATAATGGTGGATGTATGTCATTATAAATTTCTCCAAAACCACAGAATGTGTAATCATAAGGAGTAAACTGCAATGTAGACTATGGACTCGGTGATAACGTGTCAATGTAGGTTCATCAGCTGTAATAAATGTACCACTCCGCTGAGAGATATGGATATTGGGGACGGCTGTGTGTGGGTGGGGGTGGAGGGCATATGGGGAAATCTGTGCACCTTTCAATTTTGCTATGAATCTAAAACTGCTCTAAAAAATAAAGTACAAAAAATATTTAAAAATTTTTTAAAGTACGGAATTATATGGACTAAATTGTAAACAGTAGTTATCTCTGGAAAGTAAGATTATACACCCCTATATTGTTTGAATTTTATAATGAGAGCACACTAATTTTATAATAAAAGGATACATTTCAATAAAAAAAGTTCTGTAAGTTGTTTAAACTAGAACACTATGCTAATATTCTTAAATTTTTTTCTTTAACATATATAACGATTTCCACGTATAACTATTTCAACAAAAGGAACTATTTTTTATGACCATTTTAACTCTAGAACAGGGTTACTGTTAAGAGTAGTGGGATTTTTTCAAATTTTTAATTTAGCAGAGTCGAATCTTATTCTTATAATAAAATACTATTTGGTATATATTTTAATAAAACAGTAATAAGCTGAATTGGGTCAACAAGAGAATATAGTGGCTTAGGGAACCTGTCTTTTATTCATTTCTAGATGGAAAAAGATGAAACTTTCCATTTTTCTGTTCCCAAATGATTTAACTTAGAATGAACTAAAGCAGAGAAAAAACACTAGTCTGCTCTTTTCTTAGGAACTTGTATCACCTATTAAAGTTGCTAATGAAATCACAGATATGGCTTGTACATGGTCAATGCTGTGACTTCATTAGCAGAGACACCTCTTGAGCTGTATTCCGTATCACTAGGTTCCTGGAAGAGAATCCCTAATGAATCGTTCACTGAAAAAGCTTCTTCAGCAGATACGGATGGACCAGTATCAAGTACTAAGAATACTGGTAAAAAAAGAGAAGCAGAGATAATGCTTGGTCTGTTGAGAATGAGAAAAAGATTCCATCAATATATAATATCAACTACTATAATTAGAAGTCAATTCCAATTCTCTTTAGTAACATTTTCAAAGTTCAAATCTTAAATATAGGCATATGAAAGACCAAAAGTACCACCAAAAAAAATCTTATTCATGGAAAAAGATTTCTACTGGTCTTAAAACCTAATATTTTAATTTGGAAAATAAATCGCTTATTTTAAGTCTAGAAAACAGTAGACTAAGCTGCCATCCTTGGAAAGCTGAGCAATGTAAGTTCAACAAAACCAGCAAGTAAGAAATTCCTATAGCTCATTAATTCAGCAAGGGACCATGAACAGCGAACCAAAGGGAAAAAAGAAACTGAAGCTTTCTTGGCATATTCCTTTGAGTGCTAGCAGCAAAATTATACTTCATTTATTAATTTACACGAACTATTTGCTGAGCACTAACTACATGCCAAATACTATTCTGGGCTATGGGACTATGATGGCAGACGGAAGAAAGTCCCTGCTCTCACACGGATGACATGATGTTCTAACAGCGAGGTCCCAAAACCGCAGTTCCTGGGCTCCACTCAACTCTTTTTCTACAATCCAAATCCAAACTCTTCCTCTTCGAAGGGGTCACGAACGTATTCTGCAAGGGTTATCGTCCAGTTGATTCAATTAAACATAGAATTGCTCTGTGTACAGGTTAAGGGCACAGAATCTGGGGTCAGGATGCTCTATTTCAAATCCTGGCTCTGCTACTTTTTAGATGAGAGACCTTGGGCAAATCACTCAATCGGTTACAATTTCCTCATCTGAAAATGGAGATGATAAGATTTTTATAAGAACTGAGTTAATATTTTTTAGGTGTTCAGAACAATGCCTGGAACTTTGAATTTATTATTTATATAAAATATTTACATTACTTATTATGTAGTATTAATTTATTCAAGTTTTCATAAATAAAATATCAAAGTGAACTGATGCCAAAATTTCCTCAAAGCCCATTTTACTTAAACCAGTTGCTAAATTTTACAGATCTTTCTCAAGTAGATTAGAGTTTTGGCCATGGGAAAACCAGAACAAGAAGAAGCAGGGATGATCAATTCATTATTTGGTCCTAGCCCTCCCATCTCCTTCCCACCTCTCCTCACAATCGCAACAAGTCTCAATCATATATCACGCCTCTCTTCACAAGATCTTGTTCTACTTATGAAAACCAACTGCCCGGGTTCAGATTCTAGGCCCATCACCAAGCTATCACCACTCACCCTCAGGCTACACTCTCTTCTGACCATCCCTTCCCTATGATCACGAGTCCCCCTAAGAACCTGCACTTTGCTATGAAATATGCCACATACTTTCGAGCCTTGGTTCTTGAAGGACCTTCCCTTGAACTGGCCCTTCTCGGCTCGTCCAATTGGCTCTCTCTAAATCTATCCTTCCAGGTGCTGCTCACATGTCCCCTTCTGTACAGCCTTCTCCGACTTAATCAGGAGTAAAGCCTCCTGCCTAGTTCTCTCCCAGAACTCTGGCTATACCACCATTGCAGCCTGCGAGATCCTACGTAGATTTTATGTTAATTTTCCATGTCTGACTCTCCCATAGACACTGAACAACAAGGAAAGGGAAGATGTTTTATTTGTTTTTGCATTTCTTGTGCCTAGCATGGTATACACTTAGCAATCTTGACTGAACTGAAATAGAACTTTTCTTTTTCTGATATTTCCTCTGATGTCTCATTCCCATAGGCTTCATTTGGCCTATGTCTCTTATCTTTAGGGGTAGCCAACTTTCAGCACTTTACTGGCCAACATACCAAAACTTTAAAGTTTTTTTTAAAAAGAGACATTTAATGAATGATGCAGGCTGCAAAGTCCTTCACTGCAACTCAGATGTCTCCTGTTCAGTATGTTAGACCTTAAATCCCTTTCTACAAAGCCTTCTTCAACTAACAGATGAAGATTCTACTGCCTTTATGTTTAAACTCACATATCCACTAGGAAAAAAACAAAACAATTGCACTAAATTCAATGCAACATGTTTTTTGCTTCCTTCTGTTCGCTAAGGTATAGGTACCTGTGAACTGTTCAGGTTCATTTACACTATATTTTGAGTTTATAGGCGCCGTTTGGCTGGGATCTTGAGGGCACGTTCGCCGCACCTCTGCTGTCGAGTAGGAATTACTGAACACAAACGAGTCTATCCCACTGTCCTCAAGCTCTCCAGGAGAAATGTCCAGCTTTCCTCGTAGTGGTTTGTTCGGCTCCGCCTCTAGTGCTCTATCCAGCCTCATCTGCTATGGTCCTCCTCAAAGTGCAAGAAGAGCCATCACCCCAACATACCCTAAGACTTTCATTAACTTATGGCTTAGAATACTTTCCCAGGCTAAATTAAAATTAACTCAGTTCTTTGGCTGATATTTTCTCTGAACTTTTTTCCCCATCCTTAAACCATTTTACTCTTAGGAATGCTTTACAAGTTTTCTACAAATCCAAACTTAACATTACTTTAATACCTCCTAGGAGAAAGGGACATAAAGATTAACACGGCCTGGTGGCCACCTAAGAATAGACAATCTTATGGTGAAATAGACACGTTCTACAGTAACTGTAATATAAGGATCAAGACAGGGAGGAAGAGAGGGCATTCCAAAGCAGAGGCTCGGTCACAAACCCGTGCACTCACTCTCAACGTACTCCCAGGCAGTGTGCCAGCTGCCGGGGCTATAAAATAAAACACAACCTTGACCACAAGGACCTCAGAGCCTAGTGCAGTGGTGTTCAAAAACGTTTTGCAGGTTTTTCCCAGCAAAATTCTTATGCAGATACCCAAAAGGTAAGGGAGAAATGAAGAGAGCTGCTGTGGCTGGAGTTGGGAAGACAGAGGACTCTCTCTTCCTGCCCCCTAGCCAGGCCACCAGGGCCCCGGGTGCCCCTGCAAACTTGAGACAGCTCAGCTCCTAGGGAATAAGAATGGCCCTCACCTTTCTGTGCTGTTTTGATAGGACACTTAGAACATTGCCACCTCCCCAATGCGGAGAATGCTACAGAAGTACTGGTTAAATAAGACATGAGGCTGTACAATGATGTAGAAAGTCACTGTCTAATGCAAGGAAATGGCAGAGACAAATGGAGGACTGGAACTGCCAGGTACGAACGGGAAAAGCGGAGTCCAAATCAGTAAAATGAAAACTAGACAAAGAATTGTAAAGGTCTGACCAGTTTCTTGAAAATCCCAGGAGGAAGAGAGCTCATTTTAACTACTTTATAATTTCCCCCTGCAATTCTTATTTCCTTAGTTGCCTTATCTGTTTGCCACAGCGGTTTCCCCCCAAATTTCCTGCGTTCTTCAAGCTTCCAACTCCCCGCCTGGCTCCTGACCCTCAGCTGCACACAGAAAAGCACTCATTTACCTTCCTGCCCTATGTCCATCTGCTCCCGTGCGCACACCTCTGCTTTCTTCTGGGGATTCTGACCATCCAAAGCCAGCCCTGGTTCACCTCGGGCTCCGAGCTATCCAGGGAGGTCCTCGGTCTGACACTCGTGGGCATCTACATCACAGCCCGTGCTGGCTCCTTCCTACCTGGATTTACACGGGTTTAAGGTTCTCCTCTATGCAAAATACATCTCTTAACTCCGGATTCTCCCTGCACCTATTTTTGTACTTTCCTTTAACGGCTAAACTTTAGGAAGGTTTGACTCCAAACTCACTGTCTCCACTTCTTCACCTCGCTTTCTCATCAACATACAACGACGCAGCTTCAGTTATCCCCTCCCCTCCCAACTGACACTGCTCAGGACTCTTGGCTTCGGCTCCGACTTGAAACTTTCTTTCCCCACACCATGCTCTCTGGGTTTTCCTCCTAACCTGTCTGCATCCTGTTCTTGAAACGCTGCCCTGCTCCCTTGGTGTTCCCATTCCTTAGTCGTGTCCTGACCCTGTGAGCATTGTCAGTGTTAGAACAATAACATAAGGGGAGGGAGGTGTCTAAAGCTACGAAACCTTCTAGGGGCTGAGCTCAGTAAAGTCCGTGTTATTGGCGGGAGATGCCCGTCACTCAGGCAGGATAAAATGAAGGAACCACTTCTGTATATACTCACACTCCTGGTTCACTCCAGAGCGCAATCTCATCTACTTCGGGGCTGCACATGTACGCTGACCTCGATCTAAGTCTTAGTCTGCAGCCCAGGTCCTTCTCCTCGGTGTCAGATCTGTGCTTCAAACACTTCATGCCTTCCTTACAAGCATCTCAAACTTAAGTCTAACACTTTATCTCCGCCCCAATCTTCTCTTTCTCCACTGTTTTCTACTTCAATGAATAGCACCACTACTGCCCAGTTTCCAAGCCCAAAGTCCTGATTTTCCTTCCTCCTTCTCCCTCACACGTCTCCCTCCTTAAGTTCTCATCCCATCGCCACCATCAATACCTTCCCCCAGTCGAAACATATGGCCCACTATGTGCCAAATACTGCTGCAGACATTAAATATACAGCAGTGAACAAACTAAGCTTAACCCTCGAGGGAGGAGACAGGCAAAGAGAATTTCAGACATGAATCAAAGTTATGAATAAACGAGGTGATGTGATGGGCGCTACTTTAGACAGGGAGGGCCAGAGAAAACCTTTTAGAGAAGTAATCATTCATTCATTCATTCATTCATTTATTTATTTATTGGGGAAAAAAATTTTTTTTTAATGTCTACAGCACCCGGTCTTCTTAGGTGATCTCCCATCCAAGTACTAACCAGGCCCAACCTTGCTTAGCTTCGGAGATCAGAAGAGATCGGCTGTTCAGGGTAGCATGGCCTTAGACGAGGAGAAGTAAACATTTAAACTGAGCCTGAATGACAAACAGAAACAAGTCTCACACAGATTTGGGAGGCAGAGTGCTCCAAGCAGACAAAGGAGCCAAGTATAGAGGTCCTAAGGTAGAAAAGAGCCTGAGGTGCTAAGAAGCAGGGAGGGTCAAGGAGGCTGTAACTTAGGGAGCAAGGAGGAGGCCAGAGGGAGGCAGCGTCAGATAGGCTCTCACTGGCCACCAGAAAAGCAACGAAAAGAGACTGACTGGAAGGAGACAACTGACTGACATAATCCAATTAGGATTTTTAAAGACCATTTTAGCTGATAAGTAGAAAATGGTTTGGGAAGAGGGCAAAAATAGAGAATTGGAAAACCAGTCAGGAGGCTAATAATACAGCAGTCCAGATAAGAGGAGATAGTGCTTGAGATGGGAGGGAACAAATTCAAGATATATTTTGGATATAAAGTAAACAGAACTTACTAGGAGATTAAACACTGAGAGTGAGGGGAAAAAAGAATCTAAGACAATTCCTAGGTTGTTTTTTGGTATAATTTACATATAGTAAAATCATGCAGAGTATATGATTCAATCAGATTTGATGAATGCCTATCAAGAGTCAGAACATTTCCATCGTTCTAGAATGTTCTTTCCTGTCCCTTCCCAGTCAATCCCCTTCCTTCCAAGAGGCAACCACTGATTTGATTTGTAGTACCAGAATGTGGCCAAAGGACAGCAAGCACAAGTAGCAGGACAGGTGGTGAGAGAGGCAGGCAGGGGGCAGGGGATTCAAACAGGAAGGAGTCTGGATTGTCTTCTAAGTGCTTTGAGAAACCGTTAAAAGATTTTTTAAGTGCTGGAGAGACAGGTGACTCTTGGCTACTCTGGGCAAAGCGGAATAAAGACAGATGGGAGCAGAAATCGGTAGACCATAGTAAGAGACAAGCACAGTGTTGCAGGCAGGAGGTGATGGTGGCTCAGAGAGACAAATTCTAATCAGATTATGGAAACAGCCCTAAAGGGGACTTGGTGATGGATTAGATGTGGAGTGCTGAGAAAAAAGGAGGAATCTGACTTGAGAAACTGGATGGATGGTAAAGCCATTTATGGAGAAGGGGAAAAATAGAAGACGAAGTTTTTGAAGAATATATGCTCAGTTTTGGACTTGTGAGGCTCAAGTTACTGGTGAGACATCCAAGTAGCAGCGTCCAGCGGGAGTGGAGGAGCTAGGAAAGGTCTGGCTGAAGATGTCAATGTGGAATCATCAGCTTACAGACAATCATGAAAGCCCGAGAGCACTTGAGGAGAGTACAGAGAATGCCAATGGTCGGGAAGGGGAGGAACGAGCCACAGCGGTGGGCAGAGACAGCTAAGGGATAGGCGGGTGGTAAAGAAGCAAATGGTCCTTTAAGAAACCTCCAGCGACCTTTCAAGTCACGTCTTGGTACAGCACCTTGTACTCGTTCCGATCAGAGCTCTTTTGATGCCTCTGTTTAATTGCCATTCTCTACTGGTCAGATATTTGAGGACGTAAAAGCAATAGGGTTGGCAGGAACCAGCCCTGATCTAGTCCAGCATCATGGCACACGGCGCAATGGGGAATGCTGTTTAGTGGACAATGACCATTCAGTGAGCATCACCTACAGTTGGTATGCTCCACCATATGCTTTTCCTCTTTTAGTTCCTTTTCCCAGCAGCCCTGAGGAAGGTGTATCTCCATTTTACAGGTGAGGAAACTATGGCTCAGGCAAAATGCCCAAGGCCACTGCTTATAAGTGATGGAGCCAGACTGAGGCCACACATCTTCCTTCACGTGCTCCACTGTCTTCATAAAGTACCCATTACATGGGGCTTTTACAGTAGAGTGCTCTCTCACATTACTGCCAAAGAGATACAAAATCTGCCCCCAGGTAATTGGCCCACCAGAGCAGTAAGTCAGGGAAAGGTCCAGGAAAGCAGTCTGCTCCTCCTGAATCCCTACCGTTGTCGGGCACAGTGAATTATCTCTGGGTTCTCAAAGTAATTCTTCATGCCTAGGGCACGGCTAAATGCAGAAGGTTTTGAAACCTTCCCTGAAACCCAGGTCGGGAAGTGGGAACTGAGGCCTACCAGGGCCTTAACTCTTGAATTCTAGAACTCAATTTTAGCCACAAATCAGAAAGTTCTCCCACATTACCTAAAGGACCTTATTTTAACTTCACTACTAATGCTAAATGTGGCTAAGAGCTTCTCCATTTCATCTACTCTGGACTAAGACATAATCAGGATGAGATTCTGTCTCAGCAGGGTCTAAGAAACCAACACTGAGTACCTTTGTGAAAAGTAACAGGGGCGCAATTTTCTTTGTCTATACTCTGCTTTTGAGATTGATGTGCTGTCTTTTCCCTGACTTCTTAAGTCTGGAACTACACAGGCTTTTTCCTAAGTGAGTACATTAGCACCCAGAGGCTTCCTTTTTATACTCAAGAGCAATTGTTAACTATCGATCCTCTGGTGAGAGCATGGGCTCTGGTGGAAAGAACACCAGCCTGGCAAAGAACAGGGTCCTAACCTTGGCTCTGTCAGTGTAAAACTGCATAATTTTGGGCAAGTCATCGCCTTCTCAGCATCTAATAGCTGTAAAGCCAAAGGACTAGACTAGACAATATCTAGATTTCTTTCAGCTTTCCATGTAATTCTATAATCAGAGAGCACAGAAAGGGTGGATGAAGGCATGTAGGACGCTGGCCAGCTGGCTGAGGAAGGCCGGGAGGATGAACCCTCTGGGCTATGGGTAAGAAGCCTGTAGTGTTTCCTCTCCTGCCAGAGGGCCCACTCTCAGCTGTCATTGCTTCCCTTAACAGCCCCCGACCCAAGTTCCACTCAGTCACTTGGGATCTTTCGTTTGAAACAATACCTAGCAAAGTGCCCTGCATATAGATGTCACTAACATTTGCTGGCTTCATTTGAAACTTTAACAAAGTATGATGATTATAACACCCCCGATCCAACTCCCCAACAAACAGACATACACACAACTAAAGGATGTTTCTAATAATGCCTAGCACTCACCAACGTTTAAACACATCTCTATATTTTTTATTGGAACCATTCTTAAAAAGCAGACAACATTCCTCTTTCCTACCAGTTAAAAGGTATCACTAATGATCCCTCTTAAGCTCTTCTGAGCCAGGTCTACATTCACAAAGCATAAAGATATGAACAGAGGGAAGATTTCAATCAACCCACCTCTATTCTTTGGATTAACTTCTCAAGATGTTCAGGGCTAAAGCAAATTATTTACTTTAATGCCATTTTCATCTATCCCATAGATCAAGTTTGACTGCCCTGCTGGCAGAAAAGGCTTCAGAAGAGGCAACATCTTCATGACTACTCAGCATCCCCTGAGTCACTATCATACTGTCTTTTTATTCTCTTCATAGCTATTATCACCACCTGACATTCGTATTTACTCACTGTTTACAGTCTGTCTCCAGAGCAGGCTCCTTCTTTATCTTGCCCACCACTGCATCTCCCATGCTTAGAATGGCGCCTATAAATACTTGTTAATGAAAATTAGAACACAACACACAGAGGACCTTAATCCACGTTTGGGAATGTGCTGTTCAAACATGGAACCATCTTCCAATTAGGCTGACCGTTGAGCGTTCCAACGAACTTCCACCCTTTCCTACAGAACAGCTTATGTGTACATCCTGCACTATGGATGTTTTCCCTGTAGCTAATGTTTTCTCTTCCCCACAACGAAACATCAGATAATGAGCCACAGATATACCAATAAGTCACTTTATAGTTCATCTTCCTGCTGGGTCATGCGTATTACCTGGAAAGCGAACACAACTCAAATGCAGAAAATCCTGATTGTGTTTGTCACAAGAATCTTTCCACCTATACGGCACATACCACGGGTATTATGAGGATTTTTAACAGCCTAATGATGAAAACAACTATCCGGTCTAAATGCAATGTGACCAAATTATGCACTATGAAAGCCTCGATTTCATTAAACAATTGATACTTGAACAACACAGGTTTGAACTATGCAGGTCCACTTACACAAAGATTTTTTTCAATAAATAGTGTAAACATATTTTCTCTTCCTTATGATTTTCTTAACATTTTCTTTTTTCTAGCTTGTTACTGTAAGAATACAGTATGTAATACCCATAATGTATAATAAAATACATGTTAATGTTATTGTCTTGGTATCAACTGTTTATATAAACATCATAAACATCAACTGTTTGTTATTGGTAAGACTTCTGGTCAACAGTAGGCTATTAGTACAATTTTTTGGGGAATCAAAAGTTATACGTGGATTTTCAAATGTGCCAGGGGTGGGATATTAGCACCCCTAATCCCTGTGTTGTTCAAGGGCTAACTGTATTATATTTCAAAAGTACAACTCTGATGTACAGTTTTGTCCCAATATAAACAGGACTTATTGTTTTGCTTTATTTTGTTACTTTTCTCTCCAGAAAAAGAAAATGAAGGCAACAGAGTCAGAAACCTCAGAAAGATCTAATAAGCACTAAGGGGCCTTGAACGCAAGCCCCTATGAGGACAAACACCTGAGGCATACTGGGAAAAGGACTTTTATAAATACATCTTTTGAGTCTCATCTGGTCAAACTAAGAGCAGTCATCAGATATTATTTCTATGCACTATAAACCAGAAATAGACAAGAGGCAGCCCCTTACATATTATATCACTCTTTGAGCTGATAAAAAAAATTTTTTTCAGCTCAAGATAGAATGGCATGACTGGGTATGATAGAGAAACTTTTCAGATTAAATCTCAGGTGCACTGGCAAAACTGGCCAGGTATGGGGAAAGTGAAAGTTTAGAAAACTCCCGGGGATCACTAAACCACGTGGTACAGTCACAAAACCATGCTTTCCAGTGTTCTGCCCAAGTCCAGATTTCAAGTTCATTATAACTTTAAAAAAGGGAGCACAGCATGAAATATGCATTCCAAGCCCAATCTACCACCAGCTGATTTGTGCCTTGAGCAGGCATTGAACTATCATAGACCTAGTAAAGGCTTTGCAATCAAGGGAAGGACAGTTACATCGAAACCCTGACCCCTTACTACCTCTACGACCTCTCACAGAAAGGAGCGATATCTGACCTCTCAGCTCTGCTGGATAGATTTTGTAAGACAACTTAAACACCTTAGACAGAACTTAGCATACTGGATCTAAAATACAAACGAGCAAACAAACACAACAGAAAAGTTAGCATCCTTTCCCATCTATACGAAGAGAAGGCTGAATTCACCAGAAGCCCAACTCTAATTTCCTGGTCTAAAAAGAAATGATTTCAACTACATTCCATTCCATACCACTAAAAGGATATAAAACCTAAAACCTAAAAGATGTCTCCTGACATCTCACTACTCTGTCAATCTTCTGTCACATACATACACACAAATTACCTTTGTAGAATAAGAATTTTATAACTTCTCGTAACACAAAACTAAATGTACATGTGGTAACTGCTTACAATTTAAGTAACTAGGGTTTTTAAAATCCCACACCAAACACAAGGTCATGATTTAAATGCTAAGGCAGAATAAACTGCTTATTTTGGGAAACTCCAAATAATCAATTTGCACAGCTGTATAAAATTATCTATTTTTGTGATAGGCCTGATGTTAACATACAAGAAAAATTCTACCCATCCGTCTCCAAAGTCAACATTACAAGCACACCTTCCAATGCTGACACCCTTTTTGAAACTGTGTTTGTACAGACTAAATAAAGACCTAAAAAAGACTTTTACACTGTATCAGGCACATGTCCTTCAAGCATCACAGTGCTAGAAATTTAAAACAAACAAGACCGACTTCTGAGACCAGACTAGAAGGACTAACCAGTCAGAAGCGTGGCCTACGGCCCTCACACACCATAAAATCAGTGAAACTAATTGGGGTTCCTCAGCATCTGAGAGGAAGCATCCTGCTACCATTAAGGAATAAATTGGGGATGCGAATAATTAGTGCACCCTGAGGTGACAGTTAATTCCACTAGCATGCCATTTCACAGATATTATGGAATTCCATTTTATCCCTATTCTGAGAATACTGGAAGTTTCAAAAGTTAGCCAAACGCCAAATGTCCCTTGAAAGAACTTTAAATAAAGCCCTCCAGTCTCCTGCAGAGAAAAGATCTTGGAACTCCCTGGAGCCAACAATACACACAAGACCCCACATGCTTTGTCCACAGCTCCAAGTAGTCAAATGTTCTCTGAAATCTTTTTCCTGATAACTTCTTGCACAAAAACAAAAATACAAGGCACATTCAGTATAAGCTAGAACAGACTTTCTGAGAAGCACAGAACAGCATCTTAGATTTGAGAAAAACTGTACCCTAACCAAGTTTTGCGCTCTACTGGAGGAGAGGCTGGAAGCTAGAAAGTGAGACAGGTTTTTAAAAGCCAGGTAAGGCACAGCCTTGCAGTTCTCTGGAAGGTCGCCTCTGATTAAAACAAAAGCACAAAATAGGAGACACACAACACAAAACTACCTCGAACCCTGTAATGTCTGACCTGCAAGGGAGTCCTCATTTAACTCGTTTAACAGATGAGGAAATTGGAGCCTTGGGCGGGTGGGTAGGTAACAGACAGGGATAGTTTATTTGGCGGCAAAGCTGGAAGTAGATTCCTGGTCTCCCAGATCGGGCTTCAGTGCAGTTTCCCACTCTACCAAGCTGCCACCCCATGTAAGATGTTTTATAAAACTCTTCACTGAAGCTGTTAACATAAGGGTCCAATTATCATCCAAAGATCTGCCTGTTAGATAATAGCTCGAAAATTCCATCCATTTTACTGCAGTTACCAGAGTCATCTAATCTTTGGGAGGAAAAAAAATAGCAAAGAGGAAAGGGGCGGGGTGGGTGGGGGGATCCTAATTTTGATCTGTCCCCTAAAGGCAAACTAAACGGTTTCACACACTGACAGGCAGACAGTGCTAGTATCCACAACCACAAAAACAGACAGACAATAATCCCCACCCACAGGCCCAGGAAGGCGCAGCTCCTCGGCACCGCCTCCCCAACTCACTAAATTCCACTCCCATCCCGGCGCACAGGAGACATTCCACCTCCCGCCGCTGCCAGAGCGGGCTGGGCCGGATCAGCCACTTCACTTCAACACCCCCC
>NW_011888926.1:1243199-1255933 GCF_000151845.1 Pteropus vampyrus | reverse complement strand
CGCGCGTCTTGCCGCTTGCCCAGTGCCATCTTGGCCCGCAGCTCCGCGCCGTCCGCCTTGGGAGTGGCCGCAAGCCAACTTTCTGGGGAGTTGGTGGCCTGGAATCTCTCTCTGGGATTTCTGGAGTTCCCTGAAGCCTCCAACGCCAGAGTCGCGCCTCTGGCAGCTTGGGGAACCCGCCGGTCAGGGCCCGACCTCTTCCCGGGAACCTGCCCTGTGCTTACTAGGGCGGAGCATGGGGGCGGCTTTTGCCCGCCAAACGCCCTCAAGGGCCCGCAGGCCTGGTTCCTTTGCCGCCTCCGACCCTTGGCCCCGTGTGTCCTTGGATGAATGACTCGGGCCCTCTCGGGGCCTCAGTTTCCTTCACTTCTATTAAGCGAGGAGTGGGGAGGCCCACCAACCTCACATTTAAAGTAGATGCTCACCAAATGCCAGTTGCCTTCGCCTGCGGCGGCGTTAAAACCTACAATGCCTGGTTGGCTGGATCCAGAGTCCAGAATTAATTTGGAGATTGGTGGAGGATTTGTGGTGCCAAGGCCTGAGGCTGTTCCCAGACTTCCTTTGCAAATCTCATGTATGTTTTATGGAGCAAAGGACTGGCTTGACGTTTTTTTCTTAAAAGAAAATCTCAGTTGTAGAACAACCACTGAGATGTTTGTGCCATGTGACCCACTGCTACCAAAAGTGAGGCTAGCTAGGATAGGATACGTTTGGAGTGTTTGTGCTGCTGCTTGTGACTCACCCAGAGACCTGGCCAGATAGATTCTCTCCTCACTCTGGGCCTCCGTTTCCTGTTGGTACAATGGGAATGGGGAGAATTTGGACTAGTTGTCCCTAATGTCGGCTAAAATTGCTGATTATCTAAAGTAGCCCTCCAGCCCCCGCCCCGTCTGCCCTAGATGTTGGAGGAATTCTTTTCCTGAAGCAACCCAACTTGAAAATAAATCGGAGCTGGAAGAGTGTTTTGGGCAGCAGGTGGAGGCTGATAGGAACCAGGTGTGGCCTGGGGCCCAGATTTCAGTATATCTGAAATACACAGCTCCTCTCAGGGCCTGGTTCTACCCTTTCACCTCTCACCTCACCTAGCCAGACACATTAACACTTTGCCTTGCCTCAGGCCACCCAAGGAGGGTCCATACCTGCCCCCAGCATAGGGATCTGAGACAGGGCCAGAGTTGATTCTGGTACCTCAGGAGGACGTGAGTGAGGAAGGTAATGGTTTCTCTTGGCTTCTGTCCAATCTCTGAAAGTGGGGGCCGGCTCCAATGTGGGTCAGGGCTATTCTTAGAGATTTGGTTCCCAACACCTCCTGCATGCCAGGCCGGGTGCCGGGCTCTTCCGGGGCAGAGCTGAACACGCTGCTGGCCCTGCCCTTTGGCTGTTCCCATTGTTCTGTGAGTTTCATTTTCAAATTCTTTGGCACCGAGACTTTTAAAAGAGCAGTGCTGGCTTCTGCTTGGAACAGGGCTGCAGTGGGAAAGGTTGGGGAGGACTCTCAGCACAGACCTATGTTTTCTGGACAAACATGGAAGCAAGGAGAACTTCCTGAATTCTGGGTGTTGGGGGCACTCTCGATTTCTTGAGAACTCGTGAAGCAGAGGGAAGCCCGTGTCCTTATGGTCTCCTGCCCCATCACTCCTCCCTTCCTTTCTGCTTGTCCTCAGCTCACTCAGGTTTCAGACTGGGGGACTGGACCGTGAAATGGATGGGGAAGAATGCAGTCGCATAACTGGAGTCCGGGCTCTCGTTTGCTCCTGGCTTCCTGTCCTGGGAGTGACCCTGCAAGCCCCCTCCCCACCTCTTTGGTTCCTGCTGGGACAGAGCCATTCTCTACCTGGAAAACTTCCCAGTCTTGTGGCCAGGCCAGCCTTGGCTTCTTCACCCCTGGTGGCCTATTATTTTCTCTTTTGGTACCATTTAGAAAAAGAACAGATGTGGGTGGTAAGGCCAACAGACAGACTTGGGGTACTCTTGGGCTGTGTGGCCTCGGACAATTCACTTCACCTCTCTGAACCTTGGTTTCCTCAGCTATAAAACGGGGATAATATGACCTCACTCAGAACATAGGTATTATGGGACTCTAAAGAGATCTATAGCAAAAATGCAGTACAGTGCCAGGCGCATATTGGCAATAGCTACAGTTCTATGATGTGGACACAACATGACACATGAGCAGACAGAGGCTCGGAGAGGTTAAGTCGCTGTCACGGACCAAGATCGCATAGTGGCAGGAGCGCAGTAACGGGGAGCCCCCTCCTCTCTGATCACATTAGCGTCTTCCATTGTTCTCTCATCGTCTCATCTGCCAGAATCCTGTTTTCCCTTCCACACTTTAAGGAAAAGACCTGATTCAATGTGTTTTCTCTCTTCTCACCCAGTCTACTCAAAAAATACTTAGTGAACTCAATCAGTGGTTTCAATTCCAGAAGCAAAGTTAATCCTCTCCCTCCTCCTCCGGCTCAGAGACAGCTTTTGGAAGCCCTGTGTCACTCCCTTTATTACAAACTCCTCTGCCCTCCTCCAGTCACCTGGGCCACTCGGGGATTACAAATGGAGCCTTCTGCCTCTAGGTCACTGCTTCCGCCACCATGTGTCAGTGCAGATTGATTGAGGAGACTGGCCCTGCTCGGTAGATCAGTGACTCGTGTGAAGCGAGCCGGGTGTCATGCCTTCAGCAGCAGGCGGATGTCCTTCCTCTGGCTCTCGTGCACACACATGTAACCCTCACCTTTCTTCTTCAGGGCCCCAGCTCTCCTTCCTCTCGGGAGGGGCCTCCTGCTAACTTGAGCACACCAAGAGGGAGGCCTGGAATACTGGCTCCTAGTCTTCCCAAGACAAGTGACAAAAGCCTCAGGTTAACAGAGTGGGGAATCCCCCACAGCATCCTGCGGAGCCTGCTCCAAGCCAGATACTCCCTCCCCGACTCCACCGCAAAGCAGACGAGAAGCAGAGAGTGCACAAACAGCAGGGATGGCCTGGTCCTTTGCGGCACACCTTCATTCCACACAGAGCACCTGCTGTGTGCTAGGCCGCATGCCCTGATGGAGAAGGCATAGGGGCTCAGAATAAGTCTTTCTGGGGCACGGGCAGGGCCAGCTCTATGGCTAAGGGGGTCTGGGAGGCTTTAAACAGAGGGCCAGGGAATATCCAGACTCAGCAGTGTGGGGACAGCCACCTGTTCTTCCCAGGAGGGCTGTGGCCAGTGCAGGGCTAGGGGAACTTAGAGATGAGGCTGCGGAGGGGGCGAAGGTGGGATCCGCAAAAGGCTGTGCATCTGTGGCATGTTTGGCATGAATTTGTATCATAGGGTCTCTCGGTGACCTCCGCTCAGGAGCTTTGCCCCTCCACTCTGCCCTCCACCCCATTCCTCCAGGGTGGAGGTTGTGGCTCCCTCCTCGGCTTCCACCGTTCGTTCACACTGGGCTGTTTGTGTGTCTCTGTCCATCTCTCCCACAGGACTGTGAGCATTGGCAGGGGAGCCACCTCTGCTTCCCCGGGGTCTCCAGCATCCTATGCAGGGTAGGGAACCATAGCCATAAAAATTGTAACATTAATAATGAGGATACAACCCTGAGGAATGCAGGCATTCTGTAAACAGACACTGTGTGTTCGCAATGATCCAATGAGGTTGATACTATTATCACCCCCACTTTACAGACAGGGCCACTGAGGCACAGAGAGTTTAAGTAACTTGTCCCAAGTCACACAGCTTGGAAGATACCCAGCTGGGATTTGAACCCAGGTCTTTAGAGGTTGCACTCGTAACCACCAGGCTTCCCAGCACTTCGTAAACACTGGGAGATGGATGGACACAGACAGCTGCTGGGTCCCAAAGTATGTAGGTGGACAGGGAAAGAGACATGAGAACAAGAGGGTCGGCACCAGCCTCTCCCCACAAGTAACGTGTTAAAGCCCCAGGGGCTGGACAGTTTGCAGACGTAGACCGTGACCCCACGTCTGGAAGACCGTGGCCTACCCAGCAAGTGGCCAAGTGGCAGTTGCTGTGTGACAGCGCACTCATCTACAAACAGGTGAGCAGAGAGAAAACACCAGAAGAGATGCAGCTGAGCAGCTGGAGGCCCCTGCAGCTTGGCGGTACGGGAGAGCACCCCTCAGCCCACTGGGCACTCCTGCCCCTGGTGGCGCAACTCTCCCTGGGCAGCCCCTGGCTTGGTCACTGAGCTAGGAGCCCAGCCTGGTCTCTCCAATGTGTGTCCTTTGACACATCATCCAACGACTCTGAGTCTGAATTTCTTCATCTGGGAAGCGGAGTGGGTGAGAGGAGGGGCGGCATGATCTGCCTGCCTCCAAGAAGACGGGTCCCTTGCCTGGATGACCACATTCCCTACACCAACAACCTTATGAGGTAGGGTTTGTCACCTTCATTGTACAGACAAAGAAAGGGACAGAAAGGGTAAGAAAGAGACTTGCCTGAAATCACATAGCCAGAGGCAGAGCTGGGATCTGAACTCAGCCTTCTGGCCCCAGAGCCCCCACTGAGTCCCTTACAGCACCATGAAGAGTTAAAGTGAAAATAAAATGATCTAACGATAGTAGTGACAGAGGCATATTCTAAGCATTTCACCTGCATTAACTCGCTTAACCCTTACAACAGCCCTATGAGGTGGATACTACTATTACCACATCTTGCAGATGAGGCAACTGAGACACAGCAGCTAGGAAGGGGCAGAGTTAGAACCTGAAGCCAGGAAAGCCAGGCTGCGGGCCCTGCATCTCCTTATCACGAGATAACAACAGGGAGGGAGGGGCCCTTCCACTCAGATTATTTCTGCTTGAAAGCTCAAGACTTTTAGCCCATCTCTGTTGGGCTCCACGGGAAGGCAGTGCCACATGCTGAGGCATGCTGGGAAGAGACTTTGTTCCATCCTGTTTTGTAGACACGGCTCTTCATTTTAAGCCGAAACCCAAGCTTCCTGCGAAGAATTCAAACCAGGGAGAAAACCGCGGCCATGATACAACCACCACTTCCTGATCCTCCAGCGTTCCCTGTGCTTGGGGCTCCATGTGTGTCTTCGCACTTAACCTTCACAGCACCCCAGCAGCCCCCACTTCTCAGCTGTAGAAACTGAAGCCCAGAGTGGCTAACAAGATGCCCAAAGGCACACAGCTGCTAAGTGGTAGATCTGGGACTTGTCCCCAGGTCCTTATTGAGAATCCTGGCTCTTCTGACCACATCAGCTGTGCCCCGTTCCGGGGGCACGGAGGTGGGTCTTGTTTGCTAGGCTTTGGTGGAAATGCTCCTGCTCATCTGCCACAAACTGGTCCCTCAGTGTCAGGATTCCCAGGCCACTGGGAAGGCACCAGGACACAGGTGCAGACACGTGGAGCTGGATGCCACCCAGTCGATCAGAGAAGTGGAGAAATGCAGACGTGGATGCTCCCTCTGCTCCATCTCTCCCTCTAATGACTCAGGATTGGCTGCCCTGCCGCCAAGGTGATTGTCTTCTGGAAGCGGCCATGCCGTATGAGGTTCCTCATCACTGCCTTGTGTCTCCCTGTGGGCCCTCGAGGATAACTGCCAAGGCACACGTGTGGTTCCGGGGAAACGCAAAGCAGCAGAGTCAGTGAATTCTCCGACTCCCGACCGGTCCTCTCGACTACAGCCCCTCTTCTCGGCCCACCCACCTCTGTGGCAGGCCCATTCCAGATACCCAAAGCCCACTCTGACCCTACTCGCCCTGGCTCAAGGTTTTCAGTGGGTTCCGAGTGAATTCTCATCCGCCTGGAACACAAAACCCTACTCTGGCCCCAGCTCACTTCTCCGACCTTCCCTGACATGTCCCATTCTGCCTCTGCCAAACCAAACGAGTTGTGTTCCCACCATGAGCCTGTCTATGCCCCGAAGCAGGAAGCTCTTCCCTCTTCCTTCTTTCAAGTCTTACTCAAACGCCACCACCTCCGTGAAGCCTTACCTTAATCCTCATCATAAATTCATTCGACAAATATTAAGTCCTTATCATACGCCAGGCATTGAGCCCAAGGGTCCATGTTGTCATGGAGTCTACAGTCCCATGGGGCCATTAAAAAGAACAAATCATCACATAAATAATCATTTGGTAATAGCCGTGACACACATTAGCAAGAAAGCGTGGGAGGTGCACAGAGGATATATAATGGGACCCTGGATCTTGGGGATCCAAGATATTGGAGCTGAGAACCGAAAGACAGATAGGAAGTAGCCATGTGATGAGGCTGGATAAGAGCTCTAGGTGGCCAGCACAGCATGGGCAAAGGTCCCGGGGCAGGAGGGAGCAAGCAGATTTCCAGGAAGGGAAAGGAGGCCAATGCAATTTAAGTGAAATGAAAAGCTGGGGATGCAGCTGGAGCAAGACAGTGCAGGCTACAAAAGGCTTGGGGACTTTATCCCAAGGTCAAAAGGTGGGGGCAGGGGAAGGGGCACTGAAGGATTACAAGCAGAAGAAACAGTCAATATTCATTTATAATGATCCTGCCAACTGCCTTGTAGCTAAGTGTCTTCTGAAAAGCTGAGGCTTTGCGTGCGGCCACCCCTGAACCTGGGACATCTAGACATTTGGGTGTGGAGTTTTCAAATCTTTCCTCCTGGACAGAGCTCTCAAGAGCAGGGCTGACCTCTGTTTCTCCCGCATCATCCCCAGCACATGGAGCTGCTCCAAAAACATTTGTGGAATGAACTAACAGATAGGATAAGACACTTACCAGCATTTCCCCTGGAAGGGGCCAGGCTGCCTGAGGGGCCTTCCACGTTCTCTGGAAATCACAAAATTCAAGGGTTTTAGTAAGGCCACTGCTCAGAGAGCCCCTGAGAGCAGAGCCGGCATCCTACAGATGTCCATGCCCAGGGCCAGCATCCAGCATGACACCACACAGGCATCTGCCTGTGACCATCTCATGAATGACAAGAAACAGAACCGAAAGCCCTCAACAGCTATAAAGCGCTTTCGAGTTTACAAAGCACATTTCACGTGAGCAGTCTCACTGAGGGTCAACACTCTCAGGTGGGTACGGTTACTGCTCCGTTTTACAGATGAGGAAACTGAGGCCCAGGAAAGGGAGGGTCCCCAGCAATTCATGGCAAAGCCAAGACAAGAACCTGACAACAGTTCAGACTATTATGGCCCCCATAGGGTTAAGAAAGCTTTCCAGAAATTTCTTTCAAAATGTCTTAAAGTGACACATATATTTCATCAGGATGTCTGTCACGCCAGCAGTGGGAGCCAACACACCAGTTCTCGCAGGCTTTTCCCCCTACAGTCAGGTCCACACATTCAGGCGCTGAGGCTGGAGGCTTAGCCCCAGGGCACAGGAGGGGCCTGAGAGACCGAGTCCTTGGCTACCTGGGCTTGGTGCGGGCACAGAGCAGGTGCTCAGTAAACGCCGACTGTTGGAGGGGAATCTGAGCTGATTTGAGGGGACAAAAGAAAAACGTTCGCACAGCTCTCTCGGGGGCACCATGCTGCGTTACCTGCATTAACTCAGGTCATCCTCACAGCAAGCCTGTGAGGTGAGTTTACAATGATCCCCACTACAGGCGTGGAAACAGAGGCTCGGAGTAATCACTAAGTAGCCTGAAATCACACAGCTAGTGAGTGGCAGAGCCAGGATTCAAAGCTACACAGGGCCCTTGGGCCAACCCCATGCCCTGGCCAAGTGAAGGTACGTACACACTTCCCCAGGAGAGGGAAAGCGACCGTGCATTCCTCCAGGGCTCTGACCATGTGTGGCACCCCTGCCCCGCACACCAAATGACTGTATCCCAGGTCCCATGGATCCTGTGTGGGCGTGGCAAGCTGGGCCAGTAACCAACTCATCACAGGTTTCCAGTCTCCCCAGCCTCCCTCCCCAAGTGGTCTCTGGCTCCCTCTACCTGTCCTGCCTCATATGGGCTCCCAGAATCACCACCTGCCTCAGCTCTTTTTTGGAGGTGGGGGTAGAAAAGAAAGGGAAGATGGAGGGCGATGCAACCTTGAGCGAGCTCCCTAAGTCCTTGGAGCCTCAGCCTTTTCAGCTGCAGAACGGGGACATTAACATCGCCCTCCACGAGGGCTGCATCCAGCACGTGCTAAACCAATGACCTCACACCGAAGCGCTGTTTCCATTATTCTGGCCTCCAGTGCACTGTATGGTGGAGTCACTTGTACCCCACGACCGCCCAGCACCTACACAGTGGAACAGAAGGTGAGCGGTCTGACTCCAAAGCTTGTGCCGAGGAGAGAAGGGAGAGTAAATGAACTGCCTGGCTCTTCCGTGGTGACCCAGCCTCTCAGCCAGGTGTGGGCTGCATGTGGCTCTCTAGCCCGGTACACGTCCGCTCCCAGGGCATCCCCCGGCATGGTGCACGTCACATGGTGTTGAGACAGCCCTATGCCCTCAAGGGGCCTCTTGGGAGCCATGATCCTGCTGGACCCTCCCCACTCCCACCCCCAGCCCAAGTGAGGTGTGCTGCTGGGGGCAGGAGGGGCGGTGGGAAAGCGAGGCACCGAGGTTGTTCATGTGCAGGCCGACTGCAGAATAGAAGGGAGGAAAGCATCCTTTCTGGGAAAAGCAGGGGGCAGATAATACCACCCAAGTCACAACCTACATGGAACCACCCAAGAAAACCAAAGAGACAAGAGAATCACACAGCCCCTCATTGCAGCTGGGGACCTGGGAGGTGAACAAGCCTAAGCCGCCATCCCATAGAGAGGAAAACCAAGGCCCAGGAGGGGGCCTGGCTGTGAATTGCTCAGGATTCCATGTGGCCCTGCCATGTTTGAGGGGTGTCCAGCCCCGGGTGGCTCATTTGCAGTGGTAGGTGAGCCCTTGCTGACCATGCCCCGCTGCCCAGCCTTCCAATTCCCTGTGGTCTCACCCGCATGACCAAGTTGCCAGAAAACACTCAGCCTCACTCAGAAAACACCAAATCCATGGGCCTCCTCCCTGCATGCTTTTGGCTTCTGGGATGCCCTGTCCCCCCAACCTCCCAGCCTCACACGTTAAGCAGGATGGGAGGAGACCCTATCCCATAAGCTACTACAAGGTTATGCAATTAGAACAGAGCCTGCCCAACTCACAGTAAGTGCTCACAAATGTTAGTTATTACCAGACACAATGACTGTCCCCATCTTACAGCTAGGGAAACAGAGGCTCAGAGGGACTGAGTGTCCCATAGACACTGGGTACTATTTCCTTCACTCTCCTAGGCTGACTTTCTAAAGTGCCCCCTGGGAGCCAGGCTCTGGGCTGACTGCATTATAAGTTACCTTACATAGTTTTTACCACAGCTCTGTGACTTAGGTGCTACAATTTGCCAGGAGACCAAGGCTCAGAGAGGGCAGGCCACTTGCCTGAGGCCACATAGCTGGTAAATGGCAGAGCCAGGGTTGAACCCAGGCAGCCTGGCCCCCGCTGTGCTGCCATCGCCAGGACTCTCACCCAAGTCAGCGCTAGGTGTCCGCTCTGCTTTCCAGCAGTGTTGGCCCCATCCCAGAGTGGGGCCCGGGCTGGTGCTGGATCCTGGGAGTCCTGAGACTCCAGATCCAAAGGAGACCCAGGCTGGCCCTTAAATTCAAACATGGGGCTGTCTGTGCGGCGGTGGGGGTATGGTGGTGAGCGCGGCTGCTTCCAGACACGGGGCTGCCTGGGAATCCTGACATCGCAAGGCCAGCCTGAGAGACCTGACCGGGGAGGAGCTAGGCTTCACAGGACCCTAGAGAACGGCTCGAAGACATGAACGCCTCTGGAAGGCGAGTGTGCGATGACCGAGATGTTTGTGTGCCACCTGCTCACTCTGTCATCAAGCCAGGAGGAACAGGGCACCCTCCCCCCCTCTCTTCCCGGGGCTTCAGCCACGTGAGGTGACCGGTCTTTTACACTTTGAAGCTGTTCTTGCTCTTCCTTCTGGTGGTACACCCTTCTCCTGCCTTAGCCTGGCTAACTCCTCCTCATTCGTCAAGCCTTTGAACGCCACCTCCTCTCTGAAGCCCCTCTTGATTGCCCTGTCAGAATTCACAGGGGTACCCCAGGGAGAACTTTTTTTGTCATTCCTCTAGGTTGCTAGGTTGCTGGCACAGCTCCCTCATAACCATAACTGCCATTAATTGAGCACCTACTGTGTCCACAGTCTCCTTAATCCCCATAACAAACCCACAGGTAGAGGTTACTACTTCCAGGTCACTGTCTTTTGAAACTGCAACTCTGAGAGACTAAGTAACTTGCCCAAAGTCACACAGCTAGAAAGTGGTCAGGGAAGACTGTCACTCCGGACCATCTGACTCCAAAGCTTCTGGGGTCCATCGGATTGGGGGTGTCCAGAGGGAGGGGGCCTGCTGTGCTTCTCTCATCTCTATATGCCAGCTTCAAGTGGGCAGGCTCTGTGAACCGGGCTGGGTGATATGAGCTGACTGGCCAGCTGGCCCTCGCTGTGGCTATCCACTTGGTGCTCCCAGCACCTCTGGCCGGAAGGGTCTCACGCCCAGGCCTGGCATGGACCCAGCGTCTTGGCCTTGGGCACAGCCTACCCACTCTTCTCTCCTTTTCTGTCTGGCATAGGAAGCTCCATGGGGCAGCAGAGCTGCTCTGGCCAGGCGGGCAGCTGCTCCTCGCACGCAGCCCCTGCAGCGTGCTCTGGCCCTCTGACGCGGGTTGGCCTGTGGGCCCAGGACCTGAAGGAAATGCCAGGGGAGATAAAGGAGCCCACTACCAGCTTCCGAGGGGACACTGCTGAGCCACATGAGACTCTCTGGTATGGGACAGCCCCCTCACAGGCTTAGCTGTAGCTTGCCCCCACATGTCAGGCAGGCAAAAGCCCCTTTGGGTGGGTTTGCCCAAAGGAAATGAGCCCATCTCTCTTCTAGGGTATGAGGCAGGGTGACTATCCCATCCTGGTGGCCCACCTTCCCGGGGGATCCGCGGGTCTGGATCCGTTCCCCTGGTTTCCAGGCACAAACCTCCTCAGTACTCAGCTCTGGACAGGAGCCAGGAACGCTGAGAGGATGCCTTAAAAGTCTCTGTACCCAAGTGACCACAGTGTGGTCAGTGCTGTGAGAGGGAGCGTGGCAGTTGGGCATGGTGCAGGCCCCAGCCTATCCAGGTGGAGGGTGGGAGGGGCTTCCTGGCAGGCGTAAACTGAGTTAAGAAGGACTCGACCCGGCAAAAGAAGAGACAGTGAGGTCAAGGTGAGGAACCAGCTCCTAGAGATGGAGAACTAGAACTAGCATGAGGCCTAGTGTGAGGCAGGCTGGACCCCACTGGCTACAGCTATCCACTGACCCTCCATGTAAGGAGGCAGGACTCCTGCCTTGGCTACTTGCTCAGAACTCCCCGTCGCTGCTAGGGCCTGGCCCTGGTAAAGCCCCACCAGGGCATCCTCTGCAGACCCACCTGACAGCCTGAGCACCTGTGTGTAGGCCACTGCACCTGCCTGAGCGTTGAGGCGGCCCAGAGCCTTGGGCTGTGGTCGCTTCCTGGCCCAGGTCAGGTTCAAGGTCCCTGCCTTCTTGGGCCCGTCACAGGAGTCAAGGTCCTGGGACATTTTGCCGATACTGGCCTGGCAGCAGAACCCTTTGCCAGACCCCTGGGCAGGCCAGGCCAACACCACAGCCAGGGGCATGCCCGGCCCTGGCCTTGGGTCTCTGAAGCCCCAGCCTCAGTCCTGGACTCCCTGCTCGCCCTTGGGAAGCAGCGGTGGGCAGAAGTAGCCTTCTGAGACCTCAGGCCATCCAGGCTAAGGGAATAGAGGAACCGTGACCCTGCCTGGGGACGGAGACCTGGCAGGGAGGCAGCCAAGATGAGGCAACAGCTGGGGGTCAGAAGAGCAGCCCGGGCCTACCGCAGAGTGAGGAGGGGGCTGGCATGCCAGGGAGGAGGGAGGACCAGCTCCTCCCCGCCATGCTGGCCTGTCTGTCTTCAGCACTTCACTGTAAAAATAAATGGAAGAAGCACACGCCAGACAGAAAAAAGGGAGGAAAAAACCCCCAAACGGCCCCACACGGGCTCCCTTGGTGGGTCTGGGCCAAGGCCTTGGCCCGGGTTACTCACTGCTGCTTTTCCTGGGAAGCTGCTGGTGCCAAATTTGCATTTACCACAAACAGAGACAACACAATGTCATAATCCTTCTCCGTCACTCTCCCGTCTTCCTCCTCCCACCTCAGACACACACGCGCTAACACAAAATGACGGCTCCCTCGACAGCCGGAATGAGCACAGCCCCGGATCTGCCTCCTAATTGTTGGCGTTTCTCTGCGGTCGCACGCGCGCTCGGTGCCCATCGCCCAACTTGCAGGAGACCACCCGCCGCCCCCTCCTTTGTCCCAAATCACCGCTGACAAATGGCCTGCTGGAGGTGGAGGAATATGCCTGGAAATAATGGGGGGTGGGTGAGAGGGAGAAGTCGGCCCCCGCCCCCGCTGCCTCTGCACCCTCCCTGCTGGGGTCCCGGCCACGGACAGCCCTGCTGGCTGGACCCGAGGGGACAGTGGGCAGCGATGGTGACTCGGCCCCTGGGACTCTGACCTGGGGCTCTGCCCTTCACGCCCCTGCTGCTGCCCTGTCACTGGGCGCCCAGAGCAGCCTGTCGCCCCTCCTCTCCCGGCCATCCTCCCGGGCACTGCTCTGAATGTCCCCCGCGCTCCCCTCCCTCCCTCCATCGCTCTTTATGGCAGTTTCAAAGCTGCAGCCGCCACTTGAGCAGCTGCGGCCTTTGATGGGGACAAGGCAGTGAAGGCCGCCCGGGAGGCCCCTGCCGGCCCGGCCCC